>NW_026518989.1:336914-673828 GCF_947347685.1 Pleuronectes platessa
CAACTTTAGTCTATGAAACCTCCAAACCTTAAACATTGTTGCAAAATTAGGCTTATCTCACCGTTTCCAGCACTTTTGTGCACCTTGGGCATATCTGTGATGAAAAAATGAAGATTTTAACCAAAGTTGCAAAAATAGGCTTATCTCACCGTTTCCAGCGCTTTTGTGCATCTTGGGCACATCTGTGATGAAAAATTGAAGATTTTAACCATTGTTGCAAAAATAGGCTTATCTCCCCGTTTCCAGCACTTTTTGGCACTTAGAGCGAATCTGACAGTAGAATCCGTGCAGTTGCTACTTTTTCATTGGGGTTTCCAAAACTTAAAATCTTTTTTTTAAAGAGTTCCTTTAGAGTTGAAACCAAGATTTCAAATTATCCTTTTTCATTATTATAATCCACTGTATGCATTTTAAGTATCAAGGAATTTGACTGAAGGCCTTTTGAGAAAACACGTTGATTAGTGACCCTATTTCATTATGGCAGTCAAACCACTGATTTTCAACTTTAGTCTATGAAACCTCCAAACCTTAAACATTGTTGCAAAATTAGGCTTATCTCACCGTTTCCAGCACTTTTGTGCACCTTGGGCATATCTGTGATGAAAAATTGAAGATTTTAACCAAAGTTGCAAAAATAGGCTTATCTCACCGTTTCCAGCGCTTTTGCGCATCTTGGGCACATCTGTGATGAAAAATTTAAGATTTTAACCAAAGTTGCAAAAATAGGCTTATCTCACCGTTTCCAGCGCTTTTGCGCATCTTGGGCACATCTGTGATGAAAAATTTAAGATTTTAACCAAAGTTGCAAAAATAGGCTTATCTCACCGTTTCCAGAGCTTTTGCGCATCTTGGGCACATCTGTGATGAAAAATTGAAGATTTTAACCAAAGTTGCAAAAATAGGCTTATCTCACCGTTTCCAGCGCTTTTGTGCATCTTGGGCACATCTGTGATGAAAAATTGAAGATTTTAACCAAAGTTGCAAAAATAGGCTTATCTCACCGTTTCCAGCGCTTTTGTGCATCTTGGGCACATCTGTGATGAAAAATTGAAGATTTTAACCATTGTTGCAAAAATAGGCTTATCTCCCCATTTCCAGCACTTTTTGGCACTTAGAGCGAATCTGACAGTAGAATCCGTGCAGTTGCTACTTTTTCATTGGGGTTTCCAAAACTTAAAATCTTTTTTTTAAAGAGTTCCTTTAGAGTTGAAACCAAGATTTCAAATTATCCTTTTTCATTATTATAATCCACTGTATGCATTTTAAGTATCAAGGAATTTGACTGAAGGCCTTTTGAGAAAACACGTTGATTAGTGACCCTATTTCATTATGGCAGTCAAACCACTGATTTTCAACTTTAGTCTATGAAACCTCCAAACCTTAAACATTGTTGCAAAATTAGGCTTATCTCACCGTTTCCAGCACTTTTGTGCACCTTGGGCATATCTGTGATGAAAAAATGAAGATTTTAACCAAAGTTGCAAAAATAGGCTTATCTCACCGTTTCCAGCGCTTTTGTGCATCTTGGGCACATCTGTGATGAAAAATTGAAGATTTTAACCAAAGTTGCAAAAATAGGCTTATCTCAACGTTTCCAGCGCTTTTGTGCATCTTGGGCACATCTGTGATGAAAAATTGAAGATTTTAACCAAAGTTGCAAAAATAGGCTTATCTCACCGTTTCCAGCGCTTTTGTGCATCTTGGGCACATCTGTGATGAAAAATTGAAGATTTTAACCATTGTTGCAAAAATAGGCTTATCTCCCCGTTTCCAGCACTTTTTGGCACTTAGAGCCAATCTGACAGTAGAAACCGTGCAGTTGCTACTTTTTCATTGGGGTTTCCAAAACTTAAAATCTTTTTTTTAAAGAGTTCCTTTAGAGTTGAAACCAAGATTTCAAATTATCCTTTTTCATTATTATAATCCACTGTATGCATTTTAAGTATCAAGGAATTTGACTGAAGGCCTTTTGAGAAAACACGTTGATTAGTGACCCTATTTCATTATGGCAGTCAAACCACTGATTTTCAACTTTAGTCTATGAAACCTCCAAACCTTAAACATTGTTGCAAAATTAGGCTTATCTCACCGTTTCCAGCACTTTTGTGCACCTTGGGCATATCTGTGATGAAAAAATGAAGATTTTAACCAAAGTTGCAAAAATAGGCTTATCTCACCGTTTCCAGCGCTTTTGTGCATCTTGGGCACATCTGTGATGAAAAATTGAAGATTTTAACCATTGTTGCAAAAATAGGCTTATCTCCCCGTTTCCAGCACTTTTTGGCACTTAGAGCGAATCTGACAGTAGAATCCGTGCAGTTGCTACTTTTTCATTGGGGTTTCCAAAACTTAAAATCTTTTTTTTAAAGAGTTCCTTTAGAGTTGAAACCAAGATTTCAAATTATCCTTTTTCATTATTATAATCCACTGTATGCATTTTAAGTATCAAGGAATTTGACTGAAGGCCTTTTGAGAAAACACGTTGATTAGTGACCCTATTTCATTATGGCAGTCAAACCACTGATTTTCAACTTTAGTCTATGAAACCTCCAAACCTTAAACATTGTTGCAAAATTAGGCTTATCTCACCGTTTCCAGCACTTTTGTGCACCTTGGGCATATCTGTGATGAAAAATTGAAGATTTTAACCAAAGTTGCAAAAATAGGCTTATCTCACCGTTTCCAGCGCTTTTGTGCATCTTGGGCACATCTGTGATGAAAAATTGAAGATTTTAACCAAAGTTGCAAAAATAGGCTTATCTCAACGTTTCCAGCGCTTTTGTGCATCTTGGGCACATCTGTGATGAAAAATTGAAGATTTTAACCAAAGTTGCAAAAATAGGCTTATCTCACCGTTTCCAGCGCTTTTGTGCATCTTGGACACATCTGTGATGAAAAATTGAAGATTTTAACCATTGTTGCAAAAATAGGCTTATCTCCCCGTTTCCAGCACTTTTTGGCACTTAGAGCCAATCTGACAGTAGAAACCGTGCAGTTGCTACTTTTTCATTGGGGTTTCCAAAACTTAAAATCTTTTTTTTAAAGAGTTCCTTTAGAGTTGAAACCAAGATTTCAAATTATCCTTTTTCATTATTATAATCCACTGTATGCATTTTAAGTATCAAGGAATTTGACTGAAGGCCTTTTGAGAAAACACGTTGATTAGTGACCCTATTTCATTATGGCAGTCAAACCACTGATTTTCAACTTTAGTCTATGAAACCTCCAAACCTTAAACATTGTTGCAAAATTAGGCTTATCTCACCGTTTCCAGCACTTTTGTGCACCTTGGGCATATCTGTGATGAAAAAATGAAGATTTTAACCAAAGTTGCAAAAATAGGCTTATCTCACCGTTTCCAGCGCTTTTGTGCATCTTGGGCACATCTGTGATGAAAAATTGAAGATTTTAACCATTGTTGCAAAAATAGGCTTATCTCCCCGTTTCCAGCACTTTTTGGCACTTAGAGCGAATCTGACAGTAGAATCCGTGCAGTTGCTACTTTTTCATTGGGGTTTCCAAAACTTAAAATCTTTTTTTTAAAGAGTTCCTTTAGAGTTGAAACCAAGATTTCAAATTATCCTTTTTCATTATTATAATCCACTGTATGCATTTTAAGTATCAAGGAATTTGACTGAAGGCCTTTTGAGAAAACACGTTGATTAGTGACCCTATTTCATTATGGCAGTCAAACCACTGATTTTCAACTTTAGTCTATGAAACCTCCAAACCTTAAACATTGTTGCAAAATTAGGCTTATCTCACCGTTTCCAGCACTTTTGTGCACCTTGGGCATATCTGTGATGAAAAATTGAAGATTTTAACCAAAGTTGCAAAAATAGGCTTATCTCACCGTTTCCAGCGCTTTTGCGCATCTTGGGCACATCTGTGATGAAAAATTTAAGATTTTAACCAAAGTTGCAAAAATAGGCTTATCTCACCGTTTCCAGCGCTTTTGCGCATCTTGGGCACATCTGTGATGAAAAATTTAAGATTTTAACCAAAGTTGCAAAAATAGGCTTATCTCACCGTTTCCAGAGCTTTTGCGCATCTTGGGCACATCTGTGATGAAAAATTGAAGATTTTAACCAAAGTTGCAAAAATAGGCTTATCTCACCGTTTCCAGCGCTTTTGTGCATCTTGGGCACATCTGTGATGAAAAATTGAAGATTTTAACCAAAGTTGCAAAAATAGGCTTATCTCACCGTTTCCAGCGCTTTTGTGCATCTTGGGCACATCTGTGATGAAAAATTGAAGATTTTAACCATTGTTGCAAAAATAGGCTTATCTCCCCGTTTCCAGCACTTTTTGGCACTTAGAGCGAATCTGACAGTAGAATCCGTGCAGTTGCTACTTTTTCATTGGGGTTTCCAAAACTTAAAATCTTTTTTTTAAAGAGTTCCTTTAGAGTTGAAACCAAGATTTCAAATTATCCTTTTTCATTATTATAATCCACTGTATGCATTTTAAGTATCAAGGAATTTGACTGAAGGCCTTTTGAGAAAACACGTTGATTAGTGACCCTATTTCATTATGGCAGTCAAACCACTGATTTTCAACTTTAGTCTATGAAACCTCCAAACCTTAAACATTGTTGCAAAATTAGGCTTATCTCACCGTTTCCAGCACTTTTGTGCACCTTGGGCATATCTGTGATGAAAAAATGAAGATTTTAACCAAAGTTGCAAAAATAGGCTTATCTCACCGTTTCCAGCGCTTTTGTGCATCTTGGGCACATCTGTGATGAAAAATTGAAGATTTTAACCAAAGTTGCAAAAATAGGCTTATCTCAACGTTTCCAGCGCTTTTGTGCATCTTGGGCACATCTGTGATGAAAAATTGAAGATTTTAACCAAAGTTGCAAAAATAGGCTTATCTCACCGTTTCCAGCGCTTTTGTGCATCTTGGGCACATCTGTGATGAAAAATTGAAGATTTTAACCATTGTTGCAAAAATAGGCTTATCTCCCCGTTTCCAGCACTTTTTGGCACTTAGAGCGAATCTGACAGTAGAATCCGTGCAGTTGCTACTTTTTCATTGGGGTTTCCAAAACTTAAAATCTTTTTTTTAAAGAGTTCCTTTAGAGTTGAAACCAAGATTTCAAATTATCCTTTTTCATTATTATAATCCACTGTATGCATTTTAAGTATCAAGGAATTTGACTGAAGGCCTTTTGAGAAAACACGTTGATTAGTGACCCTATTTCATTATGGCAGTCAAACCACTGATTTTCAACTTTAGTCTATGAAACCTCCAAACCTTAAACATTGTTGCAAAATTAGGCTTATCTCACCGTTTCCAGCACTTTTGTGCACCTTGGGCATATCTGTGATGAAAAATTGAAGATTTTAACCAAAGTTGCAAAAATAGGCTTATCTCACCGTTTCCAGCGCTTTTGTGCATCTTGGGCACATCTGTGATGAAAAATTGAAGATTTTAACCAAAGTTGCAAAAATAGGCTTATCTCAACGTTTCCAGCGCTTTTGTGCATCTTGGGCACATCTGTGATGAAAAATTGAAGATTTTAACCAAAGTTGCAAAAATAGGCTTATCTCACCGTTTCCAGCGCTTTTGTGCATCTTGGACACATCTGTGATGAAAAATTGAAGATTTTAACCATTGTTGCAAAAATAGGCTTATCTCCCCGTTTCCAGCACTTTTTGGCACTTAGAGCCAATCTGACAGTAGAAACCGTGCAGTTGCTACTTTTTCATTGGGGTTTCCAAAACTTAAAATCTTTTTTTTAAAGAGTTCCTTTAGAGTTGAAACCAAGATTTCAAATTATCCTTTTTCATTATTATAATCCACTGTATGCATTTTAAGTATCAAGGAATTTGACTGAAGGCCTTTTGAGAAAACACGTTGATTAGTGACCCTATTTCATTATGGCAGTCAAACCACTGATTTTCAACTTTAGTCTATGAAACCTCCAAACCTTAAACATTGTTGCAAAATTAGGCTTATCTCACCGTTTCCAGCACTTTTGTGCACCTTGGGCATATCTGTGATGAAAAAATGAAGATTTTAACCAAAGTTGCAAAAATAGGCTTATCTCACCGTTTCCAGCGCTTTTGTGCATCTTGGGCACATCTGTGATGAAAAATTGAAGATTTTAACCATTGTTGCAAAAATAGGCTTATCTCCCCGTTTCCAGCACTTTTTGGCACTTAGAGCGAATCTGACTGTAGAATCCGTGCAGTTGCTACTTTTTCATTGGGGTTTCCAAAACTTAAAATCTTTTTTTTAAAGAGTTCCTTTAGAGTTGAAACCAAGATTTCAAATTATCCTTTTTCATTATTATAATCCACTGTATGCATTTTAAGTATCAAGGAATTTGACTGAAGGCCTTTTGAGAAAACACGTTGATTAGTGACCCTATTTCATTATGGCAGTCAAACCACTGATTTTCAACTTTAGTCTATGAAACCTCCAAACCTTAAACATTGTTGCAAAATTAGGCTTATCTCACCGTTTCCAGCACTTTTGTGCACCTTGGGCATATCTGTGATGAAAAATTGAAGATTTTAACCAAAGTTGCAAAAATAGGCTTATCTCACCGTTTCCAGCGCTTTTGCGCATCTTGGGCACATCTGTGATGAAAAATTTAAGATTTTAACCAAAGTTGCAAAAATAGGCTTATCTCACCGTTTCCAGAGCTTTTGCGCATCTTGGGCACATCTGTGATGAAAAATTGAAGATTTTAACCAAAGTTGCAAAAATAGGCTTATCTCACCGTTTCCAGCGCTTTTGTGCATCTTGGGCACATCTGTGATGAAAAATTGAAGATTTTAACCAAAGTTGCAAAAATAGGCTTATCTCACCGTTTCCAGCGCTTTTGTGCATCTTGGGCACATCTGTGATGAAAAATTGAAGATTTTAACCATTGTTGCAAAAATAGGCTTATCTCCCCGTTTCCAGCACTTTTTGGCACTTAGAGCGAATCTGACAGTAGAATCCGTGCAGTTGCTACTTTTTCATTGGGGTTTCCAAAACTTAAAATCTTTTTTTTAAAGAGTTCCTTTAGAGTTGAAACCAAGATTTCAAATTATCCTTTTTCATTATTATAATCCACTGTATGCATTTTAAGTATCAAGGAATTTGACTGAAGGCCTTTTGAGAAAACACGTTGATTAGTGACCCTATTTCATTATGGCAGTCAAACCACTGATTTTCAACTTTAGTCTATGAAACCTCCAAACCTTAAACATTGTTGCAAAATTAGGCTTATCTCACCGTTTCCAGCACTTTTGTGCACCTTGGGCATATCTGTGATGAAAAAATGAAGATTTTAACCAAAGTTGCAAAAATAGGCTTATCTCACCGTTTCCAGCGCTTTTGTGCATCTTGGGCACATCTGTGATGAAAAATTGAAGATTTTAACCAAAGTTGCAAAAATAGGCTTATCTCAACGTTTCCAGCGCTTTTGTGCATCTTGGGCACATCTGTGATGAAAAATTGAAGATTTTAACCAAAGTTGCAAAAATAGGCTTATCTCCCCGTTTCCAGCACTTTTTGGCACTTAGAGCCAATCTGACAGTAGAAACCGTGCAGTTGCTACTTTTTCATTGGGGTTTCCAAAACTTAAAATCTTTTTTTTAAAGAGTTCCTTTAGAGTTGAAACCAAGATTTCAAATTATCCTTTTTCATTATTATAATCCACTGTATGCATTTTAAGTATCAAGGAATTTGACTGAAGGCCTTTTGAGAAAACACGTTGATTAGTGACCCTATTTCATTATGGCAGTCAAACCACTGATTTTCAACTTTAGTCTATGAAACCTCCAAACCTTAAACATTGTTGCAAAATTAGGCTTATCTCACCGTTTCCAGCACTTTTGTGCACCTTGGGCATATCTGTGATGAAAAAATGAAGATTTTAACCAAAGTTGCAAAAATAGGCTTATCTCACCGTTTCCAGCGCTTTTGTGCATCTTGGGCACATCTGTGATGAAAAATTGAAGATTTTAACCATTGTTGCAAAAATAGGCTTATCTCCCCGTTTCCAGCACTTTTTGGCACTTAGAGCGAATCTGACAGTAGAATCCGTGCAGTTGCTACTTTTTCATTGGGGTTTCCAAAACTTAAAATCTTTTTTTTAAAGAGTTCCTTTAGAGTTGAAACCAAGATTTCAAATTATCCTTTTTCATTATTATAATCCACTGTATGCATTTTAAGTATCAAGGAATTTGACTGAAGGCCTTTTGAGAAAACACGTTGATTAGTGACCCTATTTCATTATGGCAGTCAAACCACTGATTTTCAACTTTAGTCTATGAAACCTCCAAACCTTAAACATTGTTGCAAAATTAGGCTTATCTCACCGTTTCCAGCACTTTTGTGCACCTTGGGCATATCTGTGATGAAAAATTGAAGATTTTAACCAAAGTTGCAAAAATAGGCTTATCTCACCGTTTCCAGCGCTTTTGTGCATCTTGGGCACATCTGTGATGAAAAATTGAAGATTTTAACCAAAGTTGCAAAAATAGGCTTATCTCACCGTTTCCAGCGCTTTTGTGCATCTTGGGCACATCTGTGATGAAAAATTGAAGATTTTAACCATTGTTGCAAAAATAGGCTTATCTCCCCGTTTCCAGCACTTTTTGGCACTTAGAGCCAATCTGACAGTAGAAACCGTGCAGTTGCTACTTTTTCATTGGGGTTTCCAAAACTTAAAATCTTTTTTTTAAAGAGTTCCTTTAGAGTTGAAACCAAGATTTCAAATTATCCTTTTTCATTATTATAATCCACTGTATGCATTTTAAGTATCAAGGAATTTGACTGAAGGCCTTTTGAGAAAACACGTTGATTAGTGACCCTATTTCATTATGGCAGTCAAACCACTGATTTTCAACTTTAGTCTATGAAACCTCCAAACCTTAAACATTGTTGCAAAATTAGGCTTATCTCACCGTTTCCAGCACTTTTGTGCACCTTGGGCATATCTGTGATGAAAAAATGAAGATTTTAACCAAAGTTGCAAAAATAGGCTTATCTCACCGTTTCCAGCGCTTTTGTGCATCTTGGGCACATCTGTGATGAAAAATTGAAGATTTTAACCATTGTTGCAAAAATAGGCTTATCTCCCCGTTTCCAGCACTTTTTGGCACTTAGAGCGAATCTGACTGTAGAATCCGTGCAGTTGCTACTTTTTCATTGGGGTTTCCAAAACTTAAAATCTTTTTTTTAAAGAGTTCCTTTAGAGTTGAAACCAAGATTTCAAATTATCCTTTTTCATTATTATAATCCACTGTATGCATTTTAAGTATCAAGGAATTTGACTGAAGGCCTTTTGAGAAAACACGTTGATTAGTGACCCTATTTCATTATGGCAGTCAAACCACTGATTTTCAACTTTAGTCTATGAAACCTCCAAACCTTAAACATTGTTGCAAAATTAGGCTTATCTCACCGTTTCCAGCACTTTTGTGCACCTTGGGCATATCTGTGATGAAAAATTGAAGATTTTAACCAAAGTTGCAAAAATAGGCTTATCTCACCGTTTCCAGCGCTTTTGCGCATCTTGGGCACATCTGTGATGAAAAATTTAAGATTTTAACCAAAGTTGCAAAAATAGGCTTATCTCACCGTTTCCAGAGCTTTTGCGCATCTTGGGCACATCTGTGATGAAAAATTGAAGATTTTAACCAAAGTTGCAAAAATAGGCTTATCTCACCGTTTCCAGCGCTTTTGTGCATCTTGGGCACATCTGTGATGAAAAATTGAAGATTTTAACCAAAGTTGCAAAAATAGGCTTATCTCACCGTTTCCAGCGCTTTTGTGCATCTTGGGCACATCTGTGATGAAAAATTGAAGATTTTAACCATTGTTGCAAAAATAGGCTTATCTCCCCGTTTCCAGCACTTTTTGGCACTTAGAGCGAATCTGACAGTAGAATCCGTGCAGTTGCTACTTTTTCATTGGGGTTTCCAAAACTTAAAATCTTTTTTTTAAAGAGTTCCTTTAGAGTTGAAACCAAGATTTCAAATTATCCTTTTTCATTATTATAATCCACTGTATGCATTTTAAGTATCAAGGAATTTGACTGAAGGCCTTTTGAGAAAACACGTTGATTAGTGACCCTATTTCATTATGGCAGTCAAACCACTGATTTTCAACTTTAGTCTATGAAACCTCCAAACCTTAAACATTGTTGCAAAATTAGGCTTATCTCACCGTTTCCAGCACTTTTGTGCACCTTGGGCATATCTGTGATGAAAAAATGAAGATTTTAACCAAAGTTGCAAAAATAGGCTTATCTCACCGTTTCCAGCGCTTTTGTGCATCTTGGGCACATCTGTGATGAAAAATTGAAGATTTTAACCAAAGTTGCAAAAATAGGCTTATCTCAACGTTTCCAGCGCTTTTGTGCATCTTGGGCACATCTGTGATGAAAAATTGAAGATTTTAACCAAAGTTGCAAAAATAGGCTTATCTCCCCGTTTCCAGCACTTTTTGGCACTTAGAGCCAATCTGACAGTAGAAACCGTGCAGTTGCTACTTTTTCATTGGGGTTTCCAAAACTTAAAATCTTTTTTTTAAAGAGTTCCTTTAGAGTTGAAACCAAGATTTCAAATTATCCTTTTTCATTATTATAATCCACTGTATGCATTTTAAGTATCAAGGAATTTGACTGAAGGCCTTTTGAGAAAACACGTTGATTAGTGACCCTATTTCATTATGGCAGTCAAACCACTGATTTTCAACTTTAGTCTATGAAACCTCCAAACCTTAAACATTGTTGCAAAATTAGGCTTATCTCACCGTTTCCAGCACTTTTGTGCACCTTGGGCATATCTGTGATGAAAAAATGAAGATTTTAACCAAAGTTGCAAAAATAGGCTTATCTCACCGTTTCCAGCGCTTTTGTGCATCTTGGGCACATCTGTGATGAAAAATTGAAGATTTTAACCATTGTTGCAAAAATAGGCTTATCTCCCCGTTTCCAGCACTTTTTGGCACTTAGAGCGAATCTGACAGTAGAATCCGTGCAGTTGCTACTTTTTCATTGGGGTTTCCAAAACTTAAAATCTTTTTTTTAAAGAGTTCCTTTAGAGTTGAAACCAAGATTTCAAATTATCCTTTTTCATTATTATAATCCACTGTATGCATTTTAAGTATCAAGGAATTTGACTGAAGGCCTTTTGAGAAAACACGTTGATTAGTGACCCTATTTCATTATGGCAGTCAAACCACTGATTTTCAACTTTAGTCTATGAAACCTCCAAACCTTAAACATTGTTGCAAAATTAGGCTTATCTCACCGTTTCCAGCACTTTTGTGCACCTTGGGCATATCTGTGATGAAAAATTGAAGATTTTAACCAAAGTTGCAAAAATAGGCTTATCTCACCGTTTCCAGCGCTTTTGTGCATCTTGGGCACATCTGTGATGAAAAATTGAAGATTTTAACCAAAGTTGCAAAAATAGGCTTATCTCACCGTTTCCAGCGCTTTTGTGCATCTTGGGCACATCTGTGATGAAAAATTGAAGATTTTAACCATTGTTGCAAAAATAGGCTTATCTCCCCGTTTCCAGCACTTTTTGGCACTTAGAGCGAATCTGACAGTAGAATCCGTGCAGTTGCTACTTTTTCATTGGGGTTTCCAAAACTTAAAATCTTTTTTTTAAAGAGTTCCTTTAGAGTTGAAACCAAGATTTCAAATTATCCTTTTTCATTATTATAATCCACTGTATGCATTTTAAGTATCAAGGAATTTGACTGAAGGCCTTTTGAGAAAACACGTTGATTAGTGACCCTATTTCATTATGGCAGTCAAACCACTGATTTTCAACTTTAGTCTATGAAACCTCCAAACCTTAAACATTGTTTCAAAATTAGGCTTATCTCACCGTTTCCAGCACTTTTGCGCATCTTGGGCACATCTGTGATGAAAAATTGAAGATTTTAACCAAAGTTGCAAAAATAGGCTTATCTCACCGTTTCCAGCGCTTTTGCGCATCTTGGACATATTTGTGATTAAAAATTGAAGATTTTAACCAAAGTTGCAAAAATAGGCTTATCTCACCGTTTCCAGCGCTTTTGCGCATCTTGGACACATCTGTGATGAAAAATTTAAGATTTCAACCAAAGTTGCAAAAATAGGCTTATCTCACCGTTTCCAGCGCTTTTGTGCATCTTGGGCACATCTGTGATGAAAAATTGAAGATTTTAACCAAAGTTGCAAAAATAGGCTTATCTCACCGTTTCCAGCGCTTTTGTGCATCTTGGACACATCTGTGATGAAAAATTGAAGATTTTAACCATTGTTGCAAAAATAGGCTTATCTCCCCGTTTCCAGCACTTTTTGGCACTTAGAGCCAATCTGACAGTAGAAACCGTGCAGTTGCTACTTTTTCATTGGGGTTTCCAAAACTTAAAATCTTTTTTTTAAAGAGTTCCTTTAGAGTTGAAACCAAGATTTCAAATTATCCTTTTTCATTATTATAATCCACTGTATGCATTTTAAGTATCAAGGAATTTGACTGAAGGCCTTTTGAGAAAACACGTTGATTAGTGACCCTATTTCATTATGGCAGTCAAACCACTGATTTTCAACTTTAGTCTATGAAACCTCCAAACCTTAAACATTGTTGCAAAATTAGGCTTATCTCACCGTTTCCAGCACTTTTGTGCACCTTGGGCATATCTGTGATGAAAAATTGAAGATTTTAACCAAAGTTGCAAAAATAGGCTTATCTCACCGTTTCCAGCGCTTTTGTGCATCTTGGGCACATCTGTGATGAAAAATTTAAGATTTTAACCAAAGTTGCAAAAATAGGCTTATCTCACCGTTTCCAGAGCTTTTGCGCATCTTGGGCACATCTGTGATGAAAAATTGAAGATTTTAACCAAAGTTGCAAAAATAGGCTTATCTCACCGTTTCCAGCGCTTTTGTGCATCTTGGGCACATCTGTGATGAAAAATTGAAGATTTTAACCAAAGTTGCAAAAATAGGCTTATCTCACCGTTTCCAGCGCTTTTGTGCATCTTGGGCACATCTGTGATGAAAAATTGAAGATTTTAACCATTGTTGCAAAAATAGGCTTATCTCCCCGTTTCCAGCACTTTTTGGCACTTAGAGCGAATCTGACAGTAGAATCCGTGCAGTTGCTACTTTTTCATTGGGGTTTCCAAAACTTAAAATCTTTTTTTTAAAGAGTTCCTTTAGAGTTGAAACCAAGATTTCAAATTATCCTTTTTCATTATTATAATCCACTGTATGCATTTTAAGTATCAAGGAATTTGACTGAAGGCCTTTTGAGAAAACACGTTGATTAGTGACCCTATTTCATTATGGCAGTCAAACCACTGATTTTCAACTTTAGTCTATGAAACCTCCAAACCTTAAACATTGTTTCAAAATTAGGCTTATCTCACCGTTTCCAGCACTTTTGCGCATCTTGGGCACATCTGTGATGAAAAATTGAAGATTTTAACCAAAGTTGCAAAAATAGGCTTATCTCACCGTTTCCAGCACTTTTGCGCACCTTGGGCACATCTGTGATGAAAAATTTAAGATTTTAACCAAAGTTGCAAAAATAGGCTTATCTCACCGTTTCCAGCGCTTTTGCGCATCTTGGACATATTTGTGATTAAAAATTGAAGATTTTAACCAAAGTTGCAAAAATAGGCTTATCTCACCGTTTCCAGCGCTTTTGTGCATCTTGGACACATCTGTGATGAAAAATTGAAGATTTTAACCATTGTTGCAAAAATAGGCTTATCTCCCCGTTTCCAGCACTTTTTGGCACTTAGAGCCAATCTGACAGTAGAAACCGTGCAGTTGCTACTTTTTCATTGGGGTTTCCAAAACTTAAAATCTTTTTTTTAAAGAGTTCCTTTAGAGTTGAAACCAAGATTTCAAATTATCCTTTTTCATTATTATAATCCACTGTATGCATTTTAAGTATCAAGGAATTTGACTGAAGGCCTTTTGAGAAAACACGTTGATTAGTGACCCTATTTCATTATGGCAGTCAAACCACTGATTTTCAACTTTAGTCTATGAAACCTCCAAACCTTAAACATTGTTGCAAAATTAGGCTTATCTCACCGTTTCCAGCACTTTTGTGCACCTTGGGCATATCTGTGATGAAAAAATGAAGATTTTAACCAAAGTTGCAAAAATAGGCTTATCTCACCGTTTCCAGCGCTTTTGCGCATCTTGGACATATTTGTGATTAAAAATTGAAGATTTTAACCAAAGTTGCAAAAATAGGCTTATCTCACCGTTTCCAGCGCTTTTGCGCATCTTGGACACATCTGTGATGAAAAATTTAAGATTTCAACCAAAGTTGCAAAAATAGGCTTATCTCACCGTTTCCAGCGCTTTTGTGCATCTTGGACACATCTGTGATGAAAAATTGAAGATTTTAACCATTGTTGCAAAAATAGGCTTATCTCCCCGTTTCCAGCACTTTTTGGCACTTAGAGCCAATCTGACAGTAGAAACCGTGCAGTTGCTACTTTTTCATTGGGGTTTCCAAAACTTAAAATCTTTTTTTTAAAGAGTTCCTTTAGAGTTGAAACCAAGATTTCAAATTATCCTTTTTCATTATTATAATCCACTGTATGCATTTTAAGTATCAAGGAATTTGACTGAAGGCCTTTTGAGAAAACACGTTGATTAGTGACCCTATTTCATTATGGCAGTCAAACCACTGATTTTCAACTTTAGTCTATGAAACCTCCAAACCTTAAACATTGTTGCAAAATTAGGCTTATCTCACCGTTTCCAGCACTTTTGTGCACCTTGGGCATATCTGTGATGAAAAAATGAAGATTTTAACCAAAGTTGCAAAAATAGGCTTATCTCACCGTTTCCAGCGCTTTTGGGCATCTTGGGCACATCTGTGATGAAAAATTGAAGATTTTAACCAAAGTTGCAAAAATAGGCTTATCTCACCGTTTCCAGCGCTTTTGGGCATCTTGGGCACATCTGTGATGAAAAATTGAAGATTTTAACCAAAGTTGCAAAAATAGGCTTATCTCACCGTTTCCAGCGCTTTTGTGCATCTTGGGCACATCTGTGATGAAAAATTGAAGATTTTAACCAAAGTTGCAAAAATAGGCTTATCTCACCGTTTCCAGCGCTTTTGTGCATCTTGGACACATCTGTGATGAAAAATTGAAGATTTTAACCATTGTTGCAAAAATAGGCTTATCTCCCCGTTTCCAGCACTTTTTGGCACTTAGAGCCAATCTGACAGTAGAAACCGTGCTGTTGCTACTTTTTCATTGGGGTTTCCAAAACTTAAAATCTTTTTTTTAAAGAGTTCCTTTAGAGTTGAAACCAAGATTTCAAATTATCCTTTTTCATTATTATAATCCACTGTATGCATTTTAAGTATCAAGGAATTTGACTGAAGGCTTTTTGAGAAAACACGTTGATTAGTGACCCTATTTCATTATGGCAGTCAAACCACTGATTTTCAACTTTAGTCTATGAAACCTCCAAACCTTAAACATTGTTGCAAAATTAGGCTTATCTCACCGTTTCCAGCACTTTTGTGCACCTTGGGCATATCTGTGATGAAAAAATGAAGATTTTAACCAAAGTTGCAAAAATAGGCTTATCTCACCGTTTCCAGCGCTTTTGTGCATCTTGGGCACATCTGTGATGAAAAATTGAAGATTTTAACCAAAGTTGCAAAAATAGGCTTATCTCAACGTTTCCAGCGCTTTTGTGCATCTTGGGCACATCTGTGATGAAAAATTGAAGATTTTAACCAAAGTTGCAAAAATAGGCTTATCTCACCGTTTCCAGCGCTTTTGTGCATCTTGGACACATCTGTGATGAAAAATTGAAGATTTTAACCATTGTTGCAAAAATAGGCTTATCTCCCCGTTTCCAGCACTTTTTGGCACTTAGAGCCAATCTGACAGTAGAAACCGTGCAGTTGCTACTTTTTCATTGGGGTTTCCAAAACTTAAAATCTTTTTTTTAAAGAGTTCCTTTAGAGTTGAAACCAAGATTTCAAATTATCCTTTTTCATTATTATAATCCACTGTATGCATTTTAAGTATCAAGGAATTTGACTGAAGGCCTTTTGAGAAAACACGTTGATTAGTGACCCTATTTCATTATGGCAGTCAAACCACTGATTTTCAACTTTAGTCTATGAAACCTCCAAACCTTAAACATTGTTTCAAAATTAGGCTTATCTCACCGTTTCCAGCACTTTTGCGCATCTTGGGCACATCTGTGATGAAAAATTGAAGATTTTAACCAAAGTTGCAAAAATAGGCTTATCTCACCGTTTCCAGCACTTTTGCGCACCTTGGGCACATCTGTGATGAAAAATTTAAGATTTTAACCAAAGTTGCAAAAATAGGCTTATCTCACCGTTTCCAGCGCTTTTGCGCATCTTGGACACATCTGTGATGAAAAATTGAAGATTTTAACCAAAGTTGCAAAAATAGGCTTATCTCACCGTTTCCAGCGCTTTTGCGCATCTTGGACACATCTGTGATGAAAAATTTAAGATTTCAACCAAAGTTTTAAAAATAGGCTTATCTCACCGTTTCCAGCGCTTTTGTGCATCTTGGGCACATCTGTGATGAAAAATTGAAGATTTTAACCAAAGTTGCAAAAATAGGCTTATCTCACCGTTTCCAGCGCTTTTGTGCATCTTGGACACATCTGTGATGAAAAATTGAAGATTTTAACCATTGTTGCAAAAATAGGCTTATCTCCCCGTTTCCAGCACTTTTTGGCACTTAGAGCCAATCTGACAGTAGAAACCGTGCAGTTGCTACTTTTTCATTGGGGTTTCCAAAACTTAAAATCTTTTTTTTAAAGAGTTCCTTTAGAGTTGAAACCAAGATTTCAAATTATCCTTTTTCATTATTATAATCCACTGTATGCATTTTAAGTATCAAGGAATTTGACTGAAGGCCTTTTGAGAAAACACGTTGATTAGTGACCCTATTTCATTATGGCAGTCAAACCACTGATTTTCAACTTTAGTCTATGAAACCTCCAAACCTTAAACATTGTTGCAAAATTAGGCTTATCTCACCGTTTCCAGCACTTTTGTGCACCTTGGGCATATCTGTGATGAAAAAATGAAGATTTTAACCAAAGTTGCAAAAATAGGCTTATCTCACCGTTTCCAGCGCTTTTGCGCATCTTGGACATATTTGTGATTAAAAATTGAAGATTTTAACCAAAGTTGCAAAAATAGGCTTATCTCACCGTTTCCAGCGCTTTTGCGCATCTTGGACACATCTGTGATGAAAAATTTAAGATTTCAACCAAAGTTGCAAAAATAGGCTTATCTCACCGTTTCCAGCGCTTTTGTGCATCTTGGACACATCTGTGATGAAAAATTGAAGATTTTAACCATTGTTGCAAAAATAGGCTTATCTCCCCGTTTCCAGCACTTTTTGGCACTTAGAGCCAATCTGACAGTAGAAACCGTGCAGTTGCTACTTTTTCATTGGGGTTTCCAAAACTTAAAATCTTTTTTTTAAAGAGTTCCTTTAGAGTTGAAACCAAGATTTCAAATTATCCTTTTTCATTATTATAATCCACTGTATGCATTTTAAGTATCAAGGAATTTGACTGAAGGCCTTTTGAGAAAACACGTTGATTAGTGACCCTATTTCATTATGGCAGTCAAACCACTGATTTTCAACTTTAGTCTATGAAACCTCCAAACCTTAAACATTGTTGCAAAATTAGGCTTATCTCACCGTTTCCAGCACTTTTGTGCACCTTGGGCATATCTGTGATGAAAAAATGAAGATTTTAACCAAAGTTGCAAAAATAGGCTTATCTCACCGTTTCCAGCGCTTTTGGGCATCTTGGGCACATCTGTGATGAAAAATTGAAGATTTTAACCAAAGTTGCAAAAATAGGCTTATCTCACCGTTTCCAGCGCTTTTGGGCATCTTGGGCACATCTGTGATGAAAAATTGAAGATTTTAACCAAAGTTGCAAAAATAGGCTTATCTCACCGTTTCCAGCGCTTTTGTGCATCTTGGGCACATCTGTGATGAAAAATTGAAGATTTTAACCAAAGTTGCAAAAATAGGCTTATCTCACCGTTTCCAGCGCTTTTGTGCATCTTGGACACATCTGTGATGAAAAATTGAAGATTTTAACCATTGTTGCAAAAATAGGCTTATCTCCCCGTTTCCAGCACTTTTTGGCACTTAGAGCCAATCTGACAGTAGAAACCGTGCTGTTGCTACTTTTTCATTGGGGTTTCCAAAACTTAAAATCTTTTTTTTAAAGAGTTCCTTTAGAGTTGAAACCAAGATTTCAAATTATCCTTTTTCATTATTATAATCCACTGTATGCATTTTAAGTATCAAGGAATTTGACTGAAGGCCTTTTGAGAAAACACGTTGATTAGTGACCCTATTTCATTATGGCAGTCAAACCACTGATTTTCAACTTTAGTCTATGAAACCTCCAAACCTTAAACATTGTTGCAAAATTAGGCTTATCTCACCGTTTCCAGCACTTTTGTGCACCTTGGGCATATCTGTGATGAAAAAATGAAGATTTTAACCAAAGTTGCAAAAATAGGCTTATCTCACCGTTTCCAGCGCTTTTGTGCATCTTGGGCACATCTGTGATGAAAAATTGAAGATTTTAACCAAAGTTGCAAAAATAGGCTTATCTCAACCTTTCCAGCGCTTTTGTGCATCTTGGGCACATCTGTGATGAAAAATTGAAGATTTTAACCAAAGTTGCAAAAATAGGCTTATCTCACCGTTTCCAGCGCTTTTGTGCATCTTGGACACATCTGTGATGAAAAATTGAAGATTTTAACCATTGTTGCAAAAATAGGCTTATCTCCCCGTTTCCAGCACTTTTTGGCACTTAGAGCGAATCTGACAGTAGAATCCGTGCAGTTGCTACTTTTTCATTGGGGTTTCCAAAACTTAAAATCTTTTTTTTAAAGAGTTCCTTTAGAGTTGAAACCAAGATTTCAAATTATCCTTTTTCATTATTATAATCCACTGTATGCATTTTAAGTATCAAGGAATTTGACTGAAGGCCTTTTGAGAAAACACGTTGATTAGTGACCCTATTTCATTATGGCAGTCAAACCACTGATTTTCAACTTTAGTCTATGAAACCTCCAAACCTTAAACATTGTTGCAAAATTAGGCTTATCTCACCGTTTCCAGCACTTTTGTGCACCTTGGGCATATCTGTGATGAAAAAATGAAGATTTTAACCAAAGTTGCAAAAATAGGCTTATCTCACCGTTTCCAGCGCTTTTGCGCATCTTGGACATATTTGTGATTAAAAATTGAAGATTTTAACCAAAGTTGCAAAAATAGGCTTATCTCACCGTTTCCAGCGCTTTTGCGCATCTTGGACACATCTGTGATGAAAAATTTAAGGTTTCAACCAAAGTTGCAAAAATAGGCTTATCTCACCGTTTCCAGCGCTTTTGTGCATCTTGGACACATCTGTGATGAAAAATTGAAGATTTTAACCATTGTTGCAAAAATAGGCTTATCTCCCCGTTTCCAGCACTTTTTGGCACTTAGAGCCAATCTGACAGTAGAAACCGTGCAGTTGCTACTTTTTCATTGGGGTTTCCAAAACTTAAAATCTTTTTTTTAAAGAGTTCCTTTAGAGTTGAAACCAAGATTTCAAATTATCCTTTTTCATTATTATAATCCACTGTATGCATTTTAAGTATCAAGGAATTTGACTGAAGGCCTTTTGAGAAAACACGTTGATTAGTGACCCTATTTCATTATGGCAGTCAAACCACTGATTTTCAACTTTAGTCTATGAAACCTCCAAACCTTAAACATTGTTGCAAAATTAGGCTTATCTCACCGTTTCCAGCACTTTTGTGCACCTTGGGCATATCTGTGATGAAAAAATGAAGATTTTAACCAAAGTTGCAAAAATAGGCTTATCTCACCGTTTCCAGCGCTTTTGGGCATCTTGGGCACATCTGTGATGAAAAATTGAAGATTTTAACCAAAGTTGCAAAAATAGGCTTATCTCACCGTTTCCAGCGCTTTTGTGCATCTTGGGCACATCTGTGATGAAAAATTGAAGATTTTAACCATTGTTGCAAAAATAGGCTTATCTCCCCGTTTCCAGCACTTTTTGGCACTTAGAGCCAATCTGACAGTAGAAACCGTGCTGTTGCTACTTTTTCATTGGGGTTTCCAAAACTTAAAATCTTTTTTTTAAAGAGTTCCTTTAGAGTTGAAACCAAGATTTCAAATTATCCTTTTTCATTATTATAATCCACTGTATGCATTTTAAGTATCAAGGAATTTGACTGAAGGCCTTTTGAGAAAACACGTTGATTAGTGACCCTATTTCATTATGGCAGTCAAACCACTGATTTTCAACTTTAGTCTATGAAACCTCCAAACCTTAAACATTGTTGCAAAATTAGGCTTATCTCACCGTTTCCAGCACTTTTGTGCACCTTGGGCATATCTGTGATGAAAAAATGAAGATTTTAACCAAAGTTGCAAAAATAGGCTTATCTCACCGTTTCCAGCGCTTTTGTGCATCTTGGGCACATCTGTGATGAAAAATTGAAGATTTTAACCAAAGTTGCAAAAATAGGCTTATCTCAACCTTTCCAGCGCTTTTGTGCATCTTGGGCACATCTGTGATGAAAAATTGAAGATTTTAACCAAAGTTGCAAAAATAGGCTTATCTCACCGTTTCCAGCGCTTTTGTGCATCTTGGACACATCTGTGATGAAAAATTGAAGATTTTAACCATTGTTGCAAAAATAGGCTTATCTCCCCGTTTCCAGCACTTTTTGGCACTTAGAGCGAATCTGACAGTAGAATCCGTGCAGTTGCTACTTTTTCATTGGGGTTTCCAAAACTTAAAATCTTTTTTTTAAAGAGTTCCTTTAGAGTTGAAACCAAGATTTCAAATTATCCTTTTTCATTATTATAATCCACTGTATGCATTTTAAGTATCAAGGAATTTGACTGAAGGCCTTTTGAGAAAACACGTTGATTAGTGACCCTATTTCATTATGGCAGTCAAACCACTGATTTTCAACTTTAGTCTATGAAACCTCCAAACCTTAAACATTGTTGCAAAATTAGGCTTATCTCACCGTTTCCAGCACTTTTGTGCACCTTGGGCATATCTGTGATGAAAAAATGAAGATTTTAACCAAAGTTGCAAAAATAGGCTTATCTCACCGTTTCCAGCGCTTTTGCGCATCTTGGACATATTTGTGATTAAAAATTGAAGATTTTAACCAAAGTTGCAAAAATAGGCTTATCTCACCGTTTCCAGCGCTTTTGCGCATCTTGGACACATCTGTGATGAAAAATTTAAGGTTTCAACCAAAGTTGCAAAAATAGGCTTATCTCACCGTTTCCAGCGCTTTTGTGCATCTTGGACACATCTGTGATGAAAAATTGAAGATTTTAACCATTGTTGCAAAAATAGGCTTATCTCCCCGTTTCCAGCACTTTTTGGCACTTAGAGCCAATCTGACAGTAGAAACCGTGCAGTTGCTACTTTTTCATTGGGGTTTCCAAAACTTAAAATCTTTTTTTTAAAGAGTTCCTTTAGAGTTGAAACCAAGATTTCAAATTATCCTTTTTCATTATTATAATCCACTGTATGCATTTTAAGTATCAAGGAATTTGACTGAAGGCCTTTTGAGAAAACACGTTGATTAGTGACCCTATTTCATTATGGCAGTCAAACCACTGATTTTCAACTTTAGTCTATGAAACCTCCAAACCTTAAACATTGTTGCAAAATTAGGCTTATCTCACCGTTTCCAGCACTTTTGTGCACCTTGGGCATATCTGTGATGAAAAAATGAAGATTTTAACCAAAGTTGCAAAAATAGGCTTATCTCACCGTTTCCAGCGCTTTTGGGCATCTTGGGCACATCTGTGATGAAAAATTGAAGATTTTAACCAAAGTTGCAAAAATAGGCTTATCTCACCGTTTCCAGCGCTTTTGTGCATCTTGGGCACATCTGTGATGAAAAATTGAAGATTTTAACCATTGTTGCAAAAATAGGCTTATCTCCCCGTTTCCAGCACTTTTTGGCACTTAGAGCGAATCTGACAGTAGAATCCGTGCAGTTGCTACTTTTTCATTGGGGTTTCCAAAACTTAAAATCTTTTTTTTAAAGAGTTCCTTTAGAGTTGAAACCAAGATTTCAAATTATCCTTTTTCATTATTATAATCCACTGTATGCATTTTAAGTATCAAGGAATTTGACTGAAGGCCTTTTGAGAAAACACGTTGATTAGTGACCCTATTTCATTATGGCAGTCAAACCACTGATTTTCAACTTTAGTCTATGAAACCTCCAAACCTTAAACATTGTTGCAAAATTAGGCTTATCTCACCGTTTCCAGCACTTTTGTGCACCTTGGGCATATCTGTGATGAAAAATTGAAGATTTTAACCAAAGTTGCAAAAATAGGCTTATCTCACCGTTTCCAGCGCTTTTGTGCATCTTGGGCACATCTGTGATGAAAAATTTAAGATTTTAACCAAAGTTGCAAAAATAGGCTTATCTCACCGTTTCCAGAGCTTTTGCGCATCTTGGGCACATCTGTGATGAAAAATTGAAGATTTTAACCAAAGTTGCAAAAATAGGCTTATCTCACCGTTTCCAGCGCTTTTGGGCATCTTGGGCACATCTGTGATGAAAAATTGAAGATTTTAACCAAAGTTGCAAAAATAGGCTTATCTCACCGTTTCCAGCGCTTTTGTGCATCTTGGGCACATCTGTGATGAAAAATTGAAGATTTTAACCATTGTTGCAAAAATAGGCTTATCTCCCCGTTTCCAGCACTTTTTGGCACTTAGAGCGAATCTGACAGTAGAATCCGTGCAGTTGCTACTTTTTCATTGGGGTTTCCAAAACTTAAAATCTTTTTTTTAAAGAGTTCCTTTAGAGTTGAAACCAAGATTTCAAATTATCCTTTTTCATTATTATAATCCACTGTATGCATTTTAAGTATCAAGGAATTTGACTGAAGGCCTTTTGAGAAAACACGTTGATTAGTGACTCTATTTCATTATGGCAGTCAAACCACTGATTTTCAACTTTAGTCTATGAAACCTCCAAACCTTAAACATTGTTGCAAAATTAGGCTTATCTCACCGTTTCCAGCACTTTTGTGCACCTTGGGCATATCTGTGATGAAAAAATGAAGATTTTAACCAAAGTTGCAAAAATAGGCTTATCTCACCGTTTCCAGCGCTTTTGTGCATCTTGGGCACATCTGTGATGAAAAATTTAAGATTTTAACCAAAGTTGCAAAAATAGGCTTATCTCACCGTTTCCAGAGCTTTTGCGCATCTTGGGCACATCTGTGATGAAAAATTGAAGATTTTAACCAAAGTTGCAAAAATAGGCTTATCTCACCGTTTCCAGCACTTTTTGGCACTTAGAGCGAATCTGACAGTAGAATCCGTGCAGTTGCTACTTTTTCATTGGGGTTTCCAAAACTTAAAATCTTTTTTTTAAAGAGTTCCTTTAGAGTTGAAACCAAGATTTCAAATTATCCTTTTTCATTATTATAATCCACTGTATGTATTTTAAGTATCAAGGAATTTGACTGAAGGCCTTTTGAGAAAACACGTTGATTAGTGACCCTATTTCATTATGGCAGTCAAACCACTGATTTTCAACTTTAGTCTATGAAACCTCCAAACCTTAAACATTGTTGCAAAATTAGGCTTATCTCACCGTTTCCAGCACTTTTGTGCACCTTGGGCATATCTGTGATGAAAAAATGAAGATTTTAACCAAAGTTGCAAAAATAGGCTTATCTCACCGTTTCCAGCGCTTTTGCGCATCTTGGGCACATCTGTGATGAAAAATTGAAGATTTTAACCAAAGTTGCAAAAATAGGCTTATCTCACCGTTTCCAGCGCTTTTGTGCATCTTGGGCACATCTGTGATGAAAAATTAAAGATTTTAACCAAAGTTGCAAAAATAGGCTTATCTCACCGTTTCCAGAGCTTTTGCGCATCTTGGGCACATCTGTGATGAAAAATTGAAGATTTTAACCAAAGTTGCAAAAATAGGCTTATCTCACCGTTTCCAGCGCTTTTGTGCATCTTGGGCACATCTGTGATGAAAAATTGAAGATTTTAACCAAAGTTGCAAAAATAGGCTTATCTCACCGTTTCCAGCACTTTTTGGCACTTAGAGCGAATCTGACAGTAGAATCCGTGCAGTTGCTACTTTTTCATTGGGGTTTCCAAAACTTAAAATCTTTTTTTTAAAGAGTTCCTTTAGAGTTGAAACCAAGATTTCAAATTATCCTTTTTCATTATTATAATCCACTGTATGTATTTTAAGTATCAAGGAATTTGACTGAAGGCCTTTTGAGAAAACACGTTGATTAGTGACCCTATTTCATTATGGCAGTCAAACCACTGATTTTCAACTTTAGTCTATGAAACCTCCAAACCTTAAACATTGTTGCAAAATTAGGCTTATCTCACCGTTTCCAGCACTTTTGTGCACCTTGGGCATATCTGTGATGAAAAAATAAAGATTTTAACCAAAGTTGCAAAAATAGGCTTATCTCACCGTTTCCAGCGCTTTTGCGCATCTTGGGCACATCTGTGATGAAAAATTGAAGATTTTAACCAAAGTTGCAAAAATAGGCTTATCTCACCGTTTCCAGCGCTTTTGTGCATCTTGGGCACATCTGTGATGAAAAATTAAAGATTTTAACCAAAGTTGCAAAAATAGGCTTATCTCACCGTTTCCAGAGCTTTTGCGCATCTTGGGCACATCTGTGATGAAAAATTGAAGATTTTAACCAAAGTTGCAAAAATAGGCTTATCTCACCGTTTCCAGCGCTTTTGTGCATCTTGGGCACATCTGTGATGAAAAATTGAAGATTTTAACCAAAGTTGCAAAAATAGGCTTATCTCACCGTTTCCAGCACTTTTTGGCACTTAGAGCGAATCTGACAGTAGAATCCGTGCAGTTGCTACTTTTTCATTGGGGTTTCCAAAACTTAAAATCTTTTTTTTAAAGAGTTCCTTTAGAGTTGAAACCAAGATTTCAAATTATCCTTTTTCATTATTATAATCCACTGTATGCATTTTAAGTATCAAGGAATTTGACTGAAGGCCTTTTGAGAAAACACGTTGATTAGTGACCCTATTTCATTATGGCAGTCAAACCACTGATTTTCAACTTTAGTCTATGAAACCTCCAAACCTTAAACATTGTTGCAAAATTAGGCTTATCTCACCGTTTCCAGCACTTTTGTGCACCTTGGGCATATCTGTGATGAAAAAATGAAGATTTTAACCAAAGTTGCAAAAATAGGCTTATCTCACCGTTTCCAGCGCTTTTGGGCATCTTGGGCACATCTGTGATGAAAAATTTAAGATTTTAACCAAAGTTGCAAAAATAGGCTTATCTCACCGTTTCCAGCGCTTTTGGGCATCTTGGGCACATCTGTGATGAAAAATTGAAGATTTTAACCATTGTTGCAAAAATAGGCTTATCTCCCCGTTTCCAGCACTTTTTGGCACTTAGAGCGAATCTGACAGTAGAATCCGTGCAGTTGCTACTTTTTCATTGGGGTTTCCAAAACTTAAAATCTTTTTTTTAAAGAGTTCCTTTAGAGTTGAAACCAAGATTTCAAATTATCCTTTTTCATTATTATAATCCACTGTATGTATTTTAAGTATCAAGGAATTTGACTGAAGGCCTTTTGAGAAAACACGTTGATTAGTGACCCTATTTCATTATGGCAGTCAAACCACTGATTTTCAACTTTAGTCTATGAAACCTCCAAACCTTAAACATTGTTGCAAAATTAGGCTTATCTCACCGTTTCCAGCACTTTTGTGCACCTTGGGCATATCTGTGATGAAAAAATAAAGATTTTAACCAAAGTTGCAAAAATAGGCTTATCTCACCGTTTCCAGCGCTTTTGCGCATCTTGGGCACATCTGTGATGAAAAATTGAAGATTTTAACCAAAGTTGCAAAAATAGGCTTATCTCACCGTTTCCAGCGCTTTTGTGCATCTTGGGCACATCTGTGATGAAAAATTAAAGATTTTAACCAAAGTTGCAAAAATAGGCTTATCTCACCGTTTCCAGAGCTTTTGCGCATCTTGGGCACATCTGTGATGAAAAATTGAAGATTTTAACCAAAGTTGCAAAAATAGGCTTATCTCACCGTTTCCAGCGCTTTTGTGCATCTTGGGCACATCTGTGATGAAAAATTGAAGATTTTAACCAAAGTTGCAAAAATAGGCTTATCTCACCGTTTCCAGCACTTTTTGGCACTTAGAGCGAATCTGACAGTAGAATCCGTGCAGTTGCTACTTTTTCATTGGGGTTTCCAAAACTTAAAATCTTTTTTTTAAAGAGTTCCTTTAGAGTTGAAACCAAGATTTCAAATTATCCTTTTTCATTATTATAATCCACTGTATGCATTTTAAGTATCAAGGAATTTGACTGAAGGCCTTTTGAGAAAACACGTTGATTAGTGACCCTATTTCATTATGGCAGTCAAACCACTGATTTTCAACTTTAGTCTATGAAACCTCCAAACCTTAAACATTGTTGCAAAATTAGGCTTATCTCACCGTTTCCAGCACTTTTGTGCACCTTGGGCATATCTGTGATGAAAAAATGAAGATTTTAACCAAAGTTGCAAAAATAGGCTTATCTCACCGTTTCCAGCGCTTTTGCGCATCTTGGGCACATCTGTGATGAAAAATTGAAGATTTTAACCAAAGTTGCAAAAATAGGCTTATCTCACCGTTTCCAGCGCTTTTGTGCATCTTGGGCACATCTGTGATGAAAAATTAAAGATTTTAACCAAAGTTGCAAAAATAGGCTTATCTCACCGTTTCCAGAGCTTTTGCGCATCTTGGGCACATCTGTGATGAAAAATTGAAGATTTTAACCAAAGTTGCAAAAATAGGCTTATCTCACCGTTTCCAGCGCTTTTGTGCATCTTGGGCACATCTGTGATGAAAAATTGAAGATTTTAACCAAAGTTGCAAAAATAGGCTTATCTCACCGTTTCCAGCACTTTTTGGCACTTAGAGCGAATCTGACAGTAGAATCCGTGCAGTTGCTACTTTTTCATTGGGGTTTCCAAAACTTAAAATCTTTTTTTTAAAGAGTTCCTTTAGAGTTGAAACCAAGATTTCAAATTATCCTTTTTCATTATTATAATCCACTGTATGTATTTTAAGTATCAAGGAATTTGACTGAAGGCCTTTTGAGAAAACACGTTGATTAGTGACCCTATTTCATTATGGCAGTCAAACCACTGATTTTCAACTTTAGTCTATGAAACCTCCAAACCTTAAACATTGTTGCAAAATTAGGCTTATCTCACCGTTTCCAGCACTTTTGTGCACCTTGGGCATATCTGTGATGAAAAAATAAAGATTTTAACCAAAGTTGCAAAAATAGGCTTATCTCACCGTTTCCAGCGCTTTTGCGCATCTTGGGCACATCTGTGATGAAAAATTGAAGATTTTAACCAAAGTTGCAAAAATAGGCTTATCTCACCGTTTCCAGCGCTTTTGTGCATCTTGGGCACATCTGTGATGAAAAATTAAAGATTTTAACCAAAGTTGCAAAAATAGGCTTATCTCACCGTTTCCAGAGCTTTTGCGCATCTTGGGCACATCTGTGATGAAAAATTGAAGATTTTAACCAAAGTTGCAAAAATAGGCTTATCTCACCGTTTCCAGCGCTTTTGGGCATCTTGGGCACATCTGTGATGAAAAATTGAAGATTTTAACCAAAGTTGCAAAAATAGGCTTATCTCACCGTTTCCAGCGCTTTTGTGCATCTTGGGCACATCTGTGATGAAAAATTGAAGATTTTAACCATTGTTGCAAAAATAGGCTTATCTCCCCGTTTCCAGCACTTTTTGGCACTTAGAGCGAATCTGACAGTAGAATCCGTGCAGTTGCTACTTTTTCATTGGGGTTTCCAAAACTTAAAATCTTTTTTTTAAAGAGTTCCTTTAGAGTTGAAACCAAGATTTCAAATTATCCTTTTTCATTATTATAATCCACTGTATGCATTTTAAGTATCAAGGAATTTGACTGAAGGCCTTTTGAGAAAACACGTTGATTAGTGACTCTATTTCATTATGGCAGTCAAACCACTGATTTTCAACTTTAGTCTATGAAACCTCCAAACCTTAAACATTGTTGCAAAATTAGGCTTATCTCACCGTTTCCAGCACTTTTGTGCACCTTGGGCATATCTGTGATGAAAAAATGAAGATTTTAACCAAAGTTGCAAAAATAGGCTTATCTCACCGTTTCCAGCGCTTTTGCGCATCTTGGGCACATCTGTGATGAAAAATTGAAGATTTTAACCAAAGTTGCAAAAATAGGCTTATCTCACCGTTTCCAGCGCTTTTGTGCATCTTGGGCACATCTGTGATGAAAAATTTAAGATTTTAACCAAAGTTGCAAAAATAGGCTTATCTCACCGTTTCCAGAGCTTTTGCGCATCTTGGGCACATCTGTGATGAAAAATTGAAGATTTTAACCAAAGTTGCAAAAATAGGCTTATCTCACCGTTTCCAGCACTTTTTGGCACTTAGAGCGAATCTGACAGTAGAATCCGTGCAGTTGCTACTTTTTCATTGGGGTTTCCAAAACTTAAAATCTTTTTTTTAAAGAGTTCCTTTAGAGTTGAAACCAAGATTTCAAATTATCCTTTTTCATTATTATAATCCACTGTATGTATTTTAAGTATCAAGGAATTTGACTGAAGGCCTTTTGAGAAAACACGTTGATTAGTGACCCTATTTCATTATGGCAGTCAAACCACTGATTTTCAACTTTAGTCTATGAAACCTCCAAACCTTAAACATTGTTGCAAAATTAGGCTTATCTCACCGTTTCCAGCACTTTTGTGCACCTTGGGCATATCTGTGATGAAAAAATGAAGATTTTAACCAAAGTTGCAAAAATAGGCTTATCTCACCGTTTCCAGCGCTTTTGCGCATCTTGGGCACATCTGTGATGAAAAATTGAAGATTTTAACCAAAGTTGCAAAAATAGGCTTATCTCACCGTTTCCAGCGCTTTTGTGCATCTTGGGCACATCTGTGATGAAAAATTAAAGATTTTAACCAAAGTTGCAAAAATAGGCTTATCTCACCGTTTCCAGAGCTTTTGCGCATCTTGGGCACATCTGTGATGAAAAATTGAAGATTTTAACCAAAGTTGCAAAAATAGGCTTATCTCACCGTTTCCAGCGCTTTTGTGCATCTTGGGCACATCTGTGATGAAAAATTGAAGATTTTAACCAAAGTTGCAAAAATAGGCTTATCTCACCGTTTCCAGCACTTTTTGGCACTTAGAGCGAATCTGACAGTAGAATCCGTGCAGTTGCTACTTTTTCATTGGGGTTTCCAAAACTTAAAATCTTTTTTTTAAAGAGTTCCTTTAGAGTTGAAACCAAGATTTCAAATTATCCTTTTTCATTATTATAATCCACTGTATGTATTTTAAGTATCAAGGAATTTGACTGAAGGCCTTTTGAGAAAACACGTTGATTAGTGACCCTATTTCATTATGGCAGTCAAACCACTGATTTTCAACTTTAGTCTATGAAACCTCCAAACCTTAAACATTGTTGCAAAATTAGGCTTATCTCACCGTTTCCAGCACTTTTGTGCACCTTGGGCATATCTGTGATGAAAAAATAAAGATTTTAACCAAAGTTGCAAAAATAGGCTTATCTCACCGTTTCCAGCGCTTTTGCGCATCTTGGGCACATCTGTGATGAAAAATTGAAGATTTTAACCAAAGTTGCAAAAATAGGCTTATCTCACCGTTTCCAGCGCTTTTGTGCATCTTGGGCACATCTGTGATGAAAAATTAAAGATTTTAACCAAAGTTGCAAAAATAGGCTTATCTCACCGTTTCCAGAGCTTTTGCGCATCTTGGGCACATCTGTGATGAAAAATTGAAGATTTTAACCAAAGTTGCAAAAATAGGCTTATCTCACCGTTTCCAGCGCTTTTGTGCATCTTGGGCACATCTGTGATGAAAAATTGAAGATTTTAACCAAAGTTGCAAAAATAGGCTTATCTCACCGTTTCCAGCACTTTTTGGCACTTAGAGCGAATCTGACAGTAGAATCCGTGCAGTTGCTACTTTTTCATTGGGGTTTCCAAAACTTAAAATCTTTTTTTTAAAGAGTTCCTTTAGAGTTGAAACCAAGATTTCAAATTATCCTTTTTCATTATTATAATCCACTGTATGCATTTTAAGTATCAAGGAATTTGACTGAAGGCCTTTTGAGAAAACACGTTGATTAGTGACCCTATTTCATTATGGCAGTCAAACCACTGATTTTCAACTTTAGTCTATGAAACCTCCAAACCTTAAACATTGTTGCAAAATTAGGCTTATCTCACCGTTTCCAGCACTTTTGTGCACCTTGGGCATATCTGTGATGAAAAAATGAAGATTTTAACCAAAGTTGCAAAAATAGGCTTATCTCACCGTTTCCAGCGCTTTTGGGCATCTTGGGCACATCTGTGATGAAAAATTTAAGATTTTAACCAAAGTTGCAAAAATAGGCTTATCTCACCGTTTCCAGCGCTTTTGGGCATCTTGGGCACATCTGTGATGAAAAATTGAAGATTTTAACCATTGTTGCAAAAATAGGCTTATCTCCCCGTTTCCAGCACTTTTTGGCACTTAGAGCGAATCTGACAGTAGAATCCGTGCAGTTGCTACTTTTTCATTGGGGTTTCCAAAACTTAAAATCTTTTTTTTAAAGAGTTCCTTTAGAGTTGAAACCAAGATTTCAAATTATCCTTTTTCATTATTATAATCCACTGTATGTATTTTAAGTATCAAGGAATTTGACTGAAGGCCTTTTGAGAAAACACGTTGATTAGTGACCCTATTTCATTATGGCAGTCAAACCACTGATTTTCAACTTTAGTCTATGAAACCTCCAAACCTTAAACATTGTTGCAAAATTAGGCTTATCTCACCGTTTCCAGCACTTTTGTGCACCTTGGGCATATCTGTGATGAAAAAATAAAGATTTTAACCAAAGTTGCAAAAATAGGCTTATCTCACCGTTTCCAGCGCTTTTGCGCATCTTGGGCACATCTGTGATGAAAAATTGAAGATTTTAACCAAAGTTGCAAAAATAGGCTTATCTCACCGTTTCCAGCGCTTTTGTGCATCTTGGGCACATCTGTGATGAAAAATTAAAGATTTTAACCAAAGTTGCAAAAATAGGCTTATCTCACCGTTTCCAGAGCTTTTGCGCATCTTGGGCACATCTGTGATGAAAAATTGAAGATTTTAACCAAAGTTGCAAAAATAGGCTTATCTCACCGTTTCCAGCGCTTTTGTGCATCTTGGGCACATCTGTGATGAAAAATTGAAGATTTTAACCAAAGTTGCAAAAATAGGCTTATCTCACCGTTTCCAGCACTTTTTGGCACTTAGAGCGAATCTGACAGTAGAATCCGTGCAGTTGCTACTTTTTCATTGGGGTTTCCAAAACTTAAAATCTTTTTTTTAAAGAGTTCCTTTAGAGTTGAAACCAAGATTTCAAATTATCCTTTTTCATTATTATAATCCACTGTATGCATTTTAAGTATCAAGGAATTTGACTGAAGGCCTTTTGAGAAAACACGTTGATTAGTGACCCTATTTCATTATGGCAGTCAAACCACTGATTTTCAACTTTAGTCTATGAAACCTCCAAACCTTAAACATTGTTGCAAAATTAGGCTTATCTCACCGTTTCCAGCACTTTTGTGCACCTTGGGCATATCTGTGATGAAAAAATGAAGATTTTAACCAAAGTTGCAAAAATAGGCTTATCTCACCGTTTCCAGCGCTTTTGCGCATCTTGGGCACATCTGTGATGAAAAATTGAAGATTTTAACCAAAGTTGCAAAAATAGGCTTATCTCACCGTTTCCAGCGCTTTTGTGCATCTTGGGCACATCTGTGATGAAAAATTGAAGATTTTAACCAAAGTTGCAAAAATAGGCTTATCTCACCGTTTCCAGCGCTTTTGTGCATCTTGGGCACATCTGTGATGAAAAATTAAAGATTTTAACCAAAGTTGCAAAAATAGGCTTATCTCACCGTTTCCAGAGCTTTTGCGCATCTTGGGCACATCTGTGATGAAAAATTGAAGATTTTAACCAAAGTTGCAAAAATAGGCTTATCTCACCGTTTCCAGCGCTTTTGTGCATCTTGGGCACATCTGTGATGAAAAATTGAAGATTTTAACCAAAGTTGCAAAAATAGGCTTATCTCACCGTTTCCAGCACTTTTTGGCACTTAGAGCGAATCTGACAGTAGAATCCGTGCAGTTGCTACTTTTTCATTGGGGTTTCCAAAACTTAAAATCTTTTTTTTAAAGAGTTCCTTTAGAGTTGAAACCAAGATTTCAAATTATCCTTTTTCATTATTATAATCCACTGTATGTATTTTAAGTATCAAGGAATTTGACTGAAGGCCTTTTGAGAAAACACGTTGATTAGTGACCCTATTTCATTATGGCAGTCAAACCACTGATTTTCAACTTTAGTCTATGAAACCTCCAAACCTTAAACATTGTTGCAAAATTAGGCTTATCTCACCGTTTCCAGCACTTTTGTGCACCTTGGGCATATCTGTGATGAAAAAATAAAGATTTTAACCAAAGTTGCAAAAATAGGCTTATCTCACCGTTTCCAGCGCTTTTGCGCATCTTGGGCACATCTGTGATGAAAAATTGAAGATTTTAACCAAAGTTGCAAAAATAGGCTTATCTCACCGTTTCCAGCGCTTTTGTGCATCTTGGGCACATCTGTGATGAAAAATTAAAGATTTTAACCAAAGTTGCAAAAATAGGCTTATCTCACCGTTTCCAGAGCTTTTGCGCATCTTGGGCACATCTGTGATGAAAAATTGAAGATTTTAACCAAAGTTGCAAAAATAGGCTTATCTCACCGTTTCCAGCGCTTTTGTGCATCTTGGGCACATCTGTGATGAAAAATTGAAGATTTTAACCAAAGTTGCAAAAATAGGCTTATCTCACCGTTTCCAGCACTTTTTGGCACTTAGAGCGAATCTGACAGTAGAATCCGTGCAGTTGCTACTTTTTCATTGGGGTTTCCAAAACTTAAAATCTTTTTTTTAAAGAGTTCCTTTAGAGTTGAAACCAAGATTTCAAATTATCCTTTTTCATTATTATAATCCACTGTATGCATTTTAAGTATCAAGGAATTTGACTGAAGGCCTTTTGAGAAAACACGTTGATTAGTGACCCTATTTCATTATGGCAGTCAAACCACTGATTTTCAACTTTAGTCTATGAAACCTCCAAACCTTAAACATTGTTGCAAAATTAGGCTTATCTCACCGTTTCCAGCACTTTTGTGCACCTTGGGCATATCTGTGATGAAAAAATGAAGATTTTAACCAAAGTTGCAAAAATAGGCTTATCTCACCGTTTCCAGCGCTTTTGGGCATCTTGGGCACATCTGTGATGAAAAATTTAAGATTTTAACCAAAGTTGCAAAAATAGGCTTATCTCACCGTTTCCAGCGCTTTTGGGCATCTTGGGCACATCTGTGATGAAAAATTGAAGATTTTAACCATTGTTGCAAAAATAGGCTTATCTCCCCGTTTCCAGCACTTTTTGGCACTTAGAGCGAATCTGACAGTAGAATCCGTGCAGTTGCTACTTTTTCATTGGGGTTTCCAAAACTTAAAATCTTTTTTTTAAAGAGTTCCTTTAGAGTTGAAACCAAGATTTCAAATTATCCTTTTTCATTATTATAATCCACTGTATGTATTTTAAGTATCAAGGAATTTGACTGAAGGCCTTTTGAGAAAACACGTTGATTAGTGACCCTATTTCATTATGGCAGTCAAACCACTGATTTTCAACTTTAGTCTATGAAACCTCCAAACCTTAAACATTGTTGCAAAATTAGGCTTATCTCACCGTTTCCAGCACTTTTGTGCACCTTGGGCATATCTGTGATGAAAAAATAAAGATTTTAACCAAAGTTGCAAAAATAGGCTTATCTCACCGTTTCCAGCGCTTTTGCGCATCTTGGGCACATCTGTGATGAAAAATTGAAGATTTTAACCAAAGTTGCAAAAATAGGCTTATCTCACCGTTTCCAGCGCTTTTGTGCATCTTGGGCACATCTGTGATGAAAAATTAAAGATTTTAACCAAAGTTGCAAAAATAGGCTTATCTCACCGTTTCCAGAGCTTTTGCGCATCTTGGGCACATCTGTGATGAAAAATTGAAGATTTTAACCAAAGTTGCAAAAATAGGCTTATCTCACCGTTTCCAGCGCTTTTGTGCATCTTGGGCACATCTGTGATGAAAAATTGAAGATTTTAACCAAAGTTGCAAAAATAGGCTTATCTCACCGTTTCCAGCACTTTTTGGCACTTAGAGCGAATCTGACAGTAGAATCCGTGCAGTTGCTACTTTTTCATTGGGGTTTCCAAAACTTAAAATCTTTTTTTTAAAGAGTTCCTTTAGAGTTGAAACCAAGATTTCAAATTATCCTTTTTCATTATTATAATCCACTGTATGCATTTTAAGTATCAAGGAATTTGACTGAAGGCCTTTTGAGAAAACACGTTGATTAGTGACCCTATTTCATTATGGCAGTCAAACCACTGATTTTCAACTTTAGTCTATGAAACCTCCAAACCTTAAACATTGTTTCAAAATTAGGCTTATCTCACCGTTTCCAGCACTTTTGCGCACCTTGGGCACATCTGTGATGAAAAATTTAAGATTTTAACCAAAGTTGCAAAAATAGGCTTATCTCACCGTTTCCAGCGCTTTTGCGCATCTTGGACATATTTGTGATTAAAAATTGAAGATTTTAACCAAAGTTGCAAAAATAGGCTTATCTCACCGTTTCCAGCGCTTTTGCGCATCTTGGACACATCTGTGATGAAAAATTTAAGATTTCAACCAAAGTTGCAAAAATAGGCTTATCTCACCGTTTCCAGCGCTTTTGTGCATCTTGGGCACATCTGTGATGAAAAATTGAAGATTTTAACCAAAGTTGCAAAAATAGGCTTATCTCACCGTTTCCAGCGCTTTTGTGCATCTTGGACACATCTGTGATGAAAAATTGAAGATTTTAACCATTGTTGCAAAAATAGGCTTATCTCCCCGTTTCCAGCACTTTTTGGCACTTAGAGCCAATCTGACAGTAGAAACCGTGCAGTTGCTACTTTTTCATTGGGGTTTCCAAAACTTAAAATCTTTTTTTTAAAGAGTTCCATTAGAGTTGAAACCAAGATTTCAAATTATCCTTTTTCATTATTATAATCCACTGTATGCATTTTAAGTATCAAGGAATTTGACTGAAGGCCTTTTGAGAAAACACGTTGATTAGTGACCCTATTTCATTATGGCAGTCAAACCACTGATTTTCAACTTTAGTCTATGAAACCTCCAAACCTTAAACATTGTTGCAAAATTAGGCTTATCTCACCGTTTCCAGCACTTTTGTGCACCTTGGGCACATCTGTGATGAAAAAATGAAGATTTTAACCAAAGTTGCAAAAATAGGCTTATCTCACCGTTTCCAGCGCTTTTGGGCATCTTGGGCACATCTGTGATGAAAAATTGAAGATTTTAACCAAAGTTGCAAAAATAGGCTTATCTCACCGTTTCCAGCGCTTTTGGGCATCTTGGGCACATCTGTGATGAAAAATTGAAGATTTTAACCAAAGTTGCAAAAATAGGCTTATCTCACCGTTTCCAGCGCTTTTGTGCATCTTGGGCACATCTGTGATGAAAAATTGAAGATTTTAACCAAAGTTGCAAAAATAGGCTTATCTCACCGTTTCCAGCGCTTTTGTGCATCTTGGACACATCTGTGATGAAAAATTGAAGATTTTAACCATTGTTGCAAAAATAGGCTTATCTCCCCGTTTCCAGCACTTTTTGGCACTTAGAGCCAATCTGACAGTAGAAACCGTGCTGTTGCTACTTTTTCATTGGGGTTTCCAAAACTTAAAATCTTTTTTTTAAAGAGTTCCTTTAGAGTTGAAACCAAGATTTCAAATTATCCTTTTTCATTATTATAATCCACTGTATGCATTTTAAGTATCAAGGAATTTGACTGAAGGCCTTTTGAGAAAACACGTTGATTAGTGACCCTATTTCATTATGGCAGTCAAACCACTGATTTTCAACTTTAGTCTATGAAACCTCCAAACCTTAAACATTGTTGCAAAATTAGGCTTATCTCACCGTTTCCAGCACTTTTGTGCACCTTGGGCATATCTGTGATGAAAAAATGAAGATTTTAACCAAAGTTGCAAAAATAGGCTTATCTCACCGTTTCCAGCGCTTTTGCGCATCTTGGACATATTTGTGATTAAAAATTGAAGATTTTAACCAAAGTTGCAAAAATAGGCTTATCTCACCGTTTCCAGCGCTTTTGCGCATCTTGGACACATCTGTGATGAAAAATTTAAGATTTCAACCAAAGTTGCAAAAATAGGCTTATCTCACCGTTTCCAGCGCTTTTGTGCATCTTGGACACATCTGTGATGAAAAATTGAAGATTTTAACCATTGTTGCAAAAATAGGCTTATCTCCCCGTTTCCAGCACTTTTTGGCACTTAGAGCCAATCTGACAGTAGAAACCGTGCAGTTGCTACTTTTTCATTGGGGTTTCCAAAACTTAAAATCTTTTTTTTAAAGAGTTCCTTTAGAGTTGAAACCAAGATTTCAAATTATCCTTTTTCATTATTATAATCCACTGTATGCATTTTAAGTATCAAGGAATTTGACTGAAGGCCTTTTGAGAAAACACGTTGATTAGTGACCCTATTTCATTATGGCAGTCAAACCACTGATTTTCAACTTTAGTCTATGAAACCTCCAAACCTTAAACATTGTTGCAAAATTAGGCTTATCTCACCGTTTCCAGCACTTTTGTGCACCTTGGGCATATCTGTGATGAAAAAATGAAGATTTTAACCAAAGTTGCAAAAATAGGCTTATCTCACCGTTTCCAGCGCTTTTGTGCATCTTGGGCACATCTGTGATGAAAAATTGAAGATTTTAACCAAAGTTGCAAAAATAGGCTTATCTCAACGTTTCCAGCGCTTTTGTGCATCTTGGGCACATCTGTGATGAAAAATTGAAGATTTTAACCAAAGTTGCAAAAATAGGCTTATCTCACCGTTTCCAGCGCTTTTGTGCATCTTGGACACATCTGTGATGAAAAATTGAAGATTTTAACCATTGTTGCAAAAATAGGCTTATCTCCCCGTTTCCAGCACTTTTTGGCACTTAGAGCCAATCTGACAGTAGAAACCGTGCAGTTGCTACTTTTTCATTGGGGTTTCCAAAACTTAAAATCTTTTTTTTAAAGAGTTCCTTTAGAGTTGAAACCAAGATTTCAAATTATCCTTTTTCATTATTATAATCCACTGTATGCATTTTAAGTATCAAGGAATTTGACTGAAGGCCTTTTGAGAAAACACGTTGATTAGTGACCCTATTTCATTATGGCAGTCAAACCACTGATTTTCAACTTTAGTCTATGAAACCTCCAAACCTTAAACATTGTTGCAAAATTAGGCTTATCTCACCGTTTCCAGCACTTTTGTGCACCTTGGGCATATCTGTGATGAAAAAATGAAGATTTTAACCAAAGTTGCAAAAATAGGCTTATCTCACCGTTTCCAGCGCTTTTGGGCATCTTGGGCACATCTGTGATGAAAAATTGAAGATTTTAACCAAAGTTGCAAAAATAGGCTTATCTCACCGTTTCCAGCGCTTTTGTGCATCTTGGGCACATCTGTGATGAAAAATTGAAGATTTTAACCATTGTTGCAAAAATAGGCTTATCTCCCCGTTTCCAGCACTTTTTGGCACTTAGAGCGAATCTGACAGTAGAATCCGTGCAGTTGCTACTTTTTCATTGGGGTTTCCAAAACTTAAAATCTTTTTTTTAAAGAGTTCCTTTAGAGTTGAAACCAAGATTTCAAATTATCCTTTTTCATTATTATAATCCACTGTATGCATTTTAAGTATCAAGGAATTTGACTGAAGGCCTTTTGAGAAAACACGTTGATTAGTGACCCTATTTCATTATGGCAGTCAAACCACTGATTTTCAACTTTAGTCTATGAAACCTCCAAACCTTAAACATTGTTGCAAAATTAGGCTTATCTCACCGTTTCCAGCACTTTTGTGCACCTTGGGCATATCTGTGATGAAAAATTGAAGATTTTAACCAAAGTTGCAAAAATAGGCTTATCTCACCGTTTCCAGCGCTTTTGCGCATCTTGGGCACATCTGTGATGAAAAATTGAAGATTTTAACCAAAGTTGCAAAAATAGGCTTATCTCACCGTTTCCAGAGCTTTTGCGCATCTTGGGCACATCTGTGATGAAAAATTGAAGATTTTAACCAAAGTTGCAAAAATAGGCTTATCTCACCGTTTCCAGCGCTTTTGGGCATCTTGGGCACATCTGTGATGAAAAATTGAAGATTTTAACCAAAGTTGCAAAAATAGGCTTATCTCACCGTTTCCAGCGCTTTTGTGCATCTTGGGCACATCTGTGATGAAAAATTGAAGATTTTAACCATTGTTGCAAAAATAGGCTTATCTCCCCGTTTCCAGCACTTTTTGGCACTTAGAGCGAATCTGACAGTAGAATCCGTGCAGTTGCTACTTTTTCATTGGGGTTTCCAAAACTTAAAATCTTTTTTTTAAAGAGTTCCTTTAGAGTTGAAACCAAGATTTCAAATTATCCTTTTTCATTATTATAATCCACTGTATGCATTTTAAGTATCAAGGAATTTGACTGAAGGCCTTTTGAGAAAACACGTTGATTAGTGACTCTATTTCATTATGGCAGTCAAACCACTGATTTTCAACTTTAGTCTATGAAACCTCCAAACCTTAAACATTGTTGCAAAATTAGGCTTATCTCACCGTTTCCAGCACTTTTGTGCACCTTGGGCATATCTGTGATGAAAAAATGAAGATTTTAACCAAAGTTGCAAAAATAGGCTTATCTCACCGTTTCCAGCGCTTTTGCGCATCTTGGGCACATCTGTGATGAAAAATTGAAGATTTTAACCAAAGTTGCAAAAATAGGCTTATCTCACCGTTTCCAGCGCTTTTGTGCATCTTGGGCACATCTGTGATGAAAAATTTAAGATTTTAACCAAAGTTGCAAAAATAGGCTTATCTCACCGTTTCCAGAGCTTTTGCGCATCTTGGGCACATCTGTGATGAAAAATTGAAGATTTTAACCATTGTTGCAAAAATAGGCTTATCTCCCCGTTTCCAGCACTTTTTGGCACTTAGAGCGAATCTGACAGTAGAATCCGTGCAGTTGCTACTTTTTCATTGGGGTTTCCAAAACTTAAAATCTTTTTTTTAAAGAGTTCCTTTAGAGTTGAAACCAAGATTTCAAATTATCCTTTTTCATTATTATAATCCACTGTATGTATTTTAAGTATCAAGGAATTTGACTGAAGGCCTTTTGAGAAAACACGTTGATTAGTGACCCTATTTCATTATGGCAGTCAAACCACTGATTTTCAACTTTAGTCTATGAAACCTCCAAACCTTAAACATTGTTGCAAAATTAGGCTTATCTCACCGTTTCCAGCACTTTTGTGCACCTTGGGCATATCTGTGATGAAAAAATGAAGATTTTAACCAAAGTTGCAAAAATAGGCTTATCTCACCGTTTCCAGCGCTTTTGCGCATCTTGGGCACATCTGTGATGAAAAATTGAAGATTTTAACCAAAGTTGCAAAAATAGGCTTATCTCACCGTTTCCAGCGCTTTTGTGCATCTTGGGCACATCTGTGATGAAAAATTAAAGATTTTAACCAAAGTTGCAAAAATAGGCTTATCTCACCGTTTCCAGAGCTTTTGCGCATCTTGGGCACATCTGTGATGAAAAATTGAAGATTTTAACCAAAGTTGCAAAAATAGGCTTATCTCACCGTTTCCAGCGCTTTTGTGCATCTTGGGCACATCTGTGATGAAAAATTGAAGATTTTAACCAAAGTTGCAAAAATAGGCTTATCTCACCGTTTCCAGCGCTTTTGTGCATCTTGGGCACATCTGTGATGAAAAATTGAAGATTTTAACCATTGTTGCAAAAATAGGCTTATCTCCCCGTTTCCAGCACTTTTTGGCACTTAGAGCGAATCTGACAGTAGAATCCGTGCAGTTGCTACTTTTTCATTGGGGTTTCCAAAACTTAAAATCTTTTTTTTAAAGAGTTCCTTTAGAGTTGAAACCAAGATTTCAAATTATCCTTTTTCATTATTATAATCCACTGTATGCATTTTAAGTATCAAGGAATTTGACTGAAGGCCTTTTGAGAAAACACGTTGATTAGTGACCCTATTTCATTATGGCAGTCAAACCACTGATTTTCAACTTTAGTCTATGAAACCTCCAAACCTTAAACATTGTTGCAAAATTAGGCTTATCTCACCGTTTCCAGCACTTTTGTGCACCTTGGGCATATCTGTGATGAAAAAATGAAGATTTTAACCAAAGTTGCAAAAATAGGCTTATCTCACCGTTTCCAGCGCTTTTGGGCATCTTGGGCACATCTGTGATGAAAAATTTAAGATTTTAACCAAAGTTGCAAAAATAGGCTTATCTCACCGTTTCCAGCGCTTTTGGGCATCTTGGGCACATCTGTGATGAAAAATTGAAGATTTTAACCAAAGTTGCAAAAATAGGCTTATCTCACCGTTTCCAGCGCTTTTGTGCATCTTGGGCACATCTCTGATGAAAAATTGAAGATTTTAACCATTGTTGCAAAAATAGGCTTATCTCCCCGTTTCCAGCACTTTTTGGCACTTAGAGCGAATCTGACAGTAGAATCCGTGCAGTTGCTACTTTTTCATTGGGGTTTCCAAAACTTAAAATCTTTTTTTTAAAGAGTTCCTTTAGAGTTGAAACCAAGATTTCAAATTATCCTTTTTCATTATTATAATCCACTGTATGCATTTTAAGTATCAAGGAATTTGACTGAAGGCCTTTTGAGAAAACACGTTGATTAGTGACCCTATTTCATTATGGCAGTCAAACCACTGATTTTCAACTTTAGTCTATGAAACCTCCAAACCTTAAACATTGTTTCAAAATTAGGCTTATCTCACCGTTTCCAGCACTTTTGCGCACCTTGGGCACATCTGTGATGAAAAATTTAAGATTTTAACCAAAGTTGCAAAAATAGGCTTATCTCACCGTTTCCAGCGCTTTTGCGCATCTTGGACATATTTGTGATTAAAAATTGAAGATTTTAACCAAAGTTGCAAAAATAGGCTTATCTCACCGTTTCCAGCGCTTTTGCGCATCTTGGACACATCTGTGATGAAAAATTTAAGATTTCAACCAAAGTTGCAAAAATAGGCTTATCTCACCGTTTCCAGCGCTTTTGTGCATCTTGGGCACATCTGTGATGAAAAATTGAAGATTTTAACCAAAGTTGCAAAAATAGGCTTATCTCACCGTTTCCAGCGCTTTTGTGCATCTTGGACACATCTGTGATGAAAAATTGAAGATTTTAACCATTGTTGCAAAAATAGGCTTATCTCCCCGTTTCCAGCACTTTTTGGCACTTAGAGCCAATCTGACAGTAGAAACCGTGCAGTTGCTACTTTTTCATTGGGGTTTCCAAAACTTAAAATCTTTTTTTTAAAGAGTTCCTTTAGAGTTGAAACCAAGATTTCAAATTATCCTTTTTCATTATTATAATCCACTGTATGCATTTTAAGTATCAAGGAATTTGACTGAAGGCCTTTTGAGAAAACACGTTGATTAGTGACCCTATTTCATTATGGCAGTCAAACCACTGATTTTCAACTTTAGTCTATGAAACCTCCAAACCTTAAACATTGTTGCAAAATTAGGCTTATCTCACCGTTTCCAGCACTTTTGTGCACCTTGGGCATATCTGTGATGAAAAAATGAAGATTTTAACCAAAGTTGCAAAAATAGGCTTATCTCACCGTTTCCAGCGCTTTTGGGCATCTTGGGCACATCTGTGATGAAAAATTGAAGATTTTAACCAAAGTTGCAAAAATAGGCTTATCTCACCGTTTCCAGCGCTTTTGTGCATCTTGGGCACATCTGTGATGAAAAATTGAAGATTTTAACCAAAGTTGCAAAAATAGGCTTATCTCACCGTTTCCAGCGCTTTTGTGCATCTTGGACACATCTGTGATGAAAAATTGAAGATTTTAACCATTGTTGCAAAAATAGGCTTATCTCCCCGTTTCCAGCACTTTTTGGCACTTAGAGCCAATCTGACAGTAGAAACCGTGCTGTTGCTACTTTTTCATTGGGGTTTCCAAAACTTAAAATCTTTTTTTTAAAGAGTTCCTTTAGAGTTGAAACCAAGATTTCAAATTATCCTTTTTCATTATTATAATCCACTGTATGCATTTTAAGTATCAAGGAATTTGACTGAAGGCCTTTTGAGAAAACACGTTGATTAGTGACCCTATTTCATTATGGCAGTCAAACCACTGATTTTCAACTTTAGTCTATGAAACCTCCAAACCTTAAACATTGTTGCAAAATTAGGCTTATCTCACCGTTTCCAGCACTTTTGTGCACCTTGGGCATATCTGTGATGAAAAAATGAAGATTTTAACCAAAGTTGCAAAAATAGGCTTATCTCACCGTTTCCAGCGCTTTTGCGCATCTTGGACATATTTGTGATTAAAAATTGAAGATTTTAACCAAAGTTGCAAAAATAGGCTTATCTCACCGTTTCCAGCGCTTTTGCGCATCTTGGACACATCTGTGATGAAAAATTTAAGATTTCAACCAAAGTTGCAAAAATAGGCTTATCTCACCGTTTCCAGCGCTTTTGTGCATCTTGGACACATCTGTGATGAAAAATTGAAGATTTTAACCATTGTTGCAAAAATAGGCTTATCTCCCCGTTTCCAGCACTTTTTGGCACTTAGAGCCAATCTGACAGTAGAAACCGTGGAGTTGCTACTTTTTCATTGGGGTTTCCAAAACTTAAAATCTTTTTTTTAAAGAGTTCCTTTAGAGTTGAAACCAAGATTTCAAATTATCCTTTTTCATTATTATAATCCACTGTATGCATTTTAAGTATCAAGGAATTTGACTGAAGGCCTTTTGAGAAAACACGTTGATTAGTGACCCTATTTCATTATGGCAGTCAAACCACTGATTTTCAACTTTAGTCTATGAAACCTCCAAACCTTAAACATTGTTGCAAAATTAGGCTTATCTCACCGTTTCCAGCACTTTTGTGCACCTTGGGCATATCTGTGATGAAAAAATGAAGATTTTAACCAAAGTTGCAAAAATAGGCTTATCTCACCGTTTCCAGCGCTTTTGGGCATCTTGGGCACATCTGTGATGAAAAATTGAAGATTTTAACCAAAGTTGCAAAAATAGGCTTATCTCACCGTTTCCAGCGCTTTTGTGCATCTTGGGCACATCTGTGATGAAAAATTGAAGATTTTAACCAAAGTTGCAAAAATAGGCTTATCTCACCGTTTCCAGCGCTTTTGTGCATCTTGGACACATCTGTGATGAAAAATTGAAGATTTTAACCATTGTTGCAAAAATAGGCTTATCTCCCCGTTTCCAGCACTTTTTGGCACTTAGAGCCAATCTGACAGTAGAAACCGTGCAGTTGCTACTTTTTCATTGGGGTTTCCAAAACTTAAAATCTTTTTTTTAAAGAGTTCCTTTAGAGTTGAAACCAAGATTTCAAATTATCCTTTTTCATTATTATAATCCACTGTATGCATTTTAAGTATCAAGGAATTTGACTGAAGGCCTTTTGAGAAAACACGTTGATTAGTGACCCTATTTCATTATGGCAGTCAAACCACTGATTTTCAACTTTAGTCTATGAAACCTCCAAACCTTAAACATTGTTGCAAAATTAGGCTTATCTCACCGTTTCCAGCACTTTTGTGCACCTTGGGCATATCTGTGATGAAAAAATGAAGATTTTAACCAAAGTTGCAAAAATAGGCTTATCTCACCGTTTCCAGCGCTTTTGCGCATCTTGGGCACATCTGTGATGAAAAATTGAAGATTTTAACCAAAGTTGCAAAAATAGGCTTATCTCACCGTTTCCAGCGCTTTTGTGCATCTTGGGCACATCTGTGATGAAAAATTTAAGATTTTAACCATTGTTGCAAAAATAGGCTTATCTCCCCGTTTCCAGCACTTTTTGGCACTTAGAGCGAATCTGACAGTAGAATCCGTGCAGTTGCTACTTTTTCATTGGGGTTTCCAAAACTTAAAATCTTTTTTTTAAAGAGTTCCTTTAGAGTTGAAACCAAGATTTCAAATTATCCTTTTTCATTATTATAATCCACTGTATGTATTTTAAGTATCAAGGAATTTGACTGAAGGCCTTTTGAGAAAACACGTTGATTAGTGACCCTATTTCATTATGGCAGTCAAACCACTGATTTTCAACTTTAGTCTATGAAACCTCCAAACCTTAAACATTGTTGCAAAATTAGGCTTATCTCACCGTTTCCAGCACTTTTGTGCACCTTGGGCATATCTGTGATGAAAAAATGAAGATTTTAACCAAAGTTGCAAAAATAGGCTTATCTCACCGTTTCCAGCGCTTTTGGGCATCTTGGGCACTCAGTGATGAAAAATTGAAGATTTTAACCAAAGTTGCAAAAATAGGCTTATCTCACCGTTTCCAGCGCTTTTGTGCATCTTGGGCACATCTGTGATGAAAAATTGAAGATTTTAACCAAAGTTGCAAAAATAGGCTTATCTCACCGTTTCCAGCGCTTTTGTGCATCTTGGACACATCTGTGATGAAAAATTGAAGATTTTAACCATTGTTGCAAAAATAGGCTTATCTCCCCGTTTCCAGCACTTTTTGGCACTTAGAGCCAATCTGACAGTAGAAACCGTGCAGTTGCTACTTTTTCATTGGGGTTTCCAAAACTTAAAATCTTTTTTTTAAAGAGTTCCTTTAGAGTTGAAACCAAGATTTCAAATTATCCTTTTTCATTATTATAATCCACTGTATGCATTTTAAGTATCAAGGAATTTGACTGAAGGCCTTTTGAGAAAACACGTTGATTAGTGACCCTATTTCATTATGGCAGTCAAACCACTGATTTTCAACTTTAGTCTATGAAACCTCCAAACCTTAAACATTGTTGCAAAATTAGGCTTATCTCACCGTTTCCAGCACTTTTGTGCACCTTGGGCATATCTGTGATGAAAAAATGAAGATTTTAACCAAAGTTGCAAAAATAGGCTTATCTCACCGTTTCCAGCGCTTTTGCGCATCTTGGGCACATCTGTGATGAAAAATTGAAGATTTTAACCAAAGTTGCAAAAATAGGCTTATCTCACCGTTTCCAGCGCTTTTGTGCATCTTGGGCACATCTGTGATGAAAAATTTAAGATTTTAACCAAAGTTGCAAAAATAGGCTTATCTCACCGTTTCCAGAGCTTTTGCGCATCTTGGGCACATCTGTGATGAAAAATTGAAGATTTTAACCAAAGTTGCAAAAATAGGCTTATCTCACCGTTTCCAGCGCTTTTGTGCATCTTGGGCACATCTGTGATGAAAAATTGAAGATTTTAACCAAAGTTGCAAAAATAGGCTTATCTCACCGTTTCCAGCGCTTTTGTGCATCTTGGGCACATCTGTGATGAAAAATTGAAGATTTTAACCATTGTTGCAAAAATAGGCTTATCTCCCCGTTTCCAGCACTTTTTGGCACTTAGAGCGAATCTGACAGTAGAATCCGTGCAGGTGCTACTTTTTCATTGGGGTTTCCAAAACTTAAAATCTTTTTTTTAAAGAGTTCCTTTAGAGTTGAAACCAAGATTTCAAATTATCCTTTTTCATTATTATAATCCACTGTATGCATTTTAAGTATCAAGGAATTTGACTGAAGGCCTTTTGAGAAAACACGTTGATTAGTGACCCTATTTCATTATGGCAGTCAAACCACTGATTTTCAACTTTAGTCTATGAAACCTCCAAACCTTAAACATTGTTCCAAAATTAGGCTTATCTCACCGTTTCCAGCACTTTTGCGCACCTTGGGCACATCTGTGATGAAAAATTTAAGATTTTAACCAAAGTTGCAAAAATAGGCTTATCTCACCGTTTCCAGCGCTTTTGTGCATCTTGGGCACATCTGTGATGAAAAATTGAAGATTTTAACCAAAGTTGCAAAAATAGGCTTATCTCACCGTTTCCAGCGCTTTTGTGCATCTTGGGCACATCTGTGATGAAAAATTGAAGATTTTAACCAAAGTTGCAAAAATAGGCTTATCTCACCGTTTCCAGCACTTTTTGGCACTTAGAGCGAATCTGACAGTAGAATCCGTGCAGTTGCTACTTTTTCATTGGGGTTTCCAAAACTTAAAATCTTTTTTTTAAAGAGTTCCTTTAGAGTTGAAACCAAGATTTCAAATTATCCTTTTTCATTATTATAATCCACTGTATGCATTTTAAGTATCAAGGAATTTGACTGAAGGCCTTTTGAGAAAACACGTTGATTAGTGACCCTATTTCATTATGGCAGTCAAACCACTGATTTTCAACTTTAGTCTATGAAACCTCCAAACCTTAAACATTGTTGCAAAATTAGGCTTATCTCACCGTTTCCAGCACTTTTGTGCACCTTGGGCATATCTGTGATGAAAAAATGAAGATTTTAACCAAAGTTGCAAAAATAGGCTTATCTCACCGTTTCCAGCGCTTTTGGGCATCTTGGGCACATCTGTGATGAAAAATTGAAGATTTTAACCAAAGTTGCAAAAATAGGCTTATCTCACCGTTTCCAGCGCTTTTGTGCATCTTGGGCACATCTCTGATGAAAAATTGAAGATTTTAACCATTGTTGCAAAAATAGGCTTATCTCCCCGTTTCCAGCACTTTTTGGCACTTAGAGCGAATCTGACAGTAGAATCCGTGCAGTTGCTACTTTTTCATTGGGGTTTCCAAAACTTAAAATCTTTTTTTTAAAGAGTTCCTTTAGAGTTGAAACCAAGATTTCAAATTATCCTTTTTCATTATTATAATCCACTGTATGCATTTTAAGTATCAAGGAATTTGACTGAAGGCCTTTTGAGAAAACACGTTGATTAGTGACCCTATTTCATTATGGCAGTCAAACCACTGATTTTCAACTTTAGTCTATGAAACCTCCAAACCTTAAACATTGTTTCAAAATTAGGCTTATCTCACCGTTTCCAGCACTTTTGCGCACCTTGGGCACATCTGTGATGAAAAATTTAAGATTTTAACCAAAGTTGCAAAAATAGGCTTATCTCACCGTTTCCAGCGCTTTTGCGCATCTTGGACATATTTGTGATTAAAAATTGAAGATTTTAACCAAAGTTGCAAAAATAGGCTTATCTCACCGTTTCCAGCGCTTTTGCGCATCTTGGACACATCTGTGATGAAAAATTTAAGATTTCAACCAAAGTTGCAAAAATAGGCTTATCTCACCGTTTCCAGCGCTTTTGTGCATCTTGGGCACATCTGTGATGAAAAATTGAAGATTTTAACCAAAGTTGCAAAAATAGGCTTATCTCACCGTTTCCAGCGCTTTTGTGCATCTTGGACACATCTGTGATGAAAAATTGAAGATTTTAACCATTGTTGCAAAAATAGGCTTATCTCCCCGTTTCCAGCACTTTTTGGCACTTAGAGCCAATCTGACAGTAGAAACCGTGCAGTTGCTACTTTTTCATTGGGGTTTCCAAAACTTAAAATCTTTTTTTTAAAGAGTTCCTTTAGAGTTGAAACCAAGATTTCAAATTATCCTTTTTCATTATTATAATCCACTGTATGCATTTTAAGTATCAAGGAATTTGACTGAAGGCCTTTTGAGAAAACACGTTGATTAGTGACCCTATTTCATTATGGCAGTCAAACCACTGATTTTCAACTTTAGTCTATGAAACCTCCAAACCTTAAACATTGTTGCAAAATTAGGCTTATCTCACCGTTTCCAGCACTTTTGTGCACCTTGGGCATATCTGTGATGAAAAAATGAAGATTTTAACCAAAGTTGCAAAAATAGGCTTATCTCACCGTTTCCAGCGCTTTTGGGCATCTTGGGCACATCTGTGATGAAAAATTGAAGATTTTAACCAAAGTTGCAAAAATAGGCTTATCTCACCGTTTCCAGCGCTTTTGGGCATCTTGGGCACATCTGTGATGAAAAATTGAAGATTTTAACCAAAGTTGCAAAAATAGGCTTATCTCACCGTTTCCAGCGCTTTTGTGCATCTTGGGCACATCTGTGATGAAAAATTGAAGATTTTAACCAAAGTTGCAAAAATAGGCTTATCTCACCGTTTCCAGCGCTTTTGTGCATCTTGGACACATCTGTGATGAAAAATTGAAGATTTTAACCATTGTTGCAAAAATAGGCTTATCTCCCCGTTTCCAGCACTTTTTGGCACTTAGAGCCAATCTGACAGTAGAAACCGTGCAGTTGCTACTTTTTCATTGGGGTTTCCAAAACTTAAAATCTTTTTTTTAAAGAGTTCCTTTAGAGTTGAAACCAAGATTTCAAATTATCCTTTTTCATTATTATAATCCACTGTATGCATTTTAAGTATCAAGGAATTTGACTGAAGGCCTTTTGAGAAAACACGTTGATTAGTGACCCTATTTCATTATGGCAGTCAAACCACTGATTTTCAACTTTAGTCTATGAAACCTCCAAACCTTAAACATTGTTGCAAAATTAGGCTTATCTCACCGTTTCCAGCACTTTTGTGCACCTTGGGCATATCTGTGATGAAAAAATGAAGATTTTAACCAAAGTTGCAAAAATAGGCTTATCTCACCGTTTCCAGCGCTTTTGGGCATCTTGGGCACATCTGTGATGAAAAATTGAAGATTTTAACCAAAGTTGCAAAAATAGGCTTATCTCACCGTTTCCAGCGCTTTTGTGCATCTTGGGCACATCTGTGATGAAAAATTGAAGATTTTAACCAAAGTTGCAAAAATAGGCTTATCTCACCGTTTCCAGCGCTTTTGTGCATCTTGGACACATCTGTGATGAAAAATTGAAGATTTTAACCATTGTTGCAAAAATAGGCTTATCTCCCCGTTTCCAGCACTTTTTGGCACTTAGAGCCAATCTGACAGTAGAAACCGTGCTGTTGCTACTTTTTCATTGGGGTTTCCAAAACTTAAAATCTTTTTTTTAAAGAGTTCCTTTAGAGTTGAAACCAAGATTTCAAATTATCCTTTTTCATTATTATAATCCACTGTATGCATTTTAAGTATCAAGGAATTTGACTGAAGGCCTTTTGAGAAAACACGTTGATTAGTGACCCTATTTCATTATGGCAGTCAAACCACTGATTTTCAACTTTAGTCTATGAAACCTCCAAACCTTAAACATTGTTGCAAAATTAGGCTTATCTCACCGTTTCCAGCACTTTTGTGCACCTTGGGCATATCTGTGATGAAAAAATGAAGATTTTAACCAAAGTTGCAAAAATAGGCTTATCTCACCGTTTCCAGCGCTTTTGCGCATCTTGGACACATCTGTGATGAAAAATTTAAGATTTCAACCAAAGTTGCAAAAATAGGCTTATCTCACCGTTTCCAGCGCTTTTGTGCATCTTGGACACATCTGTGATGAAAAATTGAAGATTTTAACCATTGTTGCAAAAATAGGCTTATCTCCCCGTTTCCAGCACTTTTTGGCACTTAGAGCCAATCTGACAGTAGAAACCGTGCAGTTGCTACTTTTTCATTGGGGTTTCCAAAACTTAAAATCTTTTTTTTAAAGAGTTCCTTTAGAGTTGAAACCAAGATTTCAAATTATCCTTTTTCATTATTATAATCCACTGTATGCATTTTAAGTATCAAGGAATTTGACTGAAGGCCTTTTGAGAAAACACGTTGATTAGTGACCCTATTTCATTATGGCAGTCAAACCACTGATTTTCAACTTTAGTCTATGAAACCTCCAAACCTTAAACATTGTTGCAAAATTAGGCTTATCTCACCGTTTCCAGCACTTTTGTGCACCTTGGGCATATCTGTGATGAAAAAATGAAGATTTTAACCAAAGTTGCAAAAATAGGCTTATCTCACCGTTTCCAGCGCTTTTGGGCATCTTGGGCACATCTGTGATGAAAAATTGAAGATTTTAACCAAAGTTGCAAAAATAGGCTTATCTCACCGTTTCCAGCGCTTTTGTGCATCTTGGGCACATCTGTGATGAAAAATTGAAGATTTTAACCAAAGTTGCAAAAATAGGCTTATCTCACCGTTTCCAGCGCTTTTGTGCATCTTGGACACATCTGTGATGAAAAATTGAAGATTTTAACCATTGTTGCAAAAATAGGCTTATCTCCCCGTTTCCAGCACTTTTTGGCACTTAGAGCCAATCTGACAGTAGAAACCGTGCAGTTGCTACTTTTTCATTGGGGTTTCCAAAACTTAAAATCTTTTTTTTAAAGAGTTCCTTTAGAGTTGAAACCAAGATTTCAAATTATCCTTTTTCATTATTATAATCCACTGTATGCATTTTAAGTATCAAGGAATTTGACTGAAGGCCTTTTGAGAAAACACGTTGATTAGTGACCCTATTTCATTATGGCAGTCAAACCACTGATTTTCAACTTTAGTCTATGAAACCTCCAAACCTTAAACATTGTTGCAAAATTAGGCTTATCTCACCGTTTCCAGCACTTTTGTGCACCTTGGGCATATCTGTGATGAAAAAATGAAGATTTTAACCAAAGTTGCAAAAATAGGCTTATCTCACCGTTTCCAGCGCTTTTGCGCATCTTGGGCACATCTGTGATGAAAAATTGAAGATTTTAACCAAAGTTGCAAAAATAGGCTTATCTCACCGTTTCCAGCGCTTTTGTGCATCTTGGGCACATCTGTGATGAAAAATTTAAGATTTTAACCATTGTTGCAAAAATAGGCTTATCTCCCCGTTTCCAGCACTTTTTGGCACTTAGAGCGAATCTGACAGTAGAATCCGTGCAGTTGCTACTTTTTCATTGGGGTTTCCAAAACTTAAAATCTTTTTTTTAAAGAGTTCCTTTAGAGTTGAAACCAAGATTTCAAATTATCCTTTTTCATTATTATAATCCACTGTATGTATTTTAAGTATCAAGGAATTTGACTGAAGGCCTTTTGAGAAAACACGTTGATTAGTGACCCTATTTCATTATGGCAGTCAAACCACTGATTTTCAACTTTAGTCTATGAAACCTCCAAACCTTAAACATTGTTGCAAAATTAGGCTTATCTCACCGTTTCCAGCACTTTTGTGCACCTTGGGCATATCTGTGATGAAAAAATGAAGATTTTAACCAAAGTTGCAAAAATAGGCTTATCTCACCGTTTCCAGCGCTTTTGGGCATCTTGGGCACTCAGTGATGAAAAATTGAAGATTTTAACCAAAGTTGCAAAAATAGGCTTATCTCACCGTTTCCAGCGCTTTTGTGCATCTTGGGCACATCTGTGATGAAAAATTGAAGATTTTAACCAAAGTTGCAAAAATAGGCTTATCTCACCGTTTCCAGCGCTTTTGTGCATCTTGGACACATCTGTGATGAAAAATTGAAGATTTTAACCATTGTTGCAAAAATAGGCTTATCTCCCCGTTTCCAGCACTTTTTGGCACTTAGAGCCAATCTGACAGTAGAAACCGTGCAGTTGCTACTTTTTCATTGGGGTTTCCAAAACTTAAAATCTTTTTTTTAAAGAGTTCCTTTAGAGTTGAAACCAAGATTTCAAATTATCCTTTTTCATTATTATAATCCACTGTATGCATTTTAAGTATCAAGGAATTTGACTGAAGGCCTTTTGAGAAAACACGTTGATTAGTGACCCTATTTCATTATGGCAGTCAAACCACTGATTTTCAACTTTAGTCTATGAAACCTCCAAACCTTAAACATTGTTGCAAAATTAGGCTTATCTCACCGTTTCCAGCACTTTTGTGCACCTTGGGCATATCTGTGATGAAAAAATGAAGATTTTAACCAAAGTTGCAAAAATAGGCTTATCTCACCGTTTCCAGCGCTTTTGCGCATCTTGGGCACATCTGTGATGAAAAATTGAAGATTTTAACCAAAGTTGCAAAAATAGGCTTATCTCACCGTTTCCAGCGCTTTTGTGCATCTTGGGCACATCTGTGATGAAAAATTTAAGATTTTAACCAAAGTTGCAAAAATAGGCTTATCTCACCGTTTCCAGAGCTTTTGCGCATCTTGGGCACATCTGTGATGAAAAATTGAAGATTTTAACCAAAGTTGCAAAAATAGGCTTATCTCACCGTTTCCAGCGCTTTTGTGCATCTTGGGCACATCTGTGATGAAAAATTGAAGATTTTAACCAAAGTTGCAAAAATAGGCTTATCTCACCGTTTCCAGCGCTTTTGTGCATCTTGGGCACATCTGTGATGAAAAATTGAAGATTTTAACCATTGTTGCAAAAATAGGCTTATCTCCCCGTTTCCAGCACTTTTTGGCACTTAGAGCGAATCTGACAGTAGAATCCGTGCAGGTGCTACTTTTTCATTGGGGTTTCCAAAACTTAAAATCTTTTTTTTAAAGAGTTCCTTTAGAGTTGAAACCAAGATTTCAAATTATCCTTTTTCATTATTATAATCCACTGTATGCATTTTAAGTATCAAGGAATTTGACTGAAGGCCTTTTGAGAAAACACGTTGATTAGTGACCCTATTTCATTATGGCAGTCAAACCACTGATTTTCAACTTTAGTCTATGAAACCTCCAAACCTTAAACATTGTTCCAAAATTAGGCTTATCTCACCGTTTCCAGCACTTTTGCGCACCTTGGGCACATCTGTGATGAAAAATTTAAGATTTTAACCAAAGTTGCAAAAATAGGCTTATCTCACCGTTTCCAGCGCTTTTGTGCATCTTGGGCACATCTGTGATGAAAAATTGAAGATTTTAACCAAAGTTGCAAAAATAGGCTTATCTCACCGTTTCCAGCGCTTTTGTGCATCTTGGACACATCTGTGATGAAAAATTGAAGATTTTAACCATTGTTGCAAAAATAGGCTTATCTCCCCGTTTCCAGCACTTTTTGGCACTTAGAGCCAATCTGACAGTAGAAACCGTGCAGTTGCTACTTTTTCATTGGGGTTTCCAAAACTTAAAATCTTTTTTTTAAAGAGTTCCTTTAGAGTTGAAACCAAGATTTCAAATTATCCTTTTTCATTATTATAATCCACTGTATGCATTTTAAGTATCAAGGAATTTGACTGAAGGCCTTTTGAGAAAACACGTTGATTAGTGACCCTATTTCATTATGGCAGTCAAACCACTGATTTTCAACTTTAGTCTATGAAACCTCCAAACCTTAAACATTGTTGCAAAATTAGGCTTATCTCACCGTTTCCAGCACTTTTGTGCACCTTGGGCATATCTGTGATGAAAAAATGAAGATTTTAACCAAAGTTGCAAAAATAGGCTTATCTCACCGTTTCCAGCGCTTTTGCGCATCTTGGGCACATCTGTGATGAAAAATTGAAGATTTTAACCAAAGTTGCAAAAATAGGCTTATCTCACCGTTTCCAGCGCTTTTGTGCATCTTGGGCACATCTGTGATGAAAAATTTAAGATTTTAACCAAAGTTGCAAAAATAGGCTTATCTCACCGTTTCCAGAGCTTTTGCGCATCTTGGGCACATCTGTGATGAAAAATTGAAGATTTTAACCAAAGTTGCAAAAATAGGCTTATCTCACCGTTTCCAGCGCTTTTGTGCATCTTGGGCACATCTGTGATGAAAAATTGAAGATTTTAACCAAAGTTGCAAAAATAGGCTTATCTCACCGTTTCCAGCGCTTTTGTGCATCTTGGGCACATCTGTGATGAAAAATTGAAGATTTTAACCATTGTTGCAAAAATAGGCTTATCTCCCCGTTTCCAGCACTTTTTGGCACTTAGAGCGAATCTGACAGTAGAATCCGTGCAGGTGCTACTTTTTCATTGGGGTTTCCAAAACTTAAAATCTTTTTTTTAAAGAGTTCCTTTAGAGTTGAAACCAAGATTTCAAATTATCCTTTTTCATTATTATAATCCACTGTATGCATTTTAAGTATCAAGGAATTTGACTGAAGGCCTTTTGAGAAAACACGTTGATTAGTGACCCTATTTCATTATGGCAGTCAAACCACTGATTTTCAACTTTAGTCTATGAAACCTCCAAACCTTAAACATTGTTCCAAAATTAGGCTTATCTCACCGTTTCCAGCACTTTTGCGCACCTTGGGCACATCTGTGATGAAAAATTTAAGATTTTAACCAAAGTTGCAAAAATAGGCTTATCTCACCGTTTCCAGCGCTTTTGTGCATCTTGGGCACATCTGTGATGAAAAATTGAAGATTTTAACCAAAGTTGCAAAAATAGGCTTATCTCACCGTTTCCAGCGCTTTTGTGCATCTTGGACACATCTGTGATGAAAAATTGAAGATTTTAACCATTGTTGCAAAAATAGGCTTATCTCCCCGTTTCCAGCACTTTTTGGCACTTAGAGCCAATCTGACAGTAGAAACCGTGCAGTTGCTACTTTTTCATTGGGGTTTCCAAAACTTAAAATCTTTTTTTTAAAGAGTTCCTTTAGAGTTGAAACCAAGATTTCAAATTATCCTTTTTCATTATTATAATCCACTGTATGCATTTTAAGTATCAAGGAATTTGACTGAAGGCCTTTTGAGAAAACACGTTGATTAGTGACCCTATTTCATTATGGCAGTCAAACCACTGATTTTCAACTTTAGTCTATGAAACCTCCAAACCTTAAACATTGTTGCAAAATTAGGCTTATCTCACCGTTTCCAGCACTTTTGCGCACCTTGGGCACATCTGTGATGAAAAATTTAAGATTTTAACCAAAGTTGCAAAAATAGGCTTATCTCACCGTTTCCAGCGCTTTTGTGCATCTTGGGCACATCTGTGATGAAAAATTGAAGATTTTAACCAAAGTTGCAAAAATAGGCTTATCTCACCGTTTCCAGCGCTTTTGTGCATCTTGGACACATCTGTGATGAAAAATTGAAGATTTTAACCATTGTTGCAAAAATAGGCTTATCTCCCCGTTTCCAGCACTTTTTGGCACTTAGAGCCAATCTGACAGTAGAAACCGTGCAGTTGCTACTTTTTCATTGGGGTTTCCAAAACTTAAAATCTTTTTTTTAAAGAGTTCCTTTAGAGTTGAAACCAAGATTTCAAATTATCCTTTTTCATTATTATAATCCACTGTATGCATTTTAAGTATCAAGGAATTTGACTGAAGGCCTTTTGAGAAAACACGTTGATTAGTGACCCTATTTCATTATGGCAGTCAAACCACTGATTTTCAACTTTAGTCTATGAAACCTCCAAACCTTAAACATTGTTGCAAAATTAGGCTTATCTCACCGTTTCCAGCACTTTTGCGCACCTTGGGCACATCTGTGATGAAAAATTTAAGATTTTAACCAAAGTTGCAAAAATAGGCTTATCTCACCGTTTCCAGCGCTTTTGCGCATCTTGGACATATTTGTGATTAAAAATTGAAGATTTTAACCAAAGTTGCAAAAATAGGCTTATCTCACCGTTTCCAGCGCTTTTGTGCATCTTGGGCACATCTGTGATGAAAAATTGAAGATTTTAACCAAAGTTGCAAAAATAGGCTTATCTCACCGTTTCCAGCGCTTTTGTGCATCTTGGGCACATCTGTGATGAAAAATTGAAGATTTTAACCATTGTTGCAAAAATAGGCTTATCTCCCCGTTTCCAGCACTTTTTGGCACTTAGAGCGAATCTGACAGTAGAATCCGTGCAGGTGCTACTTTTTCATTGGGGTTTCCAAAACTTAAAATCTTTTTTTTAAAGAGTTCCTTTAGAGTTGAAACCAAGATTTCAAATTATCCTTTTTCATTATTATAATCCACTGTATGCATTTTAAGTATCAAGGAATTTGACTGAAGGCCTTTTGAGAAAACACGTTGATTAGTGACCCTATTTCATTATGGCAGTCAAACCACTGATTTTCAACTTTAGTCTATGAAACCTCCAAACCTTAAACATTGTTCCAAAATTAGGCTTATCTCACCGTTTCCAGCACTTTTGCGCACCTTGGGCACATCTGTGATGAAAAATTTAAGATTTTAACCAAAGTTGCAAAAATAGGCTTATCTCACCGTTTCCAGCGCTTTTGTGCATCTTGGGCACATCTGTGATGAAAAATTGAAGATTTTAACCAAAGTTGCAAAAATAGGCTTATCTCACCGTTTCCAGCGCTTTTGTGCATCTTGGACACATCTGTGATGAAAAATTGAAGATTTTAACCATTGTTGCAAAAATAGGCTTATCTCCCCGTTTCCAGCACTTTTTGGCACTTAGAGCCAATCTGACAGTAGAAACCGTGCAGTTGCTACTTTTTCATTGGGGTTTCCAAAACTTAAAATCTTTTTTTTAAAGAGTTCCTTTAGAGTTGAAACCAAGATTTCAAATTATCCTTTTTCATTATTATAATCCACTGTATGCATTTTAAGTATCAAGGAATTTGACTGAAGGCCTTTTGAGAAAACACGTTGATTAGTGACCCTATTTCATTATGGCAGTCAAACCACTGATTTTCAACTTTAGTCTATGAAACCTCCAAACCTTAAACATTGTTGCAAAATTAGGCTTATCTCACCGTTTCCAGCACTTTTGCGCACCTTGGGCACATCTGTGATGAAAAATTTAAGATTTTAACCAAAGTTGCAAAAATAGGCTTATCTCACCGTTTCCAGCGCTTTTGCGCATCTTGGACATATTTGTGATTAAAAATTGAAGATTTTAACCAAAGTTGCAAAAATAGGCTTATCTCACCGTTTCCAGCGCTTTTGTGCATCTTGGGCACATCTGTGATGAAAAATTGAAGATTTTAACCAAAGTTGCAAAAATAGGCTTATCTCACCGTTTCCAGCGCTTTTGTGCATCTTGGGCACATCTGTGATGAAAAATTGAAGATTTTAACCATTGTTGCAAAAATAGGCTTATCTCCCCGTTTCCAGCACTTTTTGGCACTTAGAGCGAATCTGACAGTAGAATCCGTGCAGTTGCTACTTTTTCATTGGGGTTTCCAAAACTTAAAATCTTTTTTTTAAAGAGTTCCTTTAGAGTTGAAACCAAGATTTCAAATTATCCTTTTTCATTATTATAATCCACTGTATGCATTTTAAGTATCAAGGAATTTGACTGAAGGCCTTTTGAGAAAACACGTTGATTAGTGACCCTATTTCATTATGGCAGTCAAACCACTGATTTTCAACTTTAGTCTATGAAACCTCCAAACCTTAAACATTGTTGCAAAATTAGGCTTATCTCACCGTTTCCAGCACTTTTGTGCACCTTGGGCATATCTGTGATGAAAAAATGAAGATTTTAACCAAAGTTTCAAAAATAGGCTTATCTCACCGTTTCCAGCGCTTTTGCGCATCTGGGCACATCTGTGATGAAAAATTGAAGATTTTAACCAAAGTTGCAAAAATAGGCTTATCTCACCGTTTCCAGCGCTTTTGTGCATCTTGGGCACATCTGTGATGAAAAATTTAAGATTTTAACCAAAGTTGCAAAAATAGGCTTATCTCACCGTTTCCAGCGCTTTTAAGCATCTTGGGCACATCTGTGATGAAAAATTGAAGATTTTAACCAAAGTTGCAAAAATAGGCTTATCTCAACGTTTCCAGCGCTTTTGTGCATCTTGGGCACATCTGTGATGAAAAATTGAAGATTTTAACCAAAGTTGCAAAAATAGGCTTATCTCACCGTTTCCAGCGCTTTTGTGCATCTTGGACACATCTGTGATGAAAAATTGAAGATTTTAACCATTGTTGCAAAAATAGGCTTATCTCCCCGTTTCCAGCACTTTTTGGCACTTAGAGCGAATCTGACAGTAGAATCCGTGCAGGTGCTACTTTTTCATTGGGGTTTCCAAAACTTAAAATCTTTTTTTTAAAGAGTTCCTTTAGAGTTGAAACCAAGATTTCAAATTATCCTTTTTCATTATTATAATCCACTGTATGCATTTTAAGTATCAAGGAATTTGACTGAAGGCCTTTTGAGAAAACACGTTGATTAGTGACCCTATTTCATTATGGCAGTCAAACCACTGATTTTCAACTTTAGTCTATGAAACCTCCAAACCTTAAACATTGTTCCAAAATTAGGCTTATCTCACCGTTTCCAGCACTTTTGCGCACCTTGGGCACATCTGTGATGAAAAATTTAAGATTTTAACCAAAGTTGCAAAAATAGGCTTATCTCACCGTTTCCAGCGCTTTTGTGCATCTTGGGCACATCTGTGATGAAAAATTGAAGATTTTAACCAAAGTTGCAAAAATAGGCTTATCTCACCGTTTCCAGCGCTTTTGTGCATCTTGGACACATCTGTGATGAAAAATTGAAGATTTTAACCATTGTTGCAAAAATAGGCTTATCTCCCCGTTTCCAGCACTTTTTGGCACTTAGAGCCAATCTGACAGTAGAAACCGTGCAGTTGCTACTTTTTCATTGGGGTTTCCAAAACTTAAAATCTTTTTTTTAAAGAGTTCCTTTAGAGTTGAAACCAAGATTTCAAATTATCCTTTTTCATTATTATAATCCACTGTATGCATTTTAAGTATCAAGGAATTTGACTGAAGGCCTTTTGAGAAAACACGTTGATTAGTGACCCTATTTCATTATGGCAGTCAAACCACTGATTTTCAACTTTAGTCTATGAAACCTCCAAACCTTAAACATTGTTGCAAAATTAGGCTTATCTCACCGTTTCCAGCACTTTTGCGCACCTTGGGCACATCTGTGATGAAAAATTTAAGATTTTAACCAAAGTTGCAAAAATAGGCTTATCTCACCGTTTCCAGCGCTTTTGCGCATCTTGGACATATTTGTGATTAAAAATTGAAGATTTTAACCAAAGTTGCAAAAATAGGCTTATCTCACCGTTTCCAGCGCTTTTGTGCATCTTGGGCACATCTGTGATGAAAAATTGAAGATTTTAACCAAAGTTGCAAAAATAGGCTTATCTCACCGTTTCCAGCGCTTTTGTGCATCTTGGGCACATCTGTGATGAAAAATTGAAGATTTTAACCATTGTTGCAAAAATAGGCTTATCTCCCCGTTTCCAGCACTTTTTGGCACTTAGAGCGAATCTGACAGTAGAATCCGTGCAGTTGCTACTTTTTCATTGGGGTTTCCAAAACTTAAAATCTTTTTTTTAAAGAGTTCCTTTAGAGTTGAAACCAAGATTTCAAATTATCCTTTTTCATTATTATAATCCACTGTATGCATTTTAAGTATCAAGGAATTTGACTGAAGGCCTTTTGAGAAAACACGTTGATTAGTGACCCTATTTCATTATGGCAGTCAAACCACTGATTTTCAACTTTAGTCTATGAAACCTCCAAACCTTAAACATTGTTGCAAAATTAGGCTTATCTCACCGTTTCCAGCACTTTTGTGCACCTTGGGCATATCTGTGATGAAAAAATGAAGATTTTAACCAAAGTTGCAAAAATAGGCTTATCTCACCGTTTCCAGCGCTTTTGGGCATCTTGGGCATATCTGTGATGAAAAATTGAAGATTTTAACCAAAGTTGCAAAAATAGGCTTATCTCACCGTTTCCAGCGCTTTTGTGCATCTTGGGCACATCTGTGATGAAAAATTGAAGATTTTAACCAAAGTTGCAAAAATAGGCTTATCTCACCGTTTCCAGCGCTTTTGTGCATCTTGGACACATCTGTGATGAAAAATTGAAGATTTTAACCATTGTTGCAAAAATAGGCTTATCTCCCCGTTTCCAGCACTTTTTGGCACTTAGAGCCAATCTGACAGTAGAAACCGTGCAGTTGCTACTTTTTCATTGGGGTTTCCAAAACTTAAAATCTTTTTTTTAAAGAGTTCCTTTAGAGTTGAAACCAAGATTTCAAATTATCCTTTTTCATTATTATAATCCACTGTATGCATTTTAAGTATCAAGGAATTTGACTGAAGGCCTTTTGAGAAAACACGTTGATTAGTGACCCTATTTCATTATGGCAGTCAAACCACTGATTTTCAACTTTAGTCTATGAAACCTCCAAACCTTAAACATTGTTGCAAAATTAGGCTTATCTCACCGTTTCCAGCACTTTTGTGCACCTTGGGCATATCTGTGATGAAAAAATGAAGATTTTAACCAAAGTTGCAAAAATAGGCTTATCTCACCGTTTCCAGCGCTTTTGTGCATCTTGGGCACATCTGCGATGAAAAATTTAAGATTTTAACCAAAGTTGCAAAAATAGGCTTATCTCACCGTTTCCAGAGCTTTTGCGCATCTTGGGCACATCTGTGATGAAAAATTGAAGATTTTAACCAAAGTTGCAAAAATAGGCTTATCTCACCGTTTCCAGCGCTTTTGTGCATCTTGGGCACATCTGTGATGAAAAATTGAAGATTTTAACCAAAGTTGCAAAAATAGGCTTATCTCACCGTTTCCAGCGCTTTTGTGCATCTTGGGCACATCTGTGATGAAAAATTGAAGATTTTAACCATTGTTGCAAAAATAGGCTTATCTCCCCGTTTCCAGCACTTTTTGGCACTTAGAGCGAATCTGACAGTAGAATCCGTGCAGTTGCTACTTTTTCATTGGGGTTTCCAAAACTTAAAATCTTTTTTTTAAAGAGTTCCTTTAGAGTTGAAACCAAGATTTCAAATTATCCTTTTTCATTATTATAATCCACTGTATGCATTTTAAGTATCAAGGAATTTGACTGAAGGCCTTTTGAGAAAACACGTTGATTAGTGACCCTATTTCATTATGGCAGTCAAACCACTGATTTTCAACTTTAGTCTATGAAACCTCCAAACCTTAAACATTGTTGCAAAATTAGGCTTATCTCACCGTTTCCAGCACTTTTGTGCACCTTGGGCATATCTGTGATGAAAAAATGAAGATTTTAACCAAAGTTGCAAAAATAGGCTTATCTCACCGTTTCCAGCGCTTTTGGGCATCTTGGGCACATCTGTGATGAAAAATTTAAGATTTTAACCAAAGTTGCAAAAATAGGCTTATCTCACCGTTTCCAGCGCTTTTGGGCATCTTGGGCACATCTGTGATGAAAAATTGAAGATTTTAACAAAAGTTGCAAAAATAGGCTTATCTCACCGTTTCCAGCGCTTTTGTGCATCTTGGGCACATCTGTGATGAAAAATTGAAGATTTTAACCAAAGTTGCAAAAATAGGCTTATCTCACCGTTTCCAGCGCTTTTGTGCATCTTGGACACATCTGTGATGAAAAATTGAAGATTTTAACCATTGTTGCAAAAATAGGCTTATCTCCCCGTTTCCAGCACTTTTTGGCACTTAGAGCCAATCTGACAGTAGAAACCGTGCAGTTGCTACTTTTTCATTGGGGTTTCCAAAACTTAAAATCTTTTTTTTAAAGAGTTCCTTTAGAGTTGAAACCAAGATTTCAAATTATCCTTTTTCATTATTATAATCCACTGTATGCATTTTAAGTATCAAGGAATTTGACTGAAGGCCTTTTGAGAAAACACGTTGATTAGTGACCCTATTTCATTATGGCAGTCAAACCACTGATTTTCAACTTTAGTCTATGAAACCTCCAAACCTTAAACATTGTTGCAAAATTAGGCTTATCTCACCGTTTCCAGCACTTTTGTGCACCTTGGGCATATCTGTGATGAAAAAATGAAGATTTTAACCAAAGTTTCAAAAATAGGCTTATCTCACCGTTTCCAGCGCTTTTGCGCATCTGGGCACATCTGTGATGAAAAATTGAAGATTTTAACCAAAGTTGCAAAAATAGGCTTATCTCACCGTTTCCAGCGCTTTTGTGCATCTTGGGCACATCTGTGATGAAAAATTTAAGATTTTAACCAAAGTTGCAAAAATAGGCTTATCTCACCGTTTCCAGCGCTTTTAAGCATCTTGGGCACATCTGTGATGAAAAATTGAAGATTTTAACCAAAGTTGCAAAAATAGGCTTATCTCAACGTTTCCAGCGCTTTTGTGCATCTTGGGCACATCTGTGATGAAAAATTGAAGATTTTAACCAAAGTTGCAAAAATAGGCTTATCTCACCGTTTCCAGTGCTTTTGTGCATCTTGGACACATCTGTGATGAAAAATTGAAGATTTTAACCATTGTTGTAAAAATAGGCTTATCTCCCCGTTTCCAGCACTTTTTGGCACTTAGAGCCAATCTGACAGTAGAAACCGTGCAGTTGCTACTTTTTCATTGGGGTTTCCAAAACTTAAAATCTTTTTTTTAAAGAGTTCCTTTAGAGTTGAAACCAAGATTTCAAATTATCCTTTTTCATTATTATAATCCACTGTATGCATTTTAAGTATCAAGGAATTTGACTGAAGGCCTTTTGAGAAAACACGTTGATTAGTGACCCTATTTCATTATGGCAGTCAAACCACTGATTTTCAACTTTAGTCTATGAAACCTCCAAACCTTAAACATTGTTGCAAAATTAGGCTTATCTCACCGTTTCCAGCACTTTTGTGCACCTTGGGCATATCTGTGATGAAAAAATGAAGATTTTAACCAAAGTTGCAAAAATAGGCTTATCTCACCGTTTCCAGCGCTTTTGTGCATCTTGGGCACATCTGTAATGAAAAATTGAAGATTTTAACCATTGTTGCAAAAATAGGCTTATCTCCCCGTTTCCAGCACTTTTTGGGACTTAGAGCGAATCTGACAGTAGAATCCGTGCAGTTGCTACTTTTTCATTGGGGTTTCCAAAACTTAAAATCTTTTTTTTAAAGAGTTCCTTTAGAGTTGAAACCAAGATTTCAAATTATCCTTTTTCATTATTATAATCCACTGTATGCATTTTAAGTATCAAGGAATTTGACTGAAGGCCTTTTGAGAAAACACGTTGATTAGTGACCCTATTTCATTATGGCAGTCAAACCACTGATTTTCAACTTTAGTCTATGAAACCTCCAAACCTTAAACATTGTTGCAAAATTAGGCTTATCTCACCGTTTCCAGCACTTTTGTGCACCTTGGGCATATCTGTGATGAAAAAATGAAGATTTTAACCAAAGTTGCAAAAATAGGCTTATCTCACCGTTTCCAGCGCTTTTGGGCATCTTGGGCACATCTGTGATGAAAAATTTAAGATTTTAACCAAAGTTGCAAAAATAGGCTTATCTCACCGTTTCCAGCGCTTTTGGGCATCTTGGGCACATCTGTGATGAAAAATTGAAGATTTTAACCAAAGTTGCAAAAATAGGCTTATCTCACCGTTTCCAGCGCTTTTGTGCATCTTGGGCACATCTGTGATGAAAAATTGAAGATTTTAACCAAAGTTGCAAAAATAGGCTTATCTCACCGTTTCCAGCGCTTTTGTGCATCTTGGACACATCTGTGATGAAAAATTGAAGATTTTAACCATTGTTGCAAAAATAGGCTTATCTCCCCGTTTCCAGCACTTTTTGGCACTTAGAGCCAATCTGACAGTAGAAACCGTGCAGTTGCTACTTTTTCATTGGGGTTTCCAAAACTTAAAATCTTTTTTTTAAAGAGTTCCTTTAGAGTTGAAACCAAGATTTCAAATTATCCTTTTTCATTATTATAATCCACTGTATGCATTTTAAGTATCAAGGAATTTGACTGAAGGCCTTTTGAGAAAACACGTTGATTAGTGACCCTATTTCATTATGGCAGTCAAACCACTGATTTTCAACTTTAGTCTATGAAACCTCCAAACCTTAAACATTGTTGCAAAATTAGGCTTATCTCACCGTTTCCAGCACTTTTGTGCACCTTGGGCATATCTGTGATGAAAAAATGAAGATTTTAACCAAAGTTTCAAAAATAGGCTTATCTCACCGTTTCCAGCGCTTTTGCGCATCTGGGCACATCTGTGATGAAAAATTGAAGATTTTAACCAAAGTTGCAAAAATAGGCTTATCTCACCGTTTCCAGCGCTTTTGTGCATCTTGGGCACATCTGTGATGAAAAATTTAAGATTTTAACCAAAGTTGCAAAAATAGGCTTATCTCACCGTTTCCAGCGCTTTTAAGCATCTTGGGCACATCTGTGATGAAAAATTGAAGATTTTAACCAAAGTTGCAAAAATAGGCTTATCTCAACGTTTCCAGCGCTTTTGTGCATCTTGGGCACATCTGTGATGAAAAATTGAAGATTTTAACCAAAGTTGCAAAAATAGGCTTATCTCACCGTTTCCAGCGCTTTTGTGCATCTTGGACACATCTGTGATGAAAAATTGAAGATTTTAACCATTGTTGTAAAAATAGGCTTATCTCCCCGTTTCCAGCACTTTTTGGCACTTAGAGCCAATCTGACAGTAGAAACCGTGCAGTTGCTACTTTTTCATTGGGGTTTCCAAAACTTAAAATCTTTTTTTTAAAGAGTTCCTTTAGAGTTGAAACCAAGATTTCAAATTATCCTTTTTCATTATTATAATCCACTGTATGCATTTTAAGTATCAAGGAATTTGACTGAAGGCCTTTTGAGAAAACACGTTGATTAGTGACCCTATTTCATTATGGCAGTCAAACCACTGATTTTCAACTTTAGTCTATGAAACCTCCAAACCTTAAACATTGTTGCAAAATTAGGCTTATCTCACCGTTTCCAGCACTTTTGTGCACCTTGGGCATATCTGTGATGAAAAAATGAAGATTTTAACCAAAGTTGCAAAAATAGGCTTATCTCACCGTTTCCAGCGCTTTTGTGCATCTTGGGCACATCTGTAATGAAAAATTGAAGATTTTAACCATTGTTGCAAAAATAGGCTTATCTCCCCGTTTCCAGCACTTTTTGGGACTTAGAGCGAATCTGACAGTAGAATCCGTGCAGTTGCTACTTTTTCATTGGGGTTTCCAAAACTTAAAATCTTTTTTTTAAAGAGTTCCTTTAGAGTTGAAACCAAGATTTCAAATTATCCTTTTTCATTATTATAATCCACTGTATGCATTTTAAGTATCAAGGAATTTGACTGAAGGCCTTTTGAGAAAACACGTTGATTAGTGACCCTATTTCATTATGGCAGTCAAACCACTGATTTTCAACTTTAGTCTATGAAACCTCCAAACCTTAAACATTGTTGCAAAATTAGGCTTATCTCACCGTTTCCAGCACTTTTGTGCACCTTGGGCATATCTGTGATGAAAAAATGAAGATTTTAACCAAAGTTGCAAAAATAGGCTTATCTCACCGTTTCCAGCGCTTTTGGGCATCTTGGGCACATCTGTGATGAAAAATTTAAGATTTTAACCAAAGTTGCAAAAATAGGCTTATCTCACCGTTTCCAGCGCTTTTGGGCATCTTGGGCACATCTGTGATGAAAAATTGAAGATTTTAACCAAAGTTGCAAAAATAGGCTTATCTCACCGTTTCCAGCGCTTTTGCGCATCTTGGACACATCTGTGATGAAAAATTTAAGATTTTAACCAAAGTTGCAAAAATAGGCTTATCTCACCGTTTCCAGCGCTTTTGTGCATCTTGGACACATCTGTGATGAAAAATTGAAGATTTTAACCATTGTTGCAAAAATAGGCTTATCTCCCCGTTTCCAGCACTTTTTGGCATTTAGAGCCAATCTGACAGTAGAAACCGTGCAGTTGCTACTTTTTCATTGGGGTTTCCAAAACTTAAAATCTTTTTTTTAAAGAGTTCCTTTAGAGTTGAAACCAAGATTTCAAATTATCCTTTTTCATTATTATAATCCACTGTATGCATTTTAAGTATCAAGGAATTTGACTGAAGGCCTTTTGAGAAAACACGTTGATTAGTGACCCTATTTCATTATGGCAGTCAAACCACTGATTTTCAACTTTAGTCTATGAAACCTCCAAACCTTAAACATTGTTGCAAAATTAGGCTTATCTCACCGTTTCCAGCACTTTTGTGCACCTTGGGCATATCTGTGATGAAAAAATGAAGATTTTAACCAAAGTTGCAAAAATAGGCTTATCTCACCGTTTCCAGCGCTTTTGCGCATCTTGGGCACATCTGTGATGAAAAATTGAAGATTTTAACCAAAGTTGCAAAAATAGGCTTATCTCACCGTTTCCAGAGCTTTTGCGCATCTTGGGCACATCTGTGATGAAAAATTGAAGATTTTAACCACAGTTGCAAAAATAGGCTTATCTCACCGTTTCCAGCGCTTTTGGGCATCTTGGGCACATCTGTGATGAAAAATTGAAGATTTTAACCAAAGTTGCAAAAATAGGCTTATCTCACCGTTTCCAGCGCTTTTGTGCATCTTGGGCACATCTGTGATGAAAAATTGAAGATTTTAACCATTGTTGCAAAAATAGGCTTATCTCCCCGTTTCCAGCACTTTTTGGCACTTAGAGCGAATCTGACAGTAGAATCCGTGCAGTTGCTACTTTTTCATTGGGGTTTCCAAAACTTAAAATCTTTTTTTTAAAGAGTTCCTTTAGAGTTGAAACCAAGATTTCAAATTATCCTTTTTCATTATTATAATCCACTGTATGCATTTTAAGTATCAAGGAATTTGACTGAAGGCCTTTTGAGAAAACACGTTGATTAGTGACCCTATTTCATTATGGCAGTCAAACCACTGATTTTCAACTTTAGTCTATGAAACCTCCAAACCTTAAACATTGTTGCAAAATTAGGCTTATCTCACCGTTTCCAGCACTTTTGTGCACCTTGGGCATATCTGTGATGAAAAAATGAAGATTTTAACCAAAGTTGCAAAAATAGGCTTATCTCACCGTTTCCAGCGCTTTTGGGCATCTTGGGCACATCTGTGATGAAAAATTTAAGATTTTAACCAAAGTTGCAAAAATAGGCTTATCTCACCGTTTCCAGCGCTTTTGGGCATCTTGGGCACATCTGTGATGAAAAATTGAAGATTTTAACCAAAGTTGCAAAAATAGGCTTATCTCACCGTTTCCAGCGCTTTTGCGCACCTTGGACACATCTGTGATGAAAAATTTAAGATTTCAACCAAAGTTGCAAAAATAGGCTTATCTCACCGTTTCCAGCGCTTTTGTGCATCTTGGGCACATCTGTGATGAAAAATTGAAGATTTTAACCAAAGTTGCAAAAATAGGCTTATCTCAACGTTTCCAGCGCTTTTGTGCATCTTGGGCACATCTGTGATGAAAAATTGAAGATTTTAACCAAAGTTGCAAAAATAGGCTTATCTCACCGTTTCCAGCGCTTTTGTGCATCTTGGACACATCTGTGATGAAAAATTGAAGATTTTAACCATTGTTGCAAAAATAGGCTTATCTCCCCGTTTCCAGCACTTTTTGGCACTTAGAGCCAATCTGACAGTAGAAACCGTGCAGTTGCTACTTTTTCATTGGGGTTTCCAAAACTTAAAATCTTTTTTTTAAAGAGTTCCTTTAGAGTTGAAACCAAGATTTCAAATTATCCTTTTTCATTATTATAATCCACTGTATGCATTTTAAGTATCAAGGAATTTGACTGAAGGCCTTTTGAGAAAACACGTTGATTAGTGACCCTATTTCATTATGGCAGTCAAACCACTGATTTTCAACTTTAGTCTATGAAACCTCCAAACCTTAAACATTGTTGCAAAATTAGGCTTATCTCACCGTTTCCAGCACTTTTGTGCACCTTGGGCATATCTGTGATGAAAAATTGAAGATTTTAACCAAAGTTGCAAAAATAGGCTTATCTCACCGTTTCAATCGCTTTTGGGCATCTTGGGCACATCTGTGATGAAAAATTGAAGATTTTAACCAAAGTTGCAAAAATAGGCTTATCTCACCGTTTCCAGCGCTTTTGTGCATCTTGGGCACATCTGTGATGAAAAATTGAAGATTTTAACCATTGTTGCAAAAATAGGCTTATCTCCCCGTTTCCAGCACTTTTTGGCACTTAGAGCGAATCTGACAGTAGAATCCGTGCAGTTGCTACTTTTTCATTGGGGTTTCCAAAACTTAAAATCTTTTTTTTAAAGAGTTCCTTTAGAGTTGAAACCAAGATTTCAAATTATCCTTTTTCATTATTATAATCCACTGTATGCATTTTAAGTATCAAGGAATTTGACTGAAGGCCTTTTGAGAAAACACGTTGATTAGTGACCCTATTTCATTATGGCAGTCAAACCACTGATTTTCAACTTTAGTCTATGAAACCTCCAAACCTTAAACATTGTTGCAAAATTAGGCTTATCTCACCGTTTCCAGCACTTTTGTGCACCTTGGGCATATCTGTGATGAAAAATTGAAGATTTTAACCAAAGTTGCAAAAATAGGCTTATCTCAACGTTTCCAGCGCTTTTGTGCATCTTGGGCACATCTGTGATGAAAAATTGAAGATTTTAACCAAAGTTGCAAAAATAGGCTTATCTCACCGTTTCCAGCGCTTTTGTGCATCTTGGACACATCTGTGATGAAAAATTGAAGATTTTAACCATTGTTGCAAAAATAGGCTTATCTCCCCGTTTCCAGCACTTTTTGGCACTTAGAGCCAATCTGACAGTAGAAACCGTGCAGTTGCTACTTTTTCATTGGGGTTTCCAAAACTTAAAATCTTTTTTTTAAAGAGTTCCTTTAGAGTTGAAACCAAGATTTCAAATTATCCTTTTTCATTATTATAATCCACTGTATGCATTTTAAGTATCAAGGAATTTGACTGAAGGCCTTTTGAGAAAACACGTTGATTAGTGACCCTATTTCATTATGGCAGTCAAACCACTGATTTTCAACTTTAGTCTATGAAACCTCCAAACCTTAAACATTGTTGCAAAATTAGGCTTATCTCACCGTTTCCAGCACTTTTGTGCACCTTGGGCATATCTGTGATGAAAAAATGAAGATTTTAACCAAAGTTGCAAAAATAGGCTTATCTCACCGTTTCCAGCGCTTTTGGGCATCTTGGGCACATCTGTGATGAAAAATTTAAGATTTTAACCAAAGTTGCAAAAATAGGCTTACCTCACCGTTTCCAGCGCTTTTGGGCATCTTGGGCACATCTGTGATGAAAAATTGAAGATTTTAACCAAAGTTGCAAAAATAGGCTTATCTCACCGTTTCCAGCGCTTTTGTGCATCTTGGGCACATCTGTGATGAAAAATTGAAGATTTTAACCATTGTTGCAAAAATAGGCTTATCTCCCCGTTTCCAGCACTTTTTGGCACTTAGAGCGAATCTGACAGTAGAATCCGTGCAGTTGCTACTTTTTCATTGGGGTTTCCAAAACTTAAAATCTTTTTTTTAAAGAGTTCCTTTAGAGTTGAAACCAAGATTTCAAATTATCCTTTTTCATTATTATAATCCACTGTATGCATTTTAAGTATCAAGGAATTTGACTGAAGGCCTTTTGAGAAAACACGTTGATTAGTGACCCTATTTCATTATGGCAGTCAAACCACTGATTTTCAACTTTAGTCTATGAAACCTCCAAACCTTAAACATTGTTGCAAAATTAGGCTTATCTCACCGTTTCCAGCACTTTTGCGCACCTTGGGCACATCTGTGATGAAAAATTTAAGATTTTAACCAAAGTTGCAAAAATAGGCTTATCTCACCGTTTCCAGCGCTTTTGCGCATCTTGGGCACATCTGTGATGAAAAATTGAAGATTTTAACCAAAGTTGCAAAAATAGGCTTATCTCACCGTTTCCAGCGCTTTTGTGCATCTTGGGCACATCTGTGATGAAAAATTTAAGATTTTAACCAAAGTTGCAAAAATAGGCTTATCTCACCGTTTCCAGAGCTTTTGCGCATCTTGGGCACATCTGTGATGAAAAATTGAAGATTTTAACCAAAGTTGCAAAAATAGGCTTATCTCACCGTTTCCAGCGCTTTTGTGCATCTTGGGCACATCTGTGATGAAAAATTGAAGATTTTAACCAAAGTTGCAAAAATAGGCTTATCTCACCGTTTCCAGCGCTTTTGTGCATCTTGGGCACATCTGTGATGAAAAATTGAAGATTTTAACCATTGTTGCAAAAATAGGCTTATCTCCCCGTTTCCAGCACTTTTTGGCACTTAGAGCGAATCTGACAGTAGAATCCGTGCAGTTGCTACTTTTTCATTGGGGTTTCCAAAACTTAAAATCTTTTTTTTAAAGAGTTCCTTTAGAGTTGAAACCAAGATTTCAAATTATCCTTTTTCATTATTATAATCCACTGTATGCATTTTAAGTATCAAGGAATTTGACTGAAGGCCTTTTGAGAAAACACGTTGATTAGTGACCCTATTTCATTATGGCAGTCAAACCACTGATTTTCAACTTTAGTCTATGAAACCTCCAAACCTTAAACATTGTTGCAAAATTAGGCTTATCTCACCGTTTCCAGCACTTTTGTGCACCTTGGGCATATCTGTGATGAAAAAATGAAGATTTTAACCAAAGTTGCAAAAATAGGCTTATCTCACCGTTTCCAGCGCTTTTGGGCATCTTGGGCACATCTGTGATGAAAAATTTAAGATTTTAACCAAAGTTGCAAAAATAGGCTTATCTCACCGTTTCCAGCGCTTTTGGGCATCTTGGGCACATCTGTGATGAAAAATTGAAGATTTTAACCAAAGTTGCAAAAATAGGCTTATCTCACCGTTTCCAGCGCTTTTGTGCATCTTGGGCACATCTGTGATGAAAAATTGAAGATTTTAACCATTGTTGCAAAAATAGGCTTATCTCCCCGTTTCCAGCACTTTTTGGGACTTAGAGCGAATCTGACAGTAGAATCCGTGCAGTTGCTACTTTTTCATTGGGGTTTCCAAAACTTAAAATCTTTTTTTTAAAGAGTTCCTTTAGAGTTGAAACCAAGATTTCAAATTATCCTTTTTCATTATTATAATCCACTGTATGCATTTTAAGTATCAAGGAATTTGACTGAAGGCCTTTTGAGAAAACACGTTGATTAGTGACCCTATTTCATTATGGCAGTCAAACCACTGATTTTCAACTTTAGTCTATGAAACCTCCAAACCTTAAACATTGTTGCAAAATTAGGCTTATCTCACCGTTTCCAGCACTTTTGTGCACCTTGGGCATATCTGTGATGAAAAAATGAAGATTTTAACCAAAGTTGCAAAAATAGGCTTATCTCACCGTTTCCAGCGCTTTTGGGCATCTTGGGCACATCTGTGATGAAAAATTTAAGATTTTAACCAAAGTTGCAAAAATAGGCTTATCTCACCGTTTCCAGCGCTTTTGGGAATCTTGGGCACATCTGTGATGAAAAATTGAAGATTTTAACCAAAGTTGCAAAAATAGGCTTATCTCACCGTTTCCAGCGCTTTTGTGCATCTTGGGCACATCTGTGATGAAAAATTGAAGATTTTAACCAAAGTTGCAAAAATAGGCTTATCTCACCGTTTCCAGCGCTTTTGTGCATCTTGGACACATCTGTGATGAAAAATTGAAGATTTAAACCATTGTTGCAAAAATAGGCTTATCTCCCCGTTTCCAGCACTTTTTGGCACTTAGAGCCAATCTGACAGTAGAAACCGTGCAGTTGCTACTTTTTCATTGGGGTTTCCAAAACTTAAAATCTTTTTTTTAAAGAGTTCCTTTAGAGTTGAAACCAAGATTTCAAATTATCCTTTTTCATTATTATAATCCACTGTATGCATTTTAAGTATCAAGGAATTTGACTGAAGGCCTTTTGAGAAAACACGTTGATTAGTGACCCTATTTCATTATGGCAGTCAAACCACTGATTTTCAACTTTAGTCTATGAAACCTCCAAACCTTAAACATTGTTGCAAAATTAGGCTTATCTCACCGTTTCCAGCACTTTTGTGCACCTTGGGCATATCTGTGATGAAAAAATGAAGATTTTAACCAAAGTTGCAAAAATAGGCTTATCTCACCGTTTCCAGCGCTTTTGGGCATCTTGGGCACATCTGTGATGAAAAATTTAAGATTTTAACCAAAGTTGCAAAAATAGGCTTATCTCACCGTTTCCAGCGCTTTTGGGCATCTTGGGCACATCTGTGATGAAAAATTGAAGATTTTAACCAAAGTTGCAAAAATAGGCTTATCTCACCGTTTCCAGCGCTTTTGTGCATCTTGGGCACATCTGTGATGAAAAATTGAAGATTTTAACCAAAGTTGCAAAAATAGGCTTATCTCACCGTTTCCAGCGCTTTTGTGCATCTTGGACACATCTGTGATGAAAAATTGAAGATTTTAACCATTGTTGCAAAAATAGGCTTATCTCCCCGTTTCCAGCACTTTTTGGCACTTAGAGCCAATCTGACAGTAGAAACCGTGCAGTTGCTACTTTTTCATTGGGGTTTCCAAAACTTAAAATCTTTTTTTTAAAGAGTTCCTTTAGAGTTGAAACCAAGATTTCAAATTATCCTTTTTCATTATTATAATCCACTGTATGCATTTTAAGTATCAAGGAATTTGACTGAAGGCCTTTTGAGAAAACACGTTGATTAGTGACCCTATTTCATTATGGCAGTCAAACCACTGATTTTCAACTTTAGTCTATGAAACCTCCAAACCTTAAACATTGTTGCAAAATTAGGCTTATCTCACCGTTTCCAGCACTTTTGTGCACCTTGGGCATATCTGTGATGAAAAAATGAAGATTTTAACCAAAGTTTCAAAAATAGGCTTATCTCACCGTTTCCAGCGCTTTTGCGCATCTGGGCACATCTGTGATGAAAAATTGAAGATTTTAACCAAAGTTGCAAAAATAGGCTTATCTCACCGTTTCCAGCGCTTTTGTGCATCTTGGGCACATCTGTGATGAAAAATTTAAGATTTTAACCAAAGTTGCAAAAATAGGCTTATCTCACCGTTTCCAGCGCTTTTAAGCATCTTGGGCACATCTGTGATGAAAAATTGAAGATTTTAACCAAAGTTGCAAAAATAGGCTTATCTCAACGTTTCCAGCGCTTTTGTGCATCTTGGGCACATCTGTGATGAAAAATTGAAGATTTTAACCAAAGTTGCAAAAATAGGCTTATCTCACCGTTTCCAGCGCTTTTGTGCATCTTGGACACATCTGTGATGAAAAATTGAAGATTTTAACCATTGTTGTAAAAATAGGCTTATCTCCCCGTTTCCAGCACTTTTTGGCACTTAGAGCCAATCTGACAGTAGAAACCGTGCAGTTGCTACTTTTTCATTGGGGTTTCCAAAACTTAAAATCTTTTTTTTAAAGAGTTCCTTTAGAGTTGAAACCAAGATTTCAAATTATCCTTTTTCATTATTATAATCCACTGTATGCATTTTAAGTATCAAGGAATTTGACTGAAGGCCTTTTGAGAAAACACGTTGATTAGTGACCCTATTTCATTATGGCAGTCAAACCACTGATTTTCAACTTTAGTCTATGAAACCTCCAAACCTTAAACATTGTTGCAAAATTAGGCTTATCTCACCGTTTCCAGCGCTTTTGGGCATCTTGGGCACATCTGTGATGAAAAATTGAAGATTTTAACCAAAGTTGCAAAAATAGGCTTATCTCACCGTTTCCAGCGCTTTTGCGCATCTTGGACACATCTGTGATGAAAAATTTAAGATTTTAACCAAAGTTGCAAAAATAGGCTTATCTCACCGTTTCCAGCGCTTTTGTGCATCTTGGACACATCTGTGATGAAAAATTGAAGATTTTAACCATTGTTGCAAAAATAGGCTTATCTCCCCGTTTCCAGCACTTTTTGGCACTTAGAGCCAATCTGACAGTAGAAACCGTGCAGTTGCTACTTTTTCATTGGGGTTTCCAAAACTTAAAATCTTTTTTTTAAAGAGTTCCTTTAGAGTTGAAACCAAGATTTCAAATTATCCTTTTTCATTATTATAATCCACTGTATGCATTTTAAGTATCAAGGAATTTGACTGAAGGCCTTTTGAGAAAACACGTTGATTAGTGACCCTATTTCATTATGGCAGTCAAACCACTGATTTTCAACTTTAGTCTATGAAACCTCCAAACCTTAAACATTGTTGCAAAATTAGGCTTATCTCACCGTTTCCAGCACTTTTGTGCACCTTGGGCATATCTGTGATGAAAAAATGAAGATTTTAACCAAAGTTGCAAAAATAGGCTTATCTCACCGTTTCCAGCGCTTTTGGGCATCTTGGGCACATCTGTGATGAAAAATTTAAGATTTTAACCAAAGTTGCAAAAATAGGCTTATCTCACCGTTTCCAGCGCTTTTGGGCATCTTGGGCACATCTGTGAAGAAAAATTGAAGATTTTAACCAAAGTTGCAAAAATAGGCTTATCTCACCGTTTCCAGCGCTTTTGCGCACCTTGGACACATCTGTGATGAAAAATTTAAGATTTCAACCAAAGTTGCAAAAATAGGCTTATCTCACCGTTTCCAGCGCTTTTGTGCATCTTGGGCACATCTGTGATGAAAAATTGAAGATTTTAACCAAAGTTGCAAAAATAGGCTTATCTCAACGTTTCCAGCGCTTTTGTGCATCTTGGGCACATCTGTGATGAAAAATTGAAGATTTTAACCAAAGTTGCAAAAATAGGCTTATCTCACCGTTTCCAGCGCTTTTGTGCATCTTGGACACATCTGTGATGAAAAATTGAAGATTTTAACCATTGTTGCAAAAATAGGCTTATCTCCCCGTTTCCAGCACTTTTTGGCACTTAGAGCCAATCTGACAGTAGAAACCGTGCAGTTGCTACTTTTTCATTGGGGTTTCCAAAACTTAAAATCTTTTTTTTAAAGAGTTCCTTTAGAGTTGAAACCAAGATTTCAAATTATCCTTTTTCATTATTATAATCCACTGTATGCATTTTAAGTATCAAGGAATTTGACTGAAGGCCTTTTGAGAAAACACGTTGATTAGTGACCCTATTTCATTATGGCAGTCAAACCACTGATTTTCAACTTTAGTCTATGAAACCTCCAAACCTTAAACATTGTTGCAAAATTAGGCTTATCTCACCGTTTCCAGCACTTTTGTGCACCTTGGGCATATCTGTGATGAAAAATTGAAGATTTTAACCAAAGTTGCAAAAATAGGCTTATCTCACCGTTTCCAGCGCTTTTGGGCATCTTGGGCACATCTGTGATGAAAAATTGAAGATTTTAACCAAAGTTGCAAAAATAGGCTTATCTCACCGTTTCCAGCGCTTTTGTGCATCTTGGGCACATCTGTGATGAAAAATTGAAGATTTTAACCATTGTTGCAAAAATAGGCTTATCTCCCCGTTTCCAGCACTTTTTGGCACTTAGAGCGAATCTGACAGTAGAATCCGTGCAGTTGCTACTTTTTCATTGGGGTTTCCAAAACTTAAAATCTTTTTTTTAAAGAGTTCCTTTAGAGTTGAAACCAAGATTTCAAATTATCCTTTTTCATTATTATAATCCACTGTATGCATTTTAAGTATCAAGGAATTTGACTGAAGGCCTTTTGAGAAAACACGTTGATTAGTGACCCTATTTCATTATGGCAGTCAAACCACTGATTTTCAACTTTAGTCTATGAAACCTCCAAACCTTAAACATTGTTGCAAAATTAGGCTTATCTCACCGTTTCCAGCACTTTTGTGCACCTTGGGCATATCTGTGATGAAAAATTGAAGATTTTAACCAAAGTTGCAAAAATAGGCTTATCTCAACGTTTCCAGCGCTTTTGTGCATCTTGGGCACATCTGTGATGAAAAATTGAAGATTTTAACCAAAGTTGCAAAAATAGGCTTATCTCACCGTTTCCAGCGCTTTTGTGCATCTTGGACACATCTGTGATGAAAAATTGAAGATTTTAACCATTGTTGCAAAAATAGGCTTATCTCCCCGTTTCCAGCACTTTTTGGCACTTAGAGCCAATCTGACAGTAGAAACCGTGCAGTTGCTACTTTTTCATTGGGGTTTCCAAAACTTAAAATCTTTTTTTTAAAGAGTTCCTTTAGAGTTGAAACCAAGATTTCAAATTATCCTTTTTCATTATTATAATCCACTGTATGCATTTTAAGTATCAAGGAATTTGACTGAAGGCCTTTTGAGAAAACACGTTGATTAGTGACCCTATTTCATTATGGCAGTCAAACCACTGATTTTCAACTTTAGTCTATGAAACCTCCAAACCTTAAACATTGTTGCAAAATTAGGCTTATCTCACCGTTTCCAGCACTTTTGTGCACCTTGGGCATATCTGTGATGAAAAAATGAAGATTTTAACCAAAGTTGCAAAAATAGGCTTATCTCACCGTTTCCAGCGCTTTTGCGCATCTTGGGCACATCTGTGATGAAAAATTGAAGATTTTAACCAAAGTTGCAAAAATAGGCTTATCTCACCGTTTCCAGCGCTTTTGTGCATCTTGGGCACATCTGTGATGAAAAATTTAAGATTTTAACCAAAGTTGCAAAAATAGGCTTATCTCACCGTTTCCAGAGCTTTTGCGCATCTTGGGCACATCTGTGATGAAAAATTGAAGATTTTAACCACAGTTGCAAAAATAGGCTTATCTCACCGTTTCCAGCGCTTTTGGGCATCTTGGGCACATCTGTGATGAAAAATTGAAGATTTTAACCAAAGTTGCAAAAATAGGCTTATCTCACCGTTTCCAGCGCTTTTGTGCATCTTGGGCACATCTGTGATGAAAAATTGAAGATTTTAACCATTGTTGCAAAAATAGGCTTATCTCCCCGTTTCCAGCACTTTTTGGCACTTAGAGCGAATCTGACAGTAGAATCCGTGCAGTTGCTACTTTTTCATTGGGGTTTCCAAAACTTAAAATCTTTTTTTTAAAGAGTTCCTTTAGAGTTGAAACCAAGATTTCAAATTATCCTTTTTCATTATTATAATCCACTGTATGCATTTTAAGTATCAAGGAATTTGACTGAAGGCCTTTTGAGAAAACACGTTGATTAGTGACCCTATTTCATTATGGCAGTCAAACCACTGATTTTCAACTTTAGTCTATGAAACCTCCAAACCTTAAACATTGTTGCAAAATTAGGCTTATCTCACCGTTTCCAGCACTTTTGTGCACCTTGGGCATATCTGTGATGAAAAAATGAAGATTTTAACCAAAGTTGCAAAAATAGGCTTATCTCACCGTTTCCAGCGCTTTTGGGCATCTTGGGCACATCTGTGATGAAAAATTTAAGATTTTAACCAAAGTTGCAAAAATAGGCTTATCTCACCGTTTCCAGCGCTTTTGGGAATCTTGGGCACATCTGTGATGAAAAAATGAAGATTTTAACCAAAGTTGCAAAAATAGGCTTATCTCACCGTTTCCAGCGCTTTTGCGCATCTTGGGCACATCTGTGATGAAAAATTGAAGATTTTAACCAAAGTTGCAAAAATAGGCTTATCTCACCGTTTCCAGCGCTTTTGTGCATCTTGGGCACATCTGTGATGAAAAATTGAAGATTTTAACCAAAGTTGCAAAAATAGGCTTATCTCAACGTTTCCAGCGCTTTTGTGCATCTTGGGCACATCTGTGATGAAAAATTGAAGATTTTAACCAAAGTTGCAAAAATAGGCTTATCTCACCGTTTCCAGCGCTTTTGTGCATCTTGGACACATCTGTGATGAAAAATTGAAGATTTTAACCATTGTTGCAAAAATAGGCTTATCTCCCCGTTTCCAGCACTTTTTGGCACTTAGAGCCAATCTGAGAGTAGAAACCGTGCAGTTGCTACTTTTTCATTGGGGTTTCCAAAACTTAAAATCTTTTTTTTAAAGAGTTCCTTTAGAGTTGAAACCAAGATTTCAAATTATCCTTTTTCATTATTATAATCCACTGTATGCATTTTAAGTATCAAGGAATTTGACTGAAGGCCTTTTGAGAAAACACGTTGATTAGTGACCCTATTTCATTATGGCAGTCAAACCACTGATTTTCAACTTTAGTCTATGAAACCTCCAAACCTTAAACATTGTTGCAAAATTAGGCTTATCTCACCGTTTCCAGCACTTTTGTGCACCTTGGGCATATCTGTGATGAAAAAATGAAGATTTTAACCAAAGTTGCAAAAATAGGCTTATCTCACCGTTTCCAGCGCTTTTGGGCATCTTGGGCACATCTGTGATGAAAAATTTAAGATTTTAACCAAAGTTGCAAAAATAGGCTTATCTCACCGTTTCCAGCGCTTTTGGGCATCTTGGGCACATCTGTGATGAAAAATTGAAGATTTTAACCAAAGTTGCAAAAATAGGCTTATCTCACCGTTTCCAGCGCTTTTGTGCATCTTGGGCACATCTGTGATGAAAAATTGAAGATTTTAACCATTGTTGCAAAAATAGGCTTATCTCCCCGTTTCCAGCACTTTTTGGCACTTAGAGCCAATCTGACAGTAGAAACAGTGCAGTTGCTACTTTTTCATTGGGGTTTCCAAAACTTAAAATCTTTTTTTTAAAGAGTTCCTTTAGAGTTGAAACCAAGATTTCAAATTATCCTTTTTCATTATTATAATCCACTGTATGCATTTTAAGTATCAAGGAATTTGACTGAAGGCCTTTTGAGAAAACACGTTGATTAGTGACCCTATTTCATTATGGCAGTCAAACCACTGATTTTCAACTTTAGTCTATGAAACCTCCAAACCTTAAACATTGTTGCAAAATTAGGCTTATCTCACCGTTTCCAGCACTTTTGCGCACCTTGGGCACATCTGTGATGAAAAATTGAAGATTTTAACCAAAGTTGCAAAAATAGGCTTATCTCACCGTTTCCAGAGCTTTTGCGCATCTTGGGCACATCTGTGATGAAAAATTGAAGATTTTAACCAAAGTTGCAAAAATAGGCTTATCTCACCGTTTCCAGCGCTTTTGCGCATCTTGGGCACATCTGTGATGAAAAATTTAAGATTTTAACCAAAGTTGCAAAAATAGGCTTATCTCACCGTTTCCAGCGCTTTTGGGCATCTTGGGCACATCTGTGATGAAAAATTGAAGATTTTAACCAAAGTTGCAAAAATAGGCTTATCTCACCGTTTCCAGCGCTTTTGTGCATCTTGGGCACATCTGTGATGAAAAATTGAAGATTTTAACCATTGTTGCAAAAATAGGCTTATCTCCCCGTTTCCAGCACTTTTTGGCACTTAGAGCGAATCTGACAGTAGAATCCGTGCAGTTGCTACTTTTTCATTGGGGTTTCCAAAACTTAAAATCTTTTTTTTAAAGAGTTCCTTTAGAGTTGAAACCAAGATTTCAAATTATCCTTTTTCATTATTATAATCCACTGTATGCATTTTAAGTATCAAGGAATTTGACTGAAGGCCTTTTGAGAAAACACGTTGATTAGTGACCCTATTTCATTATGGCAGTCAAACCACTGATTTTCAACTTTAGTCTATGAAACCTCCAAACCTTAAACATTGTTGCAAAATTAGGCTTATCTCACCGTTTCCAGCACTTTTGTGCACCTTGGGCATATCTGTGATGAAAAAATGAAGATTTTAACCAAAGTTGCAAAAATAGGCTTATCTCACCGTTTCCAGCGCTTTTGGGCATCTTGGGCACATCTGTGATGAAAAATTGAAGATTTTAACCAAAGTTGCAAAAATAGGCTTATCTCACCGTTTCCAGCGCTTTTGGGCATCTTGGGCACATCTGTGATGAAAAATTGAAGATTTTAACCAAAGTTGCAAAAATAGGCTTATCTCACCGTTTCCAGCGCTTTTGTGCATCTTGGGCACATCTGTGATGAAAAATTGAATATTTTAACCATTGTTGCAAAAATTGGCTTATCTCCCCGTTTCCAGCACTTTTTGGCACTTAGAGCGAATCTGACAGTAGAATCCGTGCAGTTGCTACTTTTTCATTGGGGTTTCCAAAACTTAAAATCTTTTTTTTAAAGAGTTCCTTTAGAGTTGAAACCAAGATTTCAAATTATCCTTTTTCATTATTATAATCCACTGTATGCATTTTAAGTATCAAGGAATTTGACTGAAGGCCTTTTGAGAAAACACGTTGATTAGTGACCCTATTTCATTATGGCAGTCAAACCACTGATTTTCAACTTTAGTCTATGAAACCTCCAAACCTTAAACATTGTTGCAAAATTAGGCTTATCTCACCGTTTCCAGCACTTTTGTGCACCTTGGGCATATCTGTGATGAAAAAATGAAGATTTTAACCAAAGTTGCAAAAATAGGCTTATCTCACCGTTTCCAGCGCTTTTGCGCATCTTGGGCACATCTGTGATGAAAAATTGAAGATTTTAACCAAAGTTGCAAAAATAGGCTTATCTCACCGTTTCCAGCGCTTTTGTGCATCTTGGGCACATCTGTGATGAAAAATTTAAGATTTTAACCAAAGTTGCAAAAATAGGCTTATCTCACCGTTTCCAGAGCTTTTGCGCATCTTGGGCACATCTGTGATGAAAAATTGAAGATTTTAACCAAAGTTGCAAAAATAGGCTTATCTCACCGTTTCCAGCGCTTTTGTGCATCTTGGGCACATCTGTGATGAAAAATTGAAGATTTTAACCAAAGTTGCAAAAATAGGGATATCTCACCGTTTCCAGCGCTTTTGTGCATCTTGAGCACATCTGTGATGAAAAATTGAAGATTTTAACCATTGTTGCAAAAATAGGCTTATCTCCCCGTTTCCAGCACTTTTTGGCACTTAGAGCGAATCTGACAGTAGAATCCGTGCAGTTGCTACTTTTTCATTGGGGTTTCCAAAACTTAAAATCTTTTTTTTAAAGAGTTCCTTTAGAGTTGAAACCAAGATTTCAAATTATCCTTTTTCATTATTATAATCCACTGTATGCATTTTAAGTATCAAGGAATTTGACTGAAGGCCTTTTGAGAAAACACGTTGATTAGTGACCCTATTTCATTATGGCAGTCAAACCACTGATTTTCAACTTTAGTCTATGAAACCTCCAAACCTTAAACATTGTTGCAAAATTAGGCTTATCTCACCGTTTCCAGCACTTTTGTGCACCTTGGGCATATCTGTGATGAAAAAATGAAGATTTTAACCAAAGTTGCAAAAATAGGCTTATCTCACCGTTTCCAGCGCTTTTGGGCATCTTGGGCACATCTGTGATGAAAAATTTAAGATTTTAACCAAAGTTGCAAAAATAGGCTTATCTCACCGTTTCCAGCGCTTTTGGGCATCTTGGGCACATCTGTGATGAAAAATTGAAGATTTTAACCAAAGTTGCAAAAATAGGCTTATCTCACCGTTTCCAGCGCTTTTGTGCATCTTGGGCACATCTGTGATGAAAAATTGAAGATTTTAACCATTGTTGCAAAAATAGGCTTATCTCCCCGTTTCCAGCACTTTTTGGCACTTAGAGCGAATCTGACAGTAGAATCCGTGCAGTTGCTACTTTTTCATTGGGGTTTCCAAAACTTAAAATCTTTTTTTTAAAGAGTTCCTTTAGAGTTGAAACCAAGATTTCAAATTATCCTTTTTCATTATTATAATCCACTGTATGCATTTTAAGTATCAAGGAATTTGACTGAAGGCCTTTTGAGAAAACACGTTGATTAGTGACCCTATTTCATTATGGCAGTCAAACCACTGATTTTCAACTTTAGTCTATGAAACCTCCAAACCTTAAACATTGTTGCAAAATTAGGCTTATCTCACCGTTTCCAGCACTTTTGCGCACCTTGGGCACATCTGTGATGAAAAATTGAAGATTTTAACCAAAGTTGCAAAAATAGGCTTATCTCACCGTTTCCAGAGCTTTTGCGCATCTTGGGCACATCTGTGATGAAAAATTGAAGATTTTAACCAAAGTTGCAAAAATAGGCTTATCTCACCGTTTCCAGCGCTTTTGCGCATCTTGGGCACATCTGTGATGAAAAATTGAAGATTTTAACCAAAGTTGCAAAAATAGGCTTATCTCACCGTTTCCAGCGCTTTTGTGCATCTTGGGCACATCTGTGATGAAAAATTTAAGATTTTAACCAAAGTTGCAAAAATAGGCTTATCTCACCGTTTCCAGAGCTTTTGCGCATCTTGGGCACATCTGTGATGAAAAATTGAAGATTTTAACCAAAGTTGCAAAAATAGGCTTATCTCACCGTTTCCAGCGCTTTTGTGCATCTTGGACACATCTGTGATGAAAAATTGAAGATTTTAACCAAAGTTGCAAAAATAGGCTTATCTCACCGTTTCCAGAGCTTTTGCGCATCTTGGGCACATCTGTGATGAAAAATTGAAGATTTTAACCAAAGTTGCAAAAATAGGCTTATCTCACCGTTTCCAGCGCTTTTGTGCATCTTGGGCACATCTGTGATGAAAAATTGAAGATTTTAACCAAAGTTGCAAAAATAGGCTTATCTCACCGTTTCCAGCGCTTTTGTGCATCTTGGGCACATCTGTGATGAAAAATTGAAGATTTTAACCATTGTTGCAAAAATAGGCTTATCTCCCCGTTTCCAGCACTTTTTGGCACTTAGAGCCAATCTGACAGTAGAAACCGTGCAGTTGCTACTTTTTCATTGGGGTTTCCAAAACTTAAAATCTTTTTTTTAAAGAGTTCCTTTAGAGTTGAAACCAAGATTTCAAATTATCCTTTTTCATTATTATAATCCACTGTATGCATTTTAAGTATCAAGGAATTTGACTGAAGGCCTTTTGAGAAAACACGTTGATTAGTGACCCTATTTCATTATGGCAGTCAAACCACTGATTTTCAACTTTAGTCTATGAAACCTCCAAACCTTAACCAAAGTTGCAAAAATAGGCTTATCTCACCGTTTCCAGCGCTTTTGTGCATCTTGGACACATCTGTGATGAAAAATTGAAGATTTTAACCATTGTTGCAAAAATAGGCTTATCTCCCCGTTTCCAGCACTTTTTGGCACTTAGAGCCAATCTGACAGTAGAAACCGTGCAGTTGCTACTTTTTCATTGGGGTTTCCAAAACTTAAAATCTTTTTTTTAAAGAGTTCCTTTAGAGTTGAAACCAAGATTTCAAATTATCCTTTTTCATTATTATAATCCACTGTATGCATTTTAAGTATCAAGGAATTTGACTGAAGGCCTTTTGAGAAAACACGTTGATTAGTGACCCTATTTCATTATGGCAGTCAAACCACTGATTTTCAACTTTAGTCTATGAAACCTCCAAACCTTAAACATTGTTGCAAAATTAGGCTTATCTCACCGTTTCCAGCACTTTTGTGCACCTTGGGCATATCTGTGATGAAAAATTGAAGATTTTAACCAAAGTTGCAAAAATAGGCTTATCTCACCGTTTCCAGAGCTTTTGCGCATCTTGGGCACATCTGTGATGAAAAATTGAAGATTTTAACCAAAGTTGCAAAAATAGGCTTATCTCACCGTTTCCAGCGCTTTTGCGCATCTTGGGCACATCTGTGATGAAAAATTGAAGATTTTAACCAAAGTTGCAAAAATAGGCTTATCTCACCGTTTCCAGCGCTTTTGTGCATCTTGGGCACATCTGTGATGAAAAATTTAAGATTTTAACCAAAGTTGCAAAAATAGGCTTATCTCACCGTTTCCAGAGCTTTTGCGCATCTTGGGCACATCTGTGATGAAAAATTGAAGATTTTAACCAAAGTTGCAAAAATAGGCTTATCTCACCGTTTCCAGCGCTTTTGTGCATCTTGGACACATCTGTGATGAAAAATTGAAGATTTTAACCAAAGTTGCAAAAATAGGCTTATCTCACCGTTTCCAGAGCTTTTGCGCATCTTGGGCACATCTGTGATGAAAAATTGAAGATTTTAACCAAAGTTGCAAAAATAGGCTTATCTCACCGTTTCCAGCGCTTTTGTGCATCTTGGGCACATCTGTGATGAAAAATTGAAGATTTTAACCAAAGTTGCAAAAATAGGCTTATCTCACCGTTTCCAGCGCTTTTGTGCATCTTGGGCACATCTGTGATGAAAAATTGAAGATTTTAACCATTGTTGCAAAAATAGGCTTATCTCCCCGTTTCCAGCACTTTTTGGCACTTAGAGCCAATCTGACAGTAGAAACCGTGCAGTTGCTACTTTTTCATTGGGGTTTCCAAAACTTAAAATCTTTTTTTTAAAGAGTTCCTTTAGAGTTGAAACCAAGATTTCAAATTATCCTTTTTCATTATTATAATCCACTGTATGCATTTTAAGTATCAAGGAATTTGACTGAAGGCCTTTTGAGAAAACACGTTGATTAGTGACCCTATTTCATTATGGCAGTCAAACCACTGATTTTCAACTTTAGTCTATGAAACCTCCAAACCTTAACCAAAGTTGCAAAAATAGGCTTATCTCACCGTTTCCAGCGCTTTTGTGCATCTTGGACACATCTGTGATGAAAAATTGAAGATTTTAACCATTGTTGCAAAAATAGGCTTATCTCCCCGTTTCCAGCACTTTTTGGCACTTAGAGCCAATCTGACAGTAGAAACCGTGCAGTTGCTACTTTTTCATTGGGGTTTCCAAAACTTAAAATCTTTTTTTTAAAGAGTTCCTTTAGAGTTGAAACCAAGATTTCAAATTATCCTTTTTCATTATTATAATCCACTGTATGCATTTTAAGTATCAAGGAATTTGACTGAAGGCCTTTTGAGAAAACACGTTGATTAGTGACCCTATTTCATTATGGCAGTCAAACCACTGATTTTCAACTTTAGTCTATGAAACCTCCAAACCTTAAACATTGTTGCAAAATTAGGCTTATCTCACCGTTTCCAGCACTTTTGTGCACCTTGGGCATATCTGTGATGAAAAAATGAAGATTTTAACCAAAGTTGCAAAAATAGGCTTATCTCACCGTTTCCAGCGCTTTTGGGCATCTTGGGCACATCTGTGATGAAAAATTTAAGATTTTAACCAAAGTTGCAAAAATAGGCTTATCTCACCGTTTCCAGCGCTTTTGGGCATCTTGGGCACATCTGTGATGAAAAATTTAAGATTTTAACCAAAGTTGCAAAAATAGGCTTATCTCACCGTTTCCAGCGCTTTTGTGCATCTTGGGCACATCTGTGATGAAAAATTGAAGATTTTAACCATTGTTGCAAAAATAGGCTTATCTCCCCGTTTCCAGCACTTTTTGGCACTTAGAGCGAATCTGACAGTAGAATCCGTGCAGTTGCTACTTTTTCATTGGGGTTTCCAAAACTTAAAATCTTTTTTTTAAAGAGTTCCTTTAGAGTTGAAACCAAGATTTCAAATTATCCTTTTTCATTATTATAATCCACTGTATGCATTTTAAGTATCAAGGAATTTGACTGAAGGCCTTTTGAGAAAACACGTTGATTAGTGACCCTATTTCATTATGGCAGTCAAACCACTGATTTTCAACTTTAGTCTATGAAACCTCCAAACCTTAAACATTGTTGCAAAATTAGGCTTATCTCACCGTTTCCAGAGCTTTTGCGCATCTTGGGCACATCTGTGATGAAAAATTGAAGATTTTAACCAAAGTTGCAAAAATAGGCTTATCTCACCGTTTCCAGCGCTTTTGTGCATCTTGGGCACATCTGTGATGAAAAATTGAAGATTTTAACCAAAGTTGCAAAAATAGGCTTATCTCACCGTTTCCAGCGCTTTTGTGCATCTTGGGCACATCTGTGATGAAAAATTGAAGATTTTAACCAAAGTTGCAAAAATAGGCTTATCTCACCGTTTCCAGCGCTTTTGTGCATCTTGGGCACATCTGTGATGAAAAATTGAAGATTTTAACCATTGTTGCAAAAATAGGCTTATCTCCCCGTTTCCAGCACTTTTTGGCACTTAGAGCGAATCTGACAGTAGAATCCGTGCAGTTGCTACTTTTTCATTGGGGTTTCCAAAACTTAAAATCTTTTTTTTAAAGAGTTCCTTTAGAGTTGAAACCAAGATTTCAAATTATCCTTTTTCATTATTATAATCCACTGTATGCATTTTAAGTATCAAGGAATTTGACTGAAGGCCTTTTGAGAAAACACGTTGATTAGTGACCCTATTTCATTATGGCAGTCAAACCACTGATTTTCAACTTTAGTCTATGAAACCTCCAAACCTTAAACATTGTTGCAAAATTAGGCTTATCTCACCGTTTCCAGCACTTTTGTGCACCTTGGGCATATCTGTGATGAAAAAATGAAGATTTTAACCAAAGTTGCAAAAATAGGCTTATCTCACCGTTTCCAGCGCTTTTGGGCATCTTGGGCACATCTGTGATGAAAAATTTAAGATTTTAACCAAAGTTGCAAAAATAGGCTTATCTCACCGTTTCCAGCGCTTTTGGGCATCTTGGGCACATCTGTGATGAAAAATTGAAGATTTTAACCAAAGTTGCAAAAATAGGCTTATCTCACCGTTTCCAGCGCTTTTGTGCATCTTGGGCACATCTGTGATGAAAAATTGAAGATTTTAACCATTGTTGCAAAAATAGGCTTATCTCCCCGTTTCCAGCACTTTTTGGCACTTAGAGCGAATCTGACAGTAGAATCCGTGCAGTTGCTACTTTTTCATTGGGGTTTCCAAAACTTAAAATCTTTTTTTTAAAGAGTTCCTTTAGAGTTGAAACCAAGATTTCAAATTATCCTTTTTCATTATTATAATCCACTGTATGCATTTTAAGTATCAAGGAATTTGACTGAAGGCCTTTTGAGAAAACACGTTGATTAGTGACCCTATTTCATTATGGCAGTCAAACCACTGATTTTCAACTTTAGTCTATGAAACCTCCAAACCTTAAACATTGTTGCAAAATTAGGCTTATCTCACCGTTTCCAGCACTTTTGTGCACCTTGGGCATATCTGTGATGAAAAAATGAAGATTTTAACCAAAGTTGCAAAAATAGGCTTATCTCACCGTTTCCAGCGCTTTTGCGCATCTTGGGCACATCTGTGATGAAAAATTGAAGATTTTAACCAAAGTTGCAAAAATAGGCTTATCTCACCGTTTCCAGCGCTTTTGTGCATCTTGGGCACATCTGTGATGAAAAATTGAAGATTTTAACCAAAGTTGCAAAAATAGGCTTATCTCACCGTTTCCAGCGCTTTTGTGCATCTTGGGCACATCTGTGATGAAAAATTGAAGATTTTAACCAAAGTTGCAAAAATAGGCTTATCTCACCGTTTCCAGCGCTTTTGTGCATCTTGGGCACATCTGTGATGAAAAATTGAAGATTTTAACCATTGTTGCAAAAATAGGCTTATCTCCCCGTTTCCAGCACTTTTTGGCACTTAGAGCCAATCTGACAGTAGAAACCGTGCAGTTGCTACTTTTTCATTGGGGTTTCCAAAACTTAAAATCTTTTTTTTAAAGAGTTCCTTTAGAGTTGAAACCAAGATTTCAAATTATCCTTTTTCATTATTATAATCCACTGTATGCATTTTAAGTATCAAGGAATTTGACTGAAGGCCTTTTGAGAAAACACGTTGATTAGTGACCCTATTTCATTATGGCAGTCAAACCACTGATTTTCAACTTTAGTCTATGAAACCTCCAAACCTTAAACATTGTTGGAAAATTAGGCTTATCTCACCGTTTCCAGCACTTTTGCGCACCTTGGGCACATCTGTGATGAAAAATTGAAGATTTTAACCAAAGTTGCAAAAATATGCTTATCTCACCGTTTCCAGAGCTTTTGCGCATCTTGGGCACATCTGTGATGAAAAATTGAAGATTTTAACCAAAGTTGCAAAAATAGGCTTATCTCACCGTTTCCAGCGCTTTTGCGCATCTTGGGCACATCTGTGATGAAAAATTGAAGATTTTAACCAAAGTTGCAAAAATAGGCTTATCTCACCGTTTCCAGCGCTTTTGTGCATCTTGGGCACATCTGTGATGAAAAATTTAAGATTTTAACCAAAGTTGCAAAAATAGGCTTATCTCACCGTTTCCAGAGCTTTTGCGCATCTTGGGCACATCTGTGATGAAAAATTGAAGATTTTAACCAAAGTTGCAAAAATAGGCTTATCTCACCGTTTCCAGCGCTTTTGTGCATCTTGGACACATCTGTGATGAAAAATTGAAGATTTTAACCAAAGTTGCAAAAATAGGCTTATCTCACCGTTTCCAGAGCTTTTGCGCATCTTGGGCACATCTGTGATGAAAAATTGAAGATTTTAACCAAAGTTGCAAAAATAGGCTTATCTCACCGTTTCCAGCGCTTTTGCGCATCTTGGGCACATCTGTGATGAAAAATTGAAGATTTTAACCAAAGTTGCAAAAATAGGCTTATCTCACCGTTTCCAGCGCTTTTGTGCATCTTGGGCACATCTGTGATGAAAAATTGAAGATTTTAACCATTGTTGCAAAAATAGGCTTATCTCCCCGTTTCCAGCACTTTTTGGCACTTAGAGCCAATCTGACAGTAGAAACCGTGCAGTTGCTACTTTTTCATTGGGGTTTCCAAAACTTAAAATCTTTTTTTTAAAGAGTTCCTTTAGAGTTGAAACCAAGATTTCAAATTATCCTTTTTCATTATTATAATCCACTGTATGCATTTTAAGTATCAAGGAATTTGACTGAAGGCCTTTTGAGAAAACACGTTGATTAGTGACCCTATTTCATTATGGCAGTCAAACCACTGATTTTCAACTTTAGTCTATGAAACCTCCAAACCTTAACCAAAGTTGCAAAAATAGGCTTATCTCACCGTTTCCAGCGCTTTTGTGCATCTTGGACACATCTGTGATGAAAAATTGAAGATTTTAACCATTGTTGCAAAAATAGGCTTATCTCCCCGTTTCCAGCACTTTTTGGCACTTAGAGCCAATCTGACAGTAGAAACCGTGCAGTTGCTACTTTTTCATTGGGGTTTCCAAAACTTAAAATCTTTTTTTTAAAGAGTTCCTTTAGAGTTGAAACCAAGATTTCAAATTATCCTTTTTCATTATTATAATCCACTGTATGCATTTTAAGTATCAAGGAATTTGACTGAAGGCCTTTTGAGAAAACACGTTGATTAGTGACCCTATTTCATTATGGCAGTCAAACCACTGATTTTCAACTTTAGTCTATGAAACCTCCAAACCTTAAACATTGTTGCAAAATTAGGCTTATCTCACCGTTTCCAGCACTTTTGTGCACCTTGGGCATATCTGTGATGAAAAAATGAAGATTTTAACCAAAGTTGCAAAAATAGGCTTATCTCCCCGTTTCCAGCACTTTTTGGCACTTAGAGCCAATCTGACAGTAGAAACCGTGCAGTTGCTACTTTTTCATTGGGGTTTCCAAAACTTAAAATCTTTTTTTTAAAGAGTTCCTTTAGAGTTGAAACCAAGATTTCAAATTATCCTTTTTCATTATTATAATCCACTGTATGCATTTTAAGTATCAAGGAATTTGACTGAAGGCCTTTTGAGAAAACACGTTGATTAGTGACCCTATTTCATTATGGCAGTCAAACCACTGATTTTCAACTTTAGTCTATGAAACCTCCAAACCTTAACCAAAGTTGCAAAAATAGGCTTATCTCACCGTTTCCAGCGCTTTTGTGCATCTTGGACACATCTGTGATGAAAAATTGAAGATTTTAACCATTGTTGCAAAAATAGGCTTATCTCCCCGTTTCCAGCACTTTTTGGCACTTAGAGCCAATCTGACAGTAGAAACCGTGCAGTTGCTACTTTTTCATTGGGGTTTCCAAAACTTAAAATCTTTTTTTTAAAGAGTTCCTTTAGAGTTGAAACCAAGATTTCAAATTATCCTTTTTCATTATTATAATCCACTGTATGCATTTTAAGTATCAAGGAATTTGACTGAAGGCCTTTTGAGAAAACACGTTGATTAGTGACCCTATTTCATTATGGCAGTCAAACCACTGATTTTCAACTTTAGTCTATGAAACCTCCAAACCTTAAACATTGTTGCAAAATTAGGCTTATCTCACCGTTTCCAGCACTTTTGTGCACCTTGGGCATATCTGTGATGAAAAAATGAAGATTTTAACCAAAGTTGCAAAAATAGGCTTATCTCACCGTTTCCAGCGCTTTTGGGCATCTTGGACACATCTGTGATGAAAAATTGAAGATTTTAACCATTGTTGCAAAAATAGGCTTATCTCCCCGTTTCCAGCACTTTTTGGCACTTAGAGCCAATCTGACAGTAGAAACCGTGCAGTTGCTACTTTTTCATTGGGGTTTCCAAAACTTAAAATCTTTTTTTTAAAGAGTTCCTTTAGAGTTGAAACCAAGATTTCAAATTATCCTTTTTCATTATTATAATCCACTGTATGCATTTTAAGTATCAAGGAATTTGACTGAAGGCCTTTTGAGAAAACACGTTGATTAGTGACCCTATTTCATTATGGCAGTCAAACCACTGATTTTCAACTTTAGTCTATGAAACCTCCAAACCTTAAACATTGTTGCAAAATTAGGCTTATCTCACCGTTTCCAGCACTTTTGTGCACCTTGGGCATATCTGTGATGAAAAAATGAAGATTTTAACCAAAGTTGCAAAAATAGGCTTATCTCACCGTTTCCAGCGCTTTTGGGCATCTTGGGCACATCTGTGATGAAAAATTTAAGATTTTAACCAAAGTTGCAAAAATAGGCTTATCTCACCGTTTCCAGCGCTTTTGGGCATCTTGGGCACATCTGTGATGAAAAATTTAAGATTTTAACCAAAGTTGCAAAAATAGGCTTATCTCACCGTTTCCAGCGCTTTTGTGCATCTTGGGCACATCTGTGATGAAAAATTGAAGATTTTAACCATTGTTGCAAAAATAGGCTTATCTCCCCGTTTCCAGCACTTTTTGGCACTTAGAGCGAATCTGACAGTAGAATCCGTGCAGTTGCTACTTTTTCATTGGGGTTTCCAAAACTTAAAATCTTTTTTTTAAAGAGTTCCTTTAGAGTTGAAACCAAGATTTCAAATTATCCTTTTTCATTATTATAATCCACTGTATGCATTTTAAGTATCAAGGAATTTGACTGAAGGCCTTTTGAGAAAACACGTTGATTAGTGACCCTATTTCATTATGGCAGTCAAACCACTGATTTTCAACTTTAGTCTATGAAACCTCCAAACCTTAAACATTGTTGCAAAATTAGGCTTATCTCACCGTTTCCAGAGCTTTTGCGCATCTTGGGCACATCTGTGATGAAAAATTGAAGATTTTAACCAAAGTTGCAAAAATAGGCTTATCTCACCGTTTCCAGCGCTTTTGTGCATCTTGGGCACATCTGTGATGAAAAATTGAAGATTTTAACCAAAGTTGCAAAAATAGGCTTATCTCACCGTTTCCAGCGCTTTTGTGCATCTTGGGCACATCTGTGATGAAAAATTGAAGATTTTAACCAAAGTTGCAAAAATAGGCTTATCTCACCGTTTCCAGCGCTTTTGTGCATCTTGGGCACATCTGTGATGAAAAATTGAAGATTTTAACCATTGTTGCAAAAATAGGCTTATCTCCCCGTTTCCAGCACTTTTTGGCACTTAGAGCGAATCTGACAGTAGAATCCGTGCAGTTGCTACTTTTTCATTGGGGTTTCCAAAACTTAAAATCTTTTTTTTAAAGAGTTCCTTTAGAGTTGAAACCAAGATTTCAAATTATCCTTTTTCATTATTATAATCCACTGTATGCATTTTAAGTATCAAGGAATTTGACTGAAGGCCTTTTGAGAAAACACGTTGATTAGTGACCCTATTTCATTATGGCAGTCAAACCACTGATTTTCAACTTTAGTCTATGAAACCTCCAAACCTTAAACATTGTTGCAAAATTAGGCTTATCTCACCGTTTCCAGCACTTTTGTGCACCTTGGGCATATCTGTGATGAAAAAATGAAGATTTTAACCAAAGTTGCAAAAATAGGCTTATCTCACCGTTTCCAGCGCTTTTGGGCATCTTGGGCACATCTGTGATGAAAAATTTAAGATTTTAACCAAAGTTGCAAAAATAGGCTTATCTCACCGTTTCCAGCGCTTTTGGGCATCTTGGGCACATCTGTGATGAAAAATTGAAGATTTTAACCAAAGTTGCAAAAATAGGCTTATCTCACCGTTTCCAGCGCTTTTGTGCATCTTGGGCACATCTGTGATGAAAAATTGAAGATTTTAACCATTGTTGCAAAAATAGGCTTATCTCCCCGTTTCCAGCACTTTTTGGCACTTAGAGCGAATCTGACAGTAGAATCCGTGCAGTTGCTACTTTTTCATTGGGGTTTCCAAAACTTAAAATCTTTTTTTTAAAGAGTTCCTTTAGAGTTGAAACCAAGATTTCAAATTATCCTTTTTCATTATTATAATCCACTGTATGCATTTTAAGTATCAAGGAATTTGACTGAAGGCCTTTTGAGAAAACACGTTGATTAGTGACCCTATTTCATTATGGCAGTCAAACCACTGATTTTCAACTTTAGTCTATGAAACCTCCAAACCTTAAACATTGTTGCAAAATTAGGCTTATCTCACCGTTTCCAGCACTTTTGTGCACCTTGGGCATATCTGTGATGAAAAAATGAAGATTTTAACCAAAGTTGCAAAAATAGGCTTATCTCACCGTTTCCAGCGCTTTTGCGCATCTTGGGCACATCTGTGATGAAAAATTGAAGATTTTAACCAAAGTTGCAAAAATAGGCTTATCTCACCGTTTCCAGCGCTTTTGTGCATCTTGGGCACATCTGTGATGAAAAATTTAAGATTTTAACCAAAGTTGCAAAAATAGGCTTATCTCACCGTTTCCAGAGCTTTTGCGCATCTTGGGCACATCTGTGATGAAAAATTGAAGATTTTAACCAAAGTTGCAAAAATAGGCTTATCTCACCGTTTCCAGCGCTTTTGTGCATCTTGGGCACATCTGTGATGAAAAATTGAAGATTTTAACCAAAGTTGCAAAAATAGGCTTATCTCACCGTTTCCAGCGCTTTTGTGCATCTTGGGCACATCTGTGATGAAAAATTGAAGATTTTAACCATTGTTGCAAAAATAGGCTTATCTCCCCGTTTCCAGCACTTTTTGGCACTTAGAGCCAATCTGACAGTAGAAACCGTGCAGTTGCTACTTTTTCATTGGGGTTTCCAAAACTTAAAATCTTTTTTTTAAAGAGTTCCTTTAGAGTTGAAACCAAGATTTCAAATTATCCTTTTTCATTATTATAATCCACTGTATGCATTTTAAGTATCAAGGAATTTGACTGAAGGCCTTTTGAGAAAACACGTTGATTAGTGACCCTATTTCATTATGGCAGTCAAACCACTGATTTTCAACTTTAGTCTATGAAACCTCCAAACCTTAAACATTGTTGCAAAATTAGGCTTATCTCACCGTTTCCAGCACTTTTGCGCACCTTGGGCACATCTGTGATGAAAAATTGAAGATTTTAACCAAAGTTGCAAAAATAGGCTTATCTCACCGTTTCCAGCGCTTTTGTACATCTTGGGCACATCTGTGATGAAAAATTGTAGATTTTAACCAAAGTTGCAAAAATAGGCTTATCTCAACGTTTCCAGCGCTTTTGTGCATCTTGGGCACATCTGTGATGAAAAATTGAAGATTTTAACCAAAGTTGCAAAAATAGGCTTATCTCACCGTTTCCAGCGCTTTTGTGCATCTTGGACACATCTGTGATGAAAAATTGAAGATTTTAACCATTGTTGCAAAAATAGGCTTATCTCCCCGTTTCCAGCACTTTTTGGCACTTAGAGCCAATCTGAGAGTAGAAACCGTGCAGTTGCTACTTTTTCATTGGGGTTTCCAAAACTTAAAATCTTTTTTTTAAAGAGTTCCTTTAGAGTTGAAACCAAGATTTCAAATTATCCTTTTTCATTATTATAATCCACTGTATGCATTTTAAGTATCAAGGAATTTGACTGAAGGCCTTTTGAGAAAACACGTTGATTAGTGACCCTATTTCATTATGGCAGTCAAACCACTGATTTTCAACTTTAGTCTATGAAACCTCCAAACCTTAAACATTGTTGCAAAATTAGGCTTATCTCACCGTTTCCAGCACTTTTGTGCACCTTGGGCATATCTGTGATGAAAAAATGAAGATTTTAACCAAAGTTGCAAAAATAGGCTTATCTCACCGTTTCCAGCGCTTTTGGGCATCTTGGGCACATCTGTGATGAAAAATTTAAGATTTTAACCAAAGTTGCAAAAATAGGCTTATCTCACCGTTTCCAGCGCTTTTGTGCATCTTGGGCACATCTGTGATGAAAAATTGAAGATTTTAACCATTGTTGCAAAAATAGGCTTATCTCCCCGTTTCCAGCACTTTTTGGCACTTAGAGCGAATCTGACAGTAGAATCCGTGCAGTTGCTACTTTTTCATTGGGGTTTCCAAAACTTAAAATCTTTTTTTTAAAGAGTTCCTTTAGAGTTGAAACCAAGATTTCAAATTATCCTTTTTCATTATTATAATCCACTGTATGCATTTTAAGTATCAAGGAATTTGACTGAAGGCCTTTTGAGAAAACACGTTGATTAGTGACCCTATTTCATTATGGCAGTCAAACCACTGATTTTCAACTTTAGTCTATGAAACCTCCAAACCTTAAACATTGTTGCAAAATTAGGCTTATCTCACCGTTTCCAGCACTTTTGTGCACCTTGGGCATATCTGTGATGAAAAAATGAAGATTTTAACCAAAGTTGCAAAAATAGGCTTATCTCACCGTTTCCAGCGCTTTTGGGCATCTTGGGCACATCTGTGATGAAAAATTTAAGATTTTAACCAAAGTTGCAAAAATAGGCTTATCTCACCGTTTCCAGCGCTTTTGGGCATCTTGGGCACATCTGTGATGAAAAATTGAAGATTTTAACCAAAGTTGCAAAAATAGGCTTATCTCACCGTTTCCAGCGCTTTTGTGCATCTTGGGCACATCTGTGATGAAAAATTGAAGATTTTAACCATTGTTGCAAAAATAGGCTTATCTCCCCGTTTCCAGCACTTTTTGGCACTTAGAGCGAATCTGACAGTAGAATCCGTGCAGTTGCTACTTTTTCATTGGGGTTTCCAAAACTTAAAAATCTTTTTTTTAAAGAGTTCCTTTAGAGTTGAAACCAAGATTTCAAATTATCCTTTTTCATTATTATAATCCACTGTATGCATTTTAAGTATCAAGGAATTTGACTGAAGGCCTTTTGAGAAAACACGTTGATTAGTGACCCTATTTCATTATGGCAGTCAAACCACTGATTTTCAACTTTAGTCTATGAAACCTCCAAACCTTAAACATTGTTGCAAAATTAGGCTTATCTCACCGTTTCCAGCACTTTTGTGCACCTTGGGCATATCTGTGATGAAAAAATGAAGATTTTAACCAAAGTTGCAAAAATAGGCTTATCTCACCGTTTCCAGCGCTTTTGCGCATCTTGGGCACATCTGTGATGAAAAATTGAAGATTTTAACCAAAGTTGCAAAAATAGGCTTATCTCACCGTTTCCAGCGCTTTTGTGCATCTTGGGCACATCTGTGATGAAAAATTTAAGATTTTAACCAAAGTTGCAAAAATAGGCTTATCTCACCGTTTCCAGAGCTTTTGCGCATCTTGGGCACATCTGTGATGAAAAATTGAAGATTTTAACCAAAGTTGCAAAAATAGGCTTATCTCACCGTTTCCAGCGCTTTTGTGCATCTTGGGCACATCTGTGATGAAAAATTGAAGATTTTAACCATTGTTGCAAAAATAGGCTTATCTCCCCGTTTCCAGCACTTTTTGGCACTTAGAGCGAATCTGACAGTAGAATCCGTGCAGTTGCTACTTTTTCATTGGGGTTTCCAAAACTTAAAATCTTTTTTTTAAAGAGTTCCTTTAGAGTTGAAAGCAAGATTTCAAATTATCCTTTTTCATTATTATAATCCACTGTATGCATTTTAAGTATCAAGGAATTTGACTGAAGGCCTTTTGAGAAAACACGTTGATTAGTGACCCTATTTCATTATGGCAGTCAAACCACTGATTTTCAACTTTAGTCTATGAAACCTCCAAACCTTAAACATTGTTGCAAAATTAGGCTTATCTCACCGTTTCCAGCACTTTTGCGCACCTTGGGCACATCTGTGATGAAAAATTGAAGATTTTAACCAAAGTTGCAAAAATAGGCTTATCTCACCGTTTCCAGCGCTTTTGCGCATCTTGGGCACATCTGTGATGAAAAATTGAAGATTTTAACCAAAGTTGCAAAAATAGGCTTATCTCACCGTTTCCAGCGCTTTTGCGCATCTTGGACACATCTGTGATGAAAAATTTAAGATTTCAACCAAAGTTGCAAAAATAGGCTTATCTCACCGTTTCCAGCGCTTTTGTGCATCTTGGGCACATCTGTGATGAAAAATTTAAGATTTTAACCAAAGTTGCAAAAATAGGCTTATCTCACCGTTTCCAGCGCTTTTGGGCATCTTGGGCACATCTGTGATGAAAAATTGAAGATTTTAACCAAAGTTGCAAAAATAGGCTTATCTCACCGTTTCCAGCGCTTTTGTGCATCTTGGGCACATCTGTGATGAAAAATTGAAGATTTTAACCATTGTTGCAAAAATAGGCTTATCTCCCCGTTTCCAGCACTTTTTGGCACTTAGAGCGAATCTGACAGTAGAATCCGTGCAGTTGCTACTTTTTCATTGGGGTTTCCAAAACTTAAAATCTTTTTTTTAAAGAGTTCCTTTAGAGTTGAAACCAAGATTTCAAATTATCCTTTTTCATTATTATAATCCACTGTATGCATTTAAGTATCAAGGAATTTGACTGAAGGCCTTTTGAGAAAACACGTTGATTAGTGACCCTATTTCATTATGGCAGTCAAACCACTGATTTTCAACTTTAGTCTATGAAACCTCCAAACCTTAAACATTGTTGCAAAATTAGGCTTATCTCACCGTTTCCAGCACTTTTGTGCACCTTGGGCATATCTGTGATGAAAAAATGAAGATTTTAACCAAAGTTGCAAAAATAGGCTTATCTCACCGTTTCCAGCGCTTTTGGGCATCTTGGGCACATCTGTGATGAAAAATTTAAGATTTTAACCAAAGTTGCAAAAATAGGCTTATCTCACCGTTTCCAGCGCTTTTGGGCATCTTGGGCACATCTGTGATGAAAAATTGAAGATTTTAACCAAAGTTGCAAAAATAGGCTTATCTCACCGTTTCCAGCGCTTTTGTGCATCTTGGGCACATCTGTGATGAAAAATTGAAGATTTTAACCATTGTTGCAAAAATAGGCTTATCTCCCCGTTTCCAGCACTTTTTGGCACTTAGAGCGAATCTGACAGTAGAATCCGTGCAGTTGCTACTTTTTCATTGGGGTTTCCAAAACTTAAAATCTTTTTTTTAAGAGTTCCTTTAGAGTTGAAACCAAGATTTCAAATTATCCTTTTTCATTATTATAATCCACTGTATGCATTTTAAGTATCAAGGAATTTGACTGAAGGCCTTTTGAGAAAACACGTTGATTAGTGACCCTATTTCATTATGGCAGTCAAACCACTGATTTTCAACTTTAGTCTATGAAACCTCAAACCTTAAACATTGTTGCAAAATTAGGCTTATCTCACCGTTTCCAGCACTTTTGTGCACCTTGGGCATATCTGTGATGAAAAAATGAAGATTTTAACCAAAGTTGCAAAAATAGGCTTATCTCACCGTTTCCAGCGCTTTTGCGCATCTTGGGCACATCTGTGATGAAAAATTGAAGATTTTAACCAAAGTTGCAAAAATAGGCTTATCTCACCGTTTCCAGCGCTTTTGTGCATCTTGGGCACATCTGTGATGAAAAATTTAAGATTTTAACCAAAGTTGCAAAATAGGCTTATCTCACCGTTTCCAGAGCTTTTGCGCATCTTGGGCACATCTGTGATGAAAAATTGAAGATTTAACCAAAGTTGCAAAAATAGGCTTATCTCACCGTTTCCAGCGCTTTTGTGCATCTTGGGCACATCTGTGATGAAAAATTGAAGATTTTAACCATTGTTGCAAAAATAGGCTTATCTCCCCGTTTCCAGCACTTTTTGGCACTTAGAGCCAATCTGACAGTAGAAACCGTGCAGTTGCTACTTTTTCATTGGGGTTTCCAAAACTTAAAATCTTTTTTTTAAAGAGTTCCTTTAGAGTTGAAACCAAGATTTCAAATTATCCTTTTTCATTATTATAATCCACTGTATGCATTTTAAGTATCAAGGAATTTGACTGAAGGCCTTTTGAGAAAACACGTTGATTAGTGACCCTATTTCATTATGGCAGTCAAACCACTGATTTTCAACTTTAGTCTATGAACCTCCAAACCTTAAACATTGTTGCAAAATTAGGCTTATCTCACCGTTTCCAGCACTTTTGTGCACCTTGGGCATATCTGTGATGAAAAAATGACAGATTTTAACCAAAGTTGCAAAAATAGGCTTATCTCACCGTTTCCAGCGCTTTTGGGCATCTTGGGCACATCTGTGATGAAAATTTAAGATTTTAACCAAAGTTGCAAAAATAGGCTTATCTCACCGTTTCCAGCGCTTTTGGCATCTTGGGCACATCTGTGATGAAAAATTTAAGATTTTAACCAAAGTTGCAAAAATAGGCTTATCTCACCGTTTCCAGCGCTTTTGGGCATCTTGGGCACATCTGTGATGAAAAATTTAAGATTTTAACCAAAGTTGCAAAAATAGGCTTATCTCACCGTTTCCAGCGCTTTTGTGCATCTTGGGCACATCTGTGATGAAAAATTGAAGATTTTAACCATTGTTGCAAAAATAGGCTTATCTCCCCGTTTCCAGCACTTTTTGGCACTTAGAGCGAATCTGACAGTAGAATCCGTGCAGTTGCTACTTTTTCATTGGGGTTTCCAAAACTTAAAATCTTTTTTTTAAAGAGTTCCTTTAGAGTTGAAACCAAGATTTCAAATTATCCTTTTTCATTATTATAATCCACTGTATGCATTTTAAGTATCAAGGAATTTGACTGAAGGCCTTTTGAGAAAACACGTTGATTAGTGACCCTATTTCATTATGGCAGTCAAACCACTGATTTTCAACTTTAGTCTATGAAACCTCCAAACCTTAAACATTGTTGCAAAATTAGGCTTATCTCACCGTTTCCAGCACTTTTGTGCACCTTGGGCATATCTGTGATGAAAAAATGAAGATTTTAACCAAAGTTGCAAAAATAGGCTTATCTCACCGTTTCCAGCGCTTTTGCGCATCTTGGGCACATCTGTGATGAAAATTGAAGATTTTAACCAAAGTTGCAAAAATAGGCTTATCTCACCGTTTCCAGCGCTTTTGTGCATCTTGGGCACATCTGTGATGAAAAATTTAAGATTTTAACCAAAGTTGCAAAAATAGGCTTATCTCACCGTTTCCAGAGCTTTTGCGCATCTTGGGCACATCTGTGATGAAAAATTGAAGATTTTAACCAAAGTTGCAAAAATAGGCTTATCTCACCGTTTCCAGCGCTTTTGTGCATCTTGGGCACATCTGTGATGAAAAATTGAAGATTTTAACCATTGTTTGCAAAAATAGGCTTATCTCCCCGTTTCCAGCACTTTTTGGCACTTAGAGCCAATCTGACAGTAGAAACCGTGCAGTTGCTACTTTTTCATTGGGGTTTCCAAAACTTAAAATCTTTTTTTTAAAGAGTTCCTTTAGAGTTGAAACCAAGATTTCAAATTATCCTTTTTCATTATTATAATCCACTGTATGCATTTTAAGTATCAAGGAATTTGACTGAAGGCCTTTTGAGAAAACACGTTGATTAGTGACCCTATATCATTATGGCAGTCAAACCACTGATTTTCAACTTTAGTCTATGAAACCTCCAAACCTTAAACATTGTTGCAAAATTAGGCTTATCTCACCGTTTCCAGCACTTTTGTTCACCTTGGGCATATCTGTGATGAAAAAATGAAGATTTTAACCAAAGTTGCAAAAATAGGCTTATCTCACCGTTTCCAGCGCTTTTGGGCATCTTGGGCACATCTGTGATGAAAAATTTAAGATTTTAACCAAGTTGCAAAAATAGGCTTATCTCACCGTTTCCAGCGCTTTTGGGCATCTTGGGCACATCTGTGATGAAAAATTGAAGATTTTAACCATTGTTGCAAAAATAGGCTTATCTCCCCGTTTCCAGCACTTTTTGGCACTTAGAGCCAATCTGACAGTAGAAACCGTGCAGTTGCTACTTTTTCATTGGGGTTTCCAAAACTTAAAATCTTTTTTTTAAAGAGTTCCTTTAGAGTTGAAACCAAGATTTCAAATTATCCTTTTTCATTATTATAATCCACTGTATGCATTTTAAGTATCAAGGAATTTGACTGAAGGCCTTTTGAGAAAACACGTTGATTAGTGACCCTATTTCATTATGGCAGTCAAACCACTGATTTTCAACTTTGGTCTATGAAACCTCCAAACCTTAAACATTGTTGCAAAATTAGGCTTATCTCACCGTTTCCAGCACTTTTGTGCACCTTGGGCATATCTGTGATGAAAAAATGAAGATTTTAACCAAAGTTGCAAAAATAGGCTTATCTCACCGTTTCCGGCGCTTTTGCGCATCTTGGGCACATCTGTGATGAAAAATTGAAGATTTTAACCATTGTTGCAAAAATAGGCTTATCTCACCGTTTCCAGCGCTTTTGGGCATCTTGGGCACATCTGTGATGAAAAATTTAAGATTTTAACCAAAGTTGCAAAAATAGGCTTATCTCACCGTTTCCAGCGCTTTTGGGCATCTTGGGCACATCTGTGATGAAAAATTGAAGATTTTAACCAAAGTTGCAAAAATAGGCTTATCTCACCGTTTCCAGCGCTTTTGTGCATCTTGGGCACATCTGTGATGAAAAATTGAAGATTTTAACCATTGTTGCAAAAATAGGCTTATCTCCCCGTTTCCAGCACTTTTTGGCACTTAGAGCGAATCTGACAGTAGAATCCGTGCAGTTGCTACTTTTTCATTGGGGTTTCCAAAACTTAAAATCTTTTTTTTAAAGAGTTCCTTTAGAGTTGAAACCAAGATTTCAAATTATCCTTTTTCATTATTATAATCCACTGTATGCATTTTAAGTATCAAGGAATTTGACTGAAGGCCTTTTGAGAAAACACGTTGATTAGTGACCCTATTTCATTATGGCAGTCAAACCACTGATTTTCAACTTTAGTCTATGAAACCTCCAAACCTTAAACATTGTTGCAAAATTAGGCTTATCTCACCGTTTCCAGCACTTTTGTGCACCTTGGGCATATCTGTGATGAAAAAATGAAGATTTTAACCAAAGTTGCAAAAATAGGCTTATCTCACCGTTTCCAGCGCTTTTGCGCATCTTGGGCACATCTGTGATGAAAAATTGAAGATTTTAACCAAAGTTGCAAAAATAGGCTTATCTCACCGTTTCCAGCGCTTTTGTGCATCTTGGGCACATCTGTGATGAAAAATTTAAGATTTTAACCAAAGTTGCAAAAATAGGCTTATCTCACCGTTTCCAGAGCTTTTGCGCATCTTGGGCACATCTATTATGAAAAATTGAAGATTTTAACCAAAGTTGCAAAAATAGGCTTATCTCACCGTTTCCAGCGCTTTTGTGCATCTTGGGCACATCTGTGATGAAAAATTGAAGATTTTAACCATTGTTGCAAAAATAGGCTTATCTCCCCGTTTCCAGCACTTTTTGGCACTTAGAGCCAATCTGACAGTAGAAACCGTGCAGTTGCTACTTTTTCATTGGGGTTTCCAAAACTTAAAATCTTTTTTTTAAAGAGTTCCTTTAGAGTTGAAACCAAGATTTCAAATTATCCTTTTTCATTATTATAATCCACTGTATGCATTTTAAGTATCAAGGAATTTGACTGAAGGCCTTTTGAGAAAACACGTTGATTAGTGACCCTATTTCATTATGGCAGTCAAACCACTGATTTTCAACTTTAGTCTATGAAACCTCCAAACCTTAAACATTGTTGCAAAATTAGGCTTATCTCACCGTTTCCAGCACTTTTGCGCACCTTGGGCACATCTGTGATGAAAAATTTAAGATTTTAACCAAAGTTGCAAAAATAGGCTTATCTCACCGTTTCCAGCGCTTTTGCGCATCTTGGGCACATCTGTGATGAAAAATTGAAGATTTTAACCAAAGTTGCAAAAATAGGCTTATCTCACCGTTTCCAGCGCTTTTGCGCATCTTGGACACATCTGTGATGAAAAATTTAGGATTTCAACCAAAGTTGCAAAAATAGGCTTATCTCACCGTTTCCAGCGCTTTTGTGCATCTTGGGCACATCTGTGATGAAAAATTGAAGATTTTAACCAAAGTTGCAAAAATAGGCTTATCTCAACGTTTCCAGCGCTTTTGTGCATCTTGGGCACATCTGTGATGAAAAATTGAAGATTTTAACCAAAGTTGCAAAAATAGGCTTATCTCACCGTTTCCAGCGCTTTTGTGCATCTTGGACACATCTGTGATGAAAAATTGAAGATTTTAACCATTGTTGCAAAAATAGGCTTATCTCCCCGTTTCCAGCACTTTTTGGCACTTAGAGCGAATCTGACAGTAGAATCCGTGCAGTTGCTACTTTTTCATTGGGGTTTCCAAAACTTAAAATCTTTTTTTTAAAGAGTTCCTTTAGAGTTGAAACCAAGATTTCAAATTATCCTTTTTCATTATTATAATCGACTGTATGCATTTTAAGTATCAAGGAATTTGACTGAAGGCCTTTTGAGAAAACACGTTGATTAGTGACCCTATTTCATTATGGCAGTCAAACCACTGATTTTCAACTTTAGTCTATGAAACCTCCAAACCTTAAACATTGTTGCAAAATTAGGCTTATCTCACCGTTTCCAGCACTTTTGCGCACCTTGGGCACATCTGTGATGAAAAATTTAAGATTTTAACCAAAGTTGCAAAAATAGGCTTATCTCACCGTTTCCAGCGCTTTTGCGCATCTTGGGCACATCTGTGATGAAAAATTGAAGATTTTAACCAAAGTTGCAAAAATAGGCTTATCTCACCGTTTCCAGCGCTTTTGCGCATCTTGGACACATCTGTGATGAAAAATTTAAGATTTCAACCAAAGTTGCAAAAATAGGCTTATCTCACCGTTTCCAGCGCTTTTGTGCATCTTGGGCACATCTGTGATGAAAAATTGAAGATTTTAACCAAAGTTGCAAAAATAGGCTTATCTCAACGTTTCCAGCGCTTTTGTGCATCTTGGGCACATCTGTGATGAAAAATTGAAGATTTTAACCAAAGTTGCAAAAATAGGCTTATCTCACCGTTTCCAGCGCTTTTGTGCATCTTGGACACATCTGTGATGAAAAATTGAAGATTTTAACCATTGTTGCAAAAATAGGCTTATCTCCCCGTTTCCAGCACTTTTTGGCACTTAGAGCCAATCTGACAGTAGAAACCGTGCAGTTGCTACTTTTTCATTGGGGTTTCCAAAACTTAAAATCTTTTTTTTAAAGAGTTCCTTTAGAGTTGAAACCAAGATTTCAAATTATCCTTTTTCATTATTATAATCCACTGTATGCATTTTAAGTATCAAGGAATTTGACTGAAGGCCTTTTGAGAAAACACGTTGATTAGTGACCCTATTTCATTATGGCAGTCAAACCACTGATTTTCAACTTTAGTCTATGAAACCTCCAAACCTTAAACATTGTTGCAAAATTAGGCTTATCTCACCGTTTCCAGCACTTTTGCGCACCTTGGGCATATCTGTGATGAAAAAATGAAGATTTTAACCAAATTTGCAAAAATAGGCTTATCTCACCGTTTCCAGCGCTTTTGTGCATCTTGGGCACATCTGTGATGAAAAATTGAAGATTTTAACCATTGTTGCAAAAATAGGCTTATCTCCCCGTTTCCAGCACTTTTTGGCACTTAGAGCCAATCTGACAGTAGAAACCGTGCAGTTGCTACTTTTTCATTGGGGTTTCCAAAACTTAAAATCTTTTTTTTAAAGTGTTCCTTTAGAGTTGAAACCAAGATTTCAAATTATCCTTTTTCATTATTATAATCCACTGTATGCATTTTAAGTATCAAGGAATTTGACTGAAGGCCTTTTGAGAAAACACGTTGATTAGTGACCCTATTTCATTATGGCAGTCAAACCACTGATTTTCAACTTTAGTCTATGAAACCTCCAAACCTTAAACATTGTTGCAAAATTAGGCTTATCTCACCGTTTCCAGCACTTTTGCGCACCTTGGGCACATCTGTGATGAAAAATTTAAGATTTTAACCAAAGTTGCAAAAATAGGCTTATCTCACCGTTTCCAGCGCTTTTGCGCATCTTGGGCACATCTGTGATGAAAAATTGAAGATTTTAACCAAAGTTGCAAAAATAGGCTTATCTCACCGTTTCCAGCGCTTTTGTGCATCTTGGGCACATCTGTGATGAAAAATTGAAGATTTTAACCAAAGTTGCAAAAATAGGCTTATCTCACCGTTTCCTGCGCTTTTGGGCATCTTGGGCACATCTGTGATGAAAAATTGAAGATTTTAACCAAAGTTGCAAAAATAGGCTTATCTCACCGTTTCCAGCGCTTTTGTGCATCTTGGGCACATCTGTGATGAAAAATTGAAGATTTTAACCATTGTTGCAAAAATAGGCTTATCTCCCCGTTTCCAGCACTTTTTGGCACTTAGAGCCAATCTGACAGTAAAAACCGTGCAGTTGCTACTTTTTCATTGGGGTTTCCAAAACTTTAAATCTTTTTTTTAAAGAGTTCCTTTAGAGTTGAAACCAAGATTTCAAATTATCCTTTTTCATTATTATAATCCACTGTATGCATTTTAAGTATGAAGGAATTTGACTGAAGGCCTTTTGAGAAAACACGTTGATTAGTGACCCTATTTCATTATGGCAGTCAAACCACTGATTTTCAACTTTAGTCTATGAAACCTCCAAACCTTAAACATTGTTGCAAAATTAGGCTTATCTCACCGTTTCCAGCACTTTTGCGCACCTTGGGCATATCTGTGATGAAAAAATGAAGATTTTAACCAAATTTGCAAAAATAGGCTTATCTCACCATTTCCAGCGCTTTTGTGCATCTTGGGCACATCTGTGATGAAAAATTGAAGATTTTAACCAAAGTTGCAAAAATAGGCTTATCTCACCGTTTCCAGCGCTTTTGGGCATCTTGGGCACATCTGTGATGAAAAATTGAAGATTTTAACCAAAGTTGCAAAAATAGGCTTATCTCACCGTTTCCAGCGCTTTTGCGCATCTTGGGCACATCTTTGATGAAAAATTGAGGATTTTAACCAAAGTTGCAAAAATAGGCTTATCTCACCGTTTCCAGCGCTTTTGTGCATCTTGGGCACATCTGTGATGAAAAATTGAAGATTTTAACCATTGTTGCAAAAATAGGCTTATCTCCCCGTTTCCAGCACTTTTTGGCACTTAGAGCCAATCTGACAGTAGAAACCGTGCAGTTGCTACTTTTTCATTGGGGTTTCCAAAACTTAAAATCTTTTTTTTAAAGTGTTCATTTAGAGTTGAAACCAAGATTTCAAATTATCCTTTTTCATTATTATAATCCACTGTATGCATTTTAAGTATCAAGGAAATTGAGTGAAGGCCTTTTAGGGGGAGATAAGCATATTTTTGCAACAATGGTTAAAATCTTCAATTTTTCATCACAGATGTGCCCAAGATGCACAAAAGCGCTGGAAACGGTGAGATAAGCCTATTTTTGCAACTTTGGTTAAAATCTTAAATTTTTCATCACAGATGTGCCCAAGATGCACAAAAGCGCTGGAAACGGTGAGATAAGCCTATTTTTGCAACTTTGGTTAAAATCTTCATTTTTTCATCACAGATATGCCCAAGGTGCACAAAAGTGCTGGAAACGGTGAGATAAGCCTAATTTTGCAACAATGTTTAAGGTTTGGAGGTTTCATAGACTAAAGTTGAAAATCAGTGGTTTGACTGCCATAATGAAATAGGGTCACTAATCAACGTGTTTTCTCAAAAGGCCTTCAGTCAAATTCCTTGATACTTAAAATGCATACAGTGGATTATAATAATGAAAAAGGATAATTTGAAATCTTGGTTTCAACTCTAAAGGAACTCTTTAAAAAAAAGATTTTAAGTTTTGGAAACCCCAATGAAAAAGTCGCAACTGCACGGTTTCTACTGTCAGATTGGCTCTAAGTGCCAAAAAGTGCTGGAAACGGTGAGATAAGCCTATTTTTGCAACTTTGGTTAAAATCTTCAATTTTTCATCACAGATGTGCCCAAGATGCGCAAAAGCGCTGGAAACGGTGAGATAAGCCTATTTTTGCAACTTTGGTTAAAATCTTCAATTTTTCATCACAGATGTGCCCAAGATGCGCAAAAGCGCTGGAAACGGTGAGATAAGCCTATTTTTGCAACTTTGGTTAAAATCTTAAATTTTTCATCACAGATATGCCCAAGGTGCGCAAAAGTGCTGGAAACGGTGAGATAAGCCTAATTTTGCAACAATGTTTAAGGTTTGGAGGTTTCATAGACTAAAGTTGAAAATCAGTGGTTTGACTGCCATAATGAAATAGGGTCACTAATCAACGTGTTTTCTCAAAAGGCCTTCAGTCAAATTCCTTGATACTTAAAATGCATACAGTGGATTATAATAATGAAAAAGGATAATTTGAAATCTTGGTTTCAACTCTAAAGGAACTCTTTAAAAAAAAGATTTTAAGTTTTGGAAACCCCAATGAAAAAGTAGCAACTGCACGGTTTCTACTGTCAGATTGGCTCTAAGTGCCAAAAAGTGCTGGAAACGGGGAGATAAGCCTATTTTTGCAACAATGGTTAAAATCTTCAATTTTTCATCACAGATGTGCCCAAGATGCACAAAAGCGCTGGAAACGGTGAGATAAGCCTATTTTTGCAACTTTGGTTAAAATCTTCAATTTTTCATCACAGATGTTCCCAAGATGCACAAAAGCGCTGGAAACGGTGAGATAAGCCTATTTTTGCAACTTTGGTTAAAATCTTAAATTTTTCATCACAGATGTGCCCAAGATGCCCAAAAGCGCTGGAAACGGTGAGATAAGCCTATTTTTGCAACTTTGGTTAAAATCTTCATTTTTTCATCACAGATATGCCCAAGGTGCACAAAAGTGCTGGAAACGGTGAGATAAGCCTAATTTTGCAACAATGTTTAAGGTTTGGAGGTTTCATAGACTAAAGTTGAAAATCAGTGGTTTGACTGCCATAATGAAATAGGGTCACTAATCAACGTGTTTTCTCAAAAGACCTTCAGTCAAATTCCTTGATACTTAAAATGCATACAGTGGATTATAATAATGAAAAAGGATAATTTGAAATCTTGGTTTCAACTCTAAAGGAACTCTTTAAAAAAAAGATTTTAAGTTTTGGAAACCCCAATGAAAAAGTAGCAACTGCACGGTTTCTACTGTCAGATTGGCTCTAAGTGCTAAAAAGTGCTGGAAACGGGGAGATAAGCCTATTTTTGCAACAATGGTTAAAATCTTCAATTTTTCATCACAGATGTGCCCAAGATGCGCAAAAGCGCTGGAAACGGTGAGATAAGCCTATTTTTGCAACTTTGGTTAAAATCTTCAATTTTTCATCACAGATGTGCCCAAGATGCCCAAAAGCGCTGGAAACGGTGAGATAAATCTATTTTTGCAACTTTGGTTAAAATCTTCATTTTTTCATCACAGATATGCCCAAGGTGCGCAAAAGTGCTGGAAACGGTGAGATAAGCCTAATTTTGCAACAATGTTTAAGGTTTGGAGGTTTCATAGACTAAAGTTGAAAATCAGTGGTTTGACTGCCATAATGAAATAGGGTCACTAATCAACGTGTTTTCTCAAAAGGCCTTCAGTCAAATTCCTTGATACTTAAAATGCATACAGTGGATTATAATAATGAAAAAGGATAATTTGAAATCTTGGTTTCAACTCTAAAGGAACTCTTTAAAAAAAAGATTTTAAGTTTTGGAAACCCCAATGAAAAAGTAGCAACTGCACGGTTTCTACTGTCAGATTGGCTCTAAGTGCCAAAAAGTGCTGGAAACGGGGAGATAAGCCTATTTTTGCAACTATGGTTAAATTCTTAAATTTTTCATCACAGATGTGCCCAAGATGCGCAAAAGCGCAGGAAACGGTGAGATAAGCCTATTTTTGCAACTATGGTTAAAATCTTAAATTTTTCATCACAGATGTGCCCAAGATGCCCAAAAGCGCTGGAAACGGTGAGATAAGCCTATTTTTGCAACTTTGGTTAAAATCTTCATTTTTTCATCACAGATATGCCCAAGGTGCACAAAGGTGCTGGAAACGGTGAGATAAGCCTTATTTTGCAACAATGTTTAAGGTTTGGAGGTTTCATAGACTAAAGTTGAAAATCAGTGGTTTGACTGCCATAATGAAATAGGGTCACTAATCAACGTGTTTTCTCAAAAGGCCTTCAGTCAAATTCCTTGATACTTAAAATGCATGAAGTGGATTATAATAATGAAAAAGGATAATTTGAAATCTTGGTTTCAACTCTAAAGGAACTCTTTAAAAAAAAGATTTTAAGTTTTGGAAACCCCAATGAAAAAGTAGCAACTGCACGGTTTCTACTGTCAGATTGGCTCTAAGTGCCAAAAAGTGCTGGAAACGGGGAGATAAGCCTATTTTTGCAACTTTGGTTAAAATCTTAAATTTTTCATCACAGATGTGCCCAAGATGCGCAAAAGCGCTGGAAACGGTGAGATAAGCCTATTTTTGCAACTATGGTTAAAATCTTAAATTTTTCATCACAGATGTGCCCAAGATACCCAAAAGCGCTGGAAACTGTGAGATAAGCCTATTTTTGCAACTTTGGTTAAAATCTTCATTTTTTCATCACAGATATGCCCAAGGTGCACAAAAGTGCTGGAAACGGTGAGATAAGTCTAATTTTGCAACAATGTTTAAGTTTTGGAGGTTTCATAGACTAAAGTTGAAAATCAGTGGTTTGACTGCCATAATGAAATAGGGTCACTAATCAACGTGTTTTCTCAAAAGGCCTTCAGTCAAATTCCTTGATACTTAAAATGCATACAGTGGATTATAATAATGAAAAAGGATAATTTGAAATCTTGGTTTCAACTCTAAAGGAACTCTTTAAAAAAAAGATTTTAAGTTTTGGAAACCCCAATGAAAAAGTAGCAACTGCACGGTTTCTACTGTCAGATTGGCTCTAAGTGCCAAAAAGTGCTGGAAACGGGGAGATAAGCCTATTTTTGCAACTTTGGTTAAAATCTTAAATTTTTCATCACAGATGTGCCCAAGATGCGCAAAAGCGCTGGAAACGGTGAGATAAGCCTATTTTTGCAACTATGGTTAAAATCTTAAATTTTTCATCACAGATGTGCCCAAGATGCCCAAAAGCGCTGGAAACGTTGAGATAAGCCTATTTTTGCAACTTTGGTTAAAATCTTAAATTTTTCATCACAGATATGCCCAAGGTGCACAAAAGTGCTGGAAACGGTGAGATAAGCCTAATTTTGCAACAATGTTTAAGGTTTGGAGGTTTCATAGAGTAAAGTTGAAAATCAGTGGTTTGACTGCCATAATGAAATAGGGTCACTAATCAACGTGTTTTCTCAAAAGGCCTTCAGTCAAATTCCTTGATACTTAAAATGCATGAAGTGGATTATAATAATGAAAAAGGATAATTTGAAATCTTGGTTTCAACTCTAAAGGAACTCTTTAAAAAAAAGATTTTAAGTTTTGGAAACCCCAATGAAAAAGTAGCAACTGCACGGTTTCTACTGTCAGATTGGCTCTAAGTGCCAAAAAGTGCTGGAAACGGGGAGATAAGCCTATTTTTGCAACTTTGGTTAAAATCTTAAATTTTTCATCACAGATGTGCCCAAGATGCGCAAAAGCGCTGGAAACGGTGAGATAAGCCTATTTTTGCAACTATGGTTAAAATCTTAAATTTTTCATCACAGATGTGCCCAAGATACCCAAAAGCGCTGGAAACTGTGAGATAAGCCTATTTTTGCAACTTTGGTTAAAATCTTCATTTTTTCATCACAGATATGCCCAAGGTGCACAAAAGTGCTGGAAACGGTGAGATAAGTCTAATTTTGCAACAATGTTTAAGTTTTGGAGGTTTCATAGACTAAAGTTGAAAATCAGTGGTTTGACTGCCATAATGAAATAGGGTCACTAATCAACGTGTTTTCTCAAAAGGCCTTCAGTCAAATTCCTTGATACTTAAAATGCATACAGTGGATTATAATAATGAAAAAGGATAATTTGAAATCTTGGTTTCAACTCTAAAGGAACTCTTTAAAAAAAAGATTTTAAGTTTTGGAAACCCCAATGAAAAAGTAGCAACTGCACGGTTTCTACTGTCAGATTGGCTCTAAGTGCCAAAAAGTGCTGGAAACGGGGAGATAAGCCTATTTTTGCAACTTTGGTTAAAATCTTAAATTTTTCATCACAGATGTGCCCAAGATGCGCAAAAGCGCTGGAAACGGTGAGATAAGCCTATTTTTGCAACTATGGTTAAAATCTTAAATTTTTCATCACAGATGTGCCCAAGATGCCCAAAAGCGCTGGAAACGGTGAGATAAATCTATTTTTGCAACTTTGGTTAAAATCTTCATTTTTTCATCACAGATATGCCCAAGGTGCGCAAAAGTGCTGGAAACGGTGAGATAAGCCTAATTTTGCAACAATGTTTAAGGTTTGGAGGTTTCATAGACTAAAGTTGAAAATCAGTGGTTTGACTGCCATAATGAAATAGGGTCACTAATCAACGTGTTTTCTCAAAAGGCCTTCAGTCAAATTCCTTGATACTTAAAATGCATACAGTGGATTATAATAATGAAAAAGGATAATTTGAAATCTTGGTTTCAACTCTAAAGGAACTCTTTAAAAAAAAAGGTTTTAAGTTTTGGAAACCCCAATGAAAAAGTAGCAACTGCACGGTTTCTACTGTCAGATTGGCTCTAAGTGCCAAAAAGTGCTGGAAACGGGGAGATAAGCCTATTTTTGCAACTTTGGTTAAAATCTTAAATTTTTCATCACAGATGTGCCCAAGATGCACAAAAGTGCTGGAAACGGTGAGATAAGCCTATTTTTGCAAATTTGGTTAAAATCTTCATTTTTTCATCACAGATATGCCCATGGTGCACAAAAGTGCTGGAAACGGTGAGATAAGCCTAATTTTGCAACAATGTTTAAGGTTTGGAGGTTTCATAGACTAAAGTTGAAAATCAGATGTTTGACTGCCATAATGAAATAGGGTCACTAATCAACGTGTTTTCTCAAAAGGCCTTCAGTCAAATTCCTTGATACTTAAAATGCATACAGTGGATTATAATAATGAAAAAGGATAATTTGAAATCTTGGTTTCAACTCTAAAGGAACTCTTTAAAAAAAAGATTTTAAGTTTTGGAGACCCCAATGAAAAAGTAGCAACTGCACGGTTTCTACTGTCAGATTGGCTCTAAGTGCCAAAAAGTGCTGGAAACGGGGAGATAAGCCTATTTATGAAACTTTGGTTAAAATCTTAAATTTTTCATCACAGATGTGCCCAAGATGCGCAAAAGCGCTGGAAACGGTGAGATAAGCCTATTTTTGCAACTATGGTTAAAATCTTACATTTTTCATCACAGATGTGCCCAAGATGCCCAAAAGCGCTGGAAACGGTGAGATAAGCCTATTTTTGCAACTTTGGTTAAAATCTTCATTTTTTCATCACAGATATGCCCAAGGTGCACAAAAGTGCTGGAAACGGTGAGATAAGCATAATTTTGCAACAATGTTTAAGGTTTTGAGGTTTCATAGACTAAAGTTGAAAATCAGTGGTTTGACTGCCATAATGAAATAGGGTCACTAATCAACGTGTTTTCTCAAAAGGCCTTCAGTCAAATTCCTTGATACTTAAAATGCATACAGTGGATTATAATAATGAAAAAGGATAATTTGAAATCTTGGTTTCAACTCTAAAGGAACTCTTTAAAAAAAAGATTTTAAGTTTTGGAAACCCCAATGAAAAAGTAGCAACTGCACGGTTTCTACTGTCAGATTGGCTCTAAGTGCCAAAAAGTGCTGGAAACGGGGAGATAAGCCTATTTTTGCAACTTTGGTTAAAATCTTAAATTTTTCATCACAGATGTGCCCAAGATGCGCAAAAGCGCTGGAAACGGTGAGATAAGCCTATTTTTGCAACTATGTATAAAATCTTAAATTTTTCATCACAGATGTGCCCAAGATGCCCAAAAGCGCTGGAAACGGTGAGATAAGCCTATTTTTGCAACTTTGGTTAAAATCTTAAATTTTTCATCACAGATGTGCCCAAGATGCCCAAAAGCGCTGGAAACGGTGAGATAAGCCTATTTTTGCAACTTTGGTTAAAATCTTCATTTTTTCATCACAGATATGCCCAAGGTGCACAAAAGTGCTGGAAACGGTGAGATAAGCCTAATTTTGCAACAATGTTTAAGGTTTGGAGGTTTCATAGACTAAAGTTGAAAATCAGTGGTTTGACTGCCATAATGAAATAGGGTCACTAATCAACGTGTTTTCTCAAAAGACCTTCAGTCAAATTCCTTGATACTTAAAATGCATACAGTGGATTTTAATAATGAAAAAGGATAATTTGAAATCTTGGTTTCAACTCTAAAGGAACTCTTTAAATAAAAGATTTTAAGTTTTGGAAACCCCAATGAAAAAGTAGCAACTGCACGGTTTCTACTGTCAGATTGGCTCTAAGTGCCAAAAAGTGCTGGAAACGGGGAGATAAGCCTATTTTTGCAACAATGGTTAAAATCTTCAATTTTCATCACAGATGTGCCCAAGATGCACAAAAGCGCTGGAAACGGTGAGATAAGCCTATTTTTGCAACTTTGGTTAAAATCTTCAATTTTTCATCACAGATGTGCCCAAGATGCACAAAAGCGCTGGAAACGGTGAGATAAGCCTATTTTTGCAACTTTGGTTAAAATCCTCAATTTTTCATCACAGATGTGCCCAAGATGCGCAAAAGCGCTGGAAACGGTGAGATAAGCCTATTTTTGCAACTTTGGTTAAAATCTTAAATTTTTCATCACAGATGTGCCCAAGATGCCCAAAAGCGCTGGAAACGGTGAGATAAGCCTATTTTTGCAACTTTGGTTAAAATCTTCATTTTTTCATCACAGATATGCCCAAGGTGCACAAAAGTGCTGGAAACGGTGAGATAAGCCTAATTTTGCAACAATGTTTAAGGTTTGGAGGTTTCATAGACCAAAGTTGAAAATCAGTGGTTTGACTGCCATAATGAAATAGGGTCACTAATCAACGTGTTTTCTCAAAAGGCCTTCAGTCAAATTCCTTGATACTTAAAATGCATACAGTGGATTATAATAATGAAAAAGGATAATTTGAAATCTTGGTTTCAACTCTAAAGGAACTCTTTAAAAAAAAGATTTTAAGTTTTGGAAACCCCAATGAAAAAGTAGCAACTGCACGGTTTCTACTGTCAGATTGGCTCTAAGTGCCAAAAAGTGCTGGAAACGGGGAGATAAGCCTATTTTTGCAACAATGGTTAAAATCTTCAATTTTTCATCACAGATGTGCCCAAGATGCGCAAAAGCGCTGGAAACGGTGAGATAAGCCTATTTTTGCAACTTTGGTTAAAATCTTCAATTTTTCATCACAGATGTGCCCAAGATGCCCAAAAGCGCTGGAAACGGTGAGATAAATCTATTTTTGCAACTTTGGTTAAAATCTTCATTTTTTCATCACAGATATGCCCAAGGTGCGCAAAAGTGCTGGAAACGGTGAGATAAGCCTAATTTTGCAACAATGTTTAAGGTTTGGAGGTTTCATAGACTAAAGTTGAAAATCAGTGGTTTGACTGCCATAATGAAATAGGGTCACTAATCAACGTGTTTTCTCAAAAGGCCTTCAGTCAAATTCCTTGATACTTAAAATGCATACAGTGGATTATAATAATGAAAAAGGATAATTTGAAATCTTGGTTTCAACTCTAAAGGAACTCTTTAAAAAAAAGATTTTAAGTTTTGGAAACCCCAATGAAAAAGTAGCAACTGCACGGTTTCTACTGTCAGATTGGCTCTAAGTGCCAAAAAGTGCTGGAAACGGGGAGATAAGCCTATTTTTGCAACAATGGTTAAAATCTTCAATTTTTCATCACAGATGTGCCCAAGATGCGCAAAAGCGCTGGAAACGGTGAGATAAGCCTATTTTTGCAACTTTGGTTAAAATCTTCAATTTTTCATCACAGATGTGCCCAAGATGCCCAAAAGCGCTGGAAACGGTGAGATAAATCTATTTTTGCAACTTTGGTTAAAATCTTCATTTTTTCATCACAGATATGCCCAAGGTGCGCAAAAGTGCTGGAAACGGTGAGATAAGCCTAATTTTGCAACAATGTTTAAGGTTTGGAGGTTTCATAGACTAAAGTTGAAAATCAGTGGTTTGACTGCCATAATGAAATAGGGTCACTAATCAACGTGTTTTCTCAAAAGGCCTTCAGTCAAATTCCTTGATACTTAAAATGCATACAGTGGATTATAATAATGAAAAAGGATAATTTGAAATCTTGGTTTCAACTCTAAAGGAACTCTTTAAAAAAAAGATTTTAAGTTTTGGAAACCCCAATGAAAAAGTAGCAACTGCACGGTTTCTACTGTCAGATTGGCTCTAAGTGCCAAAAAGTGCTGGAAACGGGGAGATAAGCCTATTTTTGCAACAATGGTTAAAATCTTCAATTTTTCATCACAGATGTGCCCAAGATGCGCAAAAGCGCTGGAAACGGTGAGATAAGCCTATTTTTGCAACTTTGGTTAAAATCTTCAATTTTTCATCACAGATGTGCCCAAGATGCCCAAAAGCGCTGGAAACGGTGAGATAAATCTATTTTTGCAACTTTGGTTAAAATCTTCATTTTTTCATCACAGATATGCCCAAGGTGCGCAAAAGTGCTGGAAACGGTGAGATAAGCCTAATTTTGCAACAATGTTTAAGGTTTGGAGGTTTCATAGACTAAAGTTGAAAATCAGTGGTTTGACTGCCATAATGAAATAGGGTCACTAATCAACGTGTTTTCTCAAAAGGCCTTCAGTCAAATTCCTTGATACTTAAAATGCATACAGTGGATTATAATAATGAAAAAGGATAATTTGAAATCTTGGTTTCAACTCTAAAGGAACTCTTTAAAAAAAAGATTTTAAGTTTTGGAAACCCCAATGAAAAAGTAGCAACTGCACGGTTTCTACTGTCAGATTGGCTCTAAGTGCCAAAAAGTGCTGGAAACGGGGAGATAAGCCTATTTTTGCAACAATGGTTAAAATCTTCAATTTTTCATCACAGATGTGCCCAAGATGCCCAAAAGCGCTGGAAACGGTGAGATAAGCCTATTTTTGCAACTTTGGTTAAAATCTTCAATTTTTCATCACAGATGTGCCCAAGATGCGCAAAAGCGCTGGAAACGGTGAGATAAGCCTATTTTTGCAACTTTGGTTAAAATCTTAAATTTTTCATCACAGATGTGCCCAAGGTGCGCAAAAGTGCTGGAAACGGTGAGATAAGCCTAATTTTGCAACAATGTTTAAGGTTTGGAGGTTTCATAGACTAAAGTTGAAAATCAGTGGTTTGACTGCCATAATGAAATAGGGTCACTAATCAACGTGTTTTCTCAAAAGGACTTCAGTTAAATTCCTTGATACTTAAAATGCATACAGTGGATTATAATAATGAAAAAGGATAATTTGAAATCTTGGTTTCAACTCTAAAGGAACTCTTTAAAAAAAAGATTTTAAGTTTTGGAAACCCCAATGAAAAAGTAGCAACTGCACGGTTTCTACTGTCAGATTGGCTCTAAGTGCCAAAAAGTGCTGGAAACGGGGAGATAAGCCTATTTTTTCAACTTTGGTTAAAATCTTCAATTTTTCATCACAGATGTGCCCAAGATGCACAAAAGCGCTGGAAACGGTGAGATAAGCCTATTTTTGCAACTTTGGTTAAAATCTTCAATTTTTCATCACAGATGTGCCCAAGATGCCCAAAAGCGCTGGAAACGGTGAGATAAGCCTATTTTTGCAACTTTGGTTAAAATCTTAAATTTTTCATCACAGATGTGCCCAAGATGCCCAAAAGCGCTGGAAACGGTGAGATAAGCCTATTTTTGCAACTTTGGTTAAAATCTTCAATTTTTCATCACAGATGTGCCCAAGATGCGCAAAAGCTCTGGAAACGGTGAGATAAGCCTATTTTTGCAACTTTGGATAAATCTTCATTTTTTCATCACAGATGTGCCCAAGATGCACAAAAGCGCTGGAAACGGTGAGATAAGCCTATTTTTGCAACTTTGGTTAAAATCTTCATTTTTTCATCACAGATATGCCCAAGGTGCACAAAAGTGCTGGAAACGGTGAGATAAGCCTAATTTTGCAACAATGTTTAAGGTTTGGAGGTTTCATAGACTAAAGTTGAAAATCAGTTGTTTGACTGCCATAATGAAATAGGGTCACTAATCAATGTGTTTTCTCAAAAGGCCTTCAGTCAAATTCCTTGATACTTAAAATGCATACAGTGGATTATAATAATGAAAAAGGATAATTTGAAATCTTGGTTTCAACTCTAAAGGAACTCTTTAAAAAAAAGATTTTAAGTTTTGGAAACCCCAATGAAAAAGTAGCAACTGCACGGATTCTACTGTCAGATTCGCTCTAAGTGCCAAAAAGTGCTGGAAAAGGGGAGATAAGCCTATTTTTGCAACAATGGTTAAAATCTTCAATTTTTCATCACAGATGTGCCCAAGATGCACAAAAGCGCTGGAAACGGTGAGATAAGCCTATTTTTGCAACTTTGGTTAAAATCTTCAATTTTTCATCACAGATGTGCCCAAGATGCCCAAAAGCGCTGGAAACGGTGAGATAAGCCTATTTTTGCAACTTTGGTTAAAATCTTCAATTTTTCATCACAGATGTGCCCAAGATGCCCAAAAGCGCTGGAAACGGTGAGATAAGCCTATTTTTGCAACTTTGGTTAAAATCTTCATTTTTTCATCACAGATATGCCCAAGGTGCACAAAAGTGCTGGAAACGGTGAGATAAGCCTAATTTTGCAACAATGTTTAAGGTTTGGAGGTTTCATAGACTAAAGTTGAAAATCAGTGGTTTGACTGCCATAATGAAATAGGGTCACTAATTAACGTGTTTTCTCAAAAGGCCTTCAGTCAAATTCCTTGATACTTAAAATGCATACAGTGGATTATAATAATGAAAAAGGATAATTTGAAATCTTGGTTTCAACTCTAAAGGAACTCTTTAAAAAAAAGATTTTAAGTTTTGGAAACCCCAATGAAAAAGTAGCAACTGCACGGTTTCTACTGTCAGATTGGCTCTAAGTGCCAAAAAGTGCTGGAAACGGGGAGATAAGCCTATTTTTGCAACAATGGTTAAAATCTTCAATTTTTCATCACAGATGTGCCCAAGATGCCCAAAAGCGCTGGAAACGGTGAGATAAGCCTATTTTTGCAACTTTGGTTAAAATCTTCAATTTTTCATCACAGATGTGCCCAAGATGCGCAAAAGCGCTGGAAACGGTGAGATAAGCCTATTTTTGCAACTTTGGTTAAAATCTTAAATTTTTCATCACAGATGTGCCCAAGGTGCGCAAAAGTGCTGGAAACGGTGAGATAAGCCTAATTTTGCAACAATGTTTAAGGTTTGGAGGTTTCATAGACTAAAGTTGAAAATCAGTGGTTTGACTGCCATAATGAAATAGGGTCACTAATCAACGTGTTTTCTCAAAAGGCCTTCAGTTAAATTCCTTGATACTTAAAATGCATACAGTGGATTATAATAATGAAAAAGGATAATTTGAAATCTTGGTTTCAACTCTAAAGGAACTCTTTAAAAAAAAGATTTTAAGTTTTGGAAACCCCAATGAAAAAGTAGCAACTGCACGGTTTCTACTGTCAGATTGGCTCTAAGTGCCAAAAAGTGCTGGAAACGGGGAGATAAGCCTATTTTTTCAACTTTGGTTAAAATCTTCAATTTTTCATCACAGATGTGCCCAAGATGCACAAAAGCGCTGGAAACGGTGAGATAAGCCTATTTTTGCAACTTTGGTTAAAATCTTCAATTTTTCATCACAGATGTGCCCAAGATGCCCAAAAGCGCTGGAAACGGTGAGATAAGCCTATTTTTGCAACTTTGGTTAAAATCTTAAATTTTTCATCACAGATGTGCCCAAGATGCCCAAAAGCGCTGGAAACGGTGAGATAAGCCTATTTTTGCAACTTTGGTTAAAATCTTCATTTTTTCATCACAGATATGCCCAAGGTGCACAAAAGTGCTGGAAACGGTGAGATAAGCCTAATTTTGCAACAATGTTTAAGGTTTGGAGGTTTCATAGACTAAAGTTGAAAATCAGTGGTTTGACTGCCATAATGAAATAGGGTCACTAATCAACGTGTTTTCTCAAAAGGCCTTCAGTCAAATTCCTTGATACTTAAAATGCATACAGTGGATTATAATAATGAAAAAGGATAATTTGAAATCTTGGTTTCAACTCTAAAGGAACTCTTTAAAAAAAAGATTTTAAGTTTTGGAAACCCCAATGAAAAAGTAGCAACTGCACGGTTTCTACTGTCAGATTGGCTCTAAGTGCCAAAAAGTGCTGGAAACGGGGAGATAAGCCTATTTTTGCAACAATGGTTAAAATCTTCAATTTTTCATCACAGATGTGTCCAAGATGCACAAAAGCGCTGGAAACGGTGAGATAAGCCTATTTTTGCAACTTTGGTTAAAATCTTCAATTTTTCATCACAGATGTGCCCAAGATGCACAAAAGCGCTGGAAACGGTGAGATAAGCCTATTTTTGCAACTTTGGTTAAAATCTTCAATTTTTCATCACAGATGTGCCCAAGATGCACAAAAGCGCTGGAAACGGTGAGATAAGCCTATTTTTGCAACTTTGGTTAAAATCTTCAATTTTTCATCACAGATGTGCCCAAGATGCGCAAAAGCGCTGGAAACGGTGAGATAAGCCTATTTTTGCAACTTTGGTTAAAATCTTAAATTTTTCATCACAGATGTGCCCAAGGTGCGCAAAAGTGCTGGAAACGGTGAGATAAGCCTAATTTTGCAACAATGTTTAAGGTTTGGAGGTTTCATAGACTAAAGTTGAAAATCAGTGGTTTGACTGCCATAATGAAATAGGGTCACTAATCAACGTGTTTTCTCAAAAGGCCTTCACTCAATTTCCTTGATGCTTAAAATGCATACAGTGGATTATAATAATGAAAAAGGATAATTTGAAATCTTGGTTTCAACTCTAAAGGAACTCTTTAAAAAAAAGATTTTAAGTTTTGGAAACCCCAATGAAAAAGTAGCAACTGCACGGTTTCTACTGTCAGATTGGCTCTAAGTGCCAAAAAGTGCTGGAAACGGGGAGATAAGCCTATTTTTGCAACTTTGGTTAAAATCTTAAATTTTTCATCACAGATGTGCCCAAGATGCCCAAAAGCGCTGGAAACGGTGAGATAAGCCTATTTTTGCAACTTTGGTTAAAATCTTCAATTTTTCATCACAGATGTGCCCAAGATGCACAAAAGCGCTGGAAACGGTGAGATAAGCCTATTTTTGCAACTTTGGTTAAAATCTTCAATTTTTCATCACAGATGTGCCCAAGATGCGCAAAAGCGCTGGAAACGGTGAGATAAGCCTATTTTTGCAACTTTGGTTAAAATCTTAAATTTTTCATCACAGATGTGCCCAAGGTGCGCAAAAGTGCTGGAAACGGTGAGATAAGCCTAATTTTGCAACAATGTTTAAGGTTTGGAGGTTTCATAGACTAAAGTTGAAAATCAGTGGTTTGACTGCCATAATGAAATAGGGTCACTAATCAACGTGTTTTCTCAAAAGGCCTTCAGTCAAATTCCTTGATACTTAAAATGCATACAGTGGATTATAATAATGAAAAAGGATAATTTGAAATCTTGGTTTCAACTCTAAAGGAACTCTTTAAAAAAAAGATTTTAAGTTTTGGAAACCCCAATGAAAAAGCAGCAACTGCACGGTTTCTACTGTCAGATTGGCTCTAAGTGCCAAAAAGCTCTGGAAACGGTGAGATAAGCCTATTTTTGCAACTTTGGTTAAAATCTTCATTTTTTCATCACAGATGTGCCCAAGATGCGCAAAAGCGCTGGAAACGGTGAGATAAGCCTATTTTTGCAACTTTGGTTAAAATCTTCATTTTTTCATCACAGATATGCCCAAGGTGCACAAAAGTGCTGGAAACGGTGAGATAAGCCTAATTTTGCAACAATGTTTAAGGTTTGGAGGTTTCATAGACTAAAGTTGAAAATCAGTTGTTTGACTGCCATAATGAAATAGGGTCACTAATCAATGTGTTTTCTCAAAAGGCCTTCAGTCAAATTCCTTGATACTTAAAATGCATACAGTGGATTATAATAATGAAAAAGGATAATTTGAAATCTTGGTTTCAACTCTAAAGGAACTCTTTAAAAAAAAGATTTTAAGTTTTGGAAACCCCAATGAAAAAGTAGCAACTGCACGGTTTCTACTGTCAGATTGGCTCTAAGTGCCAAAAAGTGCTGGAAACGGGGAGATAAGCCTATTTTTGCAACTTTGGTTAAAATCTTAAATTTTTCATCACAGATGTGCCCAAGGTGCGCAAAAGTGCTGGAAACGGTGAGATAAGCCTAATTTTGCAACAATGTTTAAGGTTTGGAGGTTTCATAGACTAAAGTTGAAAATCAGTGGTTTGACTGCCATAATGAAATAGGGTCACTAATCAACGTGTTTTCTCAAAAGGCCTTCAGTCAAATTCCTTGATACTTAAAATGCATACAGTGGATTATAATAATGAAAAAGGATAATTTGAAATCTTGGTTTCAACTCTAAAGGAACTCTTTAAAAAAAAGATTTTAAGTTTTGGAAACCCCAATGAAAAAGTAGCAACTGCACGGTTTCTACTGTCAGATTGGCTCTAAGTGCCAAAAAGTGCTGGAAACGGGGAGATAAGCCTATTTTTGCAACAATGGTTAAAATCTTCAATTTTTCATCACAGATGTGTCCAAGATGCACAAAAGCGCTGGAAACGGTGAGATAAGCCTATTTTTGCAACTTTGGTTAAAATCTTCAATTTTTCATCACAGATGTGCCCAAGATGCACAAAAGCGCTTTAAACGGTGAGATAAGCCTATTTTTGCAACTTTGGTTAAAATCTTCAATTTTTCATCACATATGTGCCCAAGATGCGCAAAAGCGCTGAAAACGGTGAGATAAGCCTATTTTTGCAACTTTGGTTAAAATCTTAAATTTTTCATCACAGATGTGCCCAAGATGCACAAAAGCGCTGGAAACGGTGAGATAAGCCTATTTTTGCAACTTTGGTTAAAATCTTCAATTTTTCATCACAGATGTGCCCAAGATGCGCAAAAGCGCTGGAAACGGTGAGATAAGCCTATTTTTGCAACTTTGGTTAAAATCTTCATTTTTTCATCACAGATATGCCCAAGGTGCGCAAAAGTGCTGGAAACGGTGAGATAAGCCTAATTTTGCAACAATGTTTAAGGTTTGGAGGTTTCATAGACTAAAGTTGAAAATCAGTGGTTTGACTGCCATAATGAAATAGGGTCACTAATCAACGTGTTTTCTCAAAAGGCCTTCAGTCAAATTCCTTGATACTTAAAATGCATACAGTGGATTATAATAATGAAAAAGGATAATTTGAAATCTTGGTTTCAACTCTAAAGGAACTCTTTAAAAAAAAGATTTTAAGTTTTGGAAACCCCAATGAAAAAGTAGCAACTGCACGGTTTCTACTGTCAGATTGGCTCTAAGTGCCAAAAAGTGCTGGAAACGGGGAGATAAGCCTATTTTTGCAAATTTGGTTAAAATCTTAAATTTTTCATCACAGATGTGCCCAAGATGCACAAAAGTGCTGGAAACGGTGAGATAAGCCTATTTTTGCAACTATGTTTAAAATCTTAAATTTTTCATCACAGATGTGCCCAAGATGCCCAAAAGCGCTGGAAACGGTGAGATAAGCCTATTTTTGCAACTTTGGTTAAAATCTTCATTTTTTCATCACAGATATGCCCAAGGTGCACAAAAGTGCTGGAAACGGTGAGATAAGCCTAATTTTGCAACAATGTTTAAGGTTTGGAGGTTTCATAGACTAAAGTTGAAAATCAGTGGTTTGACTGCCATAATGAAATAGGGTCACTAATCAACGTGTTTTCTCAAAAGGCCTTCAGTCAAATTCCTTGATACTTAAAATGCATGAAGTGGATTATAATAATGAAAAAGGATAATTTGAAATCTTGGTTTCAACTCTAAAGGAACTCTTTAAAAAAAAGATTTTAAGTTTTGGAAACCCCAATGAAAAAGTAGCAACTGCACGGTTTCTACTGTCAGATTGGCTCTAAGTGCCAAAAAGTGCTGGAAACGGGGAGATAAGCCTATTTTTGCAACTTTGGTTAAAATCTTAAATTTTTCATCACAGATGTGCCCAAGATGCGCAAAAGCGCTGGAAACGGTGAGATAAGCCTATTTTTGCAACTATGGTTAAAATCTTAAATTTTTCATCACAGATGTGCCCAAGATACCCAAAAGCGCTGGAAACTGTGAGATAAGCCTATTTTTGCAACTTTGGTTAAAATCTTCATTTTTTCATCACAGATATGCCCAAGGTGCACAAAAGTGCTGGAAACGGTGAGATAAGTCTAATTTTGCAACAATGTTTAAGTTTTGGAGGTTTCATAGACTAAAGTTGAAAATCAGTGGTTTGACTGCCATAATGAAATAGGGTCACTAATCAACGTGTTTTCTCAAAAGGCCTTCAGTCAAATTCCTTGATACTTAAAATGCATACAGTGGATTATAATAATGAAAAAGGATAATTTGAAATCTTGGTTTCAACTCTAAAGGAACTCTTTAAAAAAAAGATTTTAAGTTTTGGAAACCCCAATGAAAAAGTAGCAACTGCACGGTTTCTACTGTCAGATTGGCTCTAAGTGCCAAAAAGTGCTGGAAACGGGGAGATAAGCCTATTTTTGCAACTTTGGTTAAAATCTTAAATTTTTCATCACAGATGTGCCCAAGATGCGCAAAAGCGCTGGAAACGGTGAGATAAGCCTATTTTTGCAACTATGGTTAAAATCTTAAATTTTTCATCACAGATGTGCCCAAGATGCCCAAAAGCGCTGGAAACGTTGAGATAAGCCTATTTTTGCAACTTTGGTTAAAATCTTAAATTTTTCATCACAGATATGCCCAAGGTGCACAAAAGTGCTGGAAACGGTGAGATAAGCCTAATTTTGCAACAATGTTTAAGGTTTGGAGGTTTCATAGACTAAAGTTGAAAATCAGTGGTTTGACTGCCATAATGAAATAGGGTCACTAATCAACGTGTTTTCTCAAAAGGCCTTCAGTCAAATTCCTTGATACTTAAAATGCATGAAGTGGATTATAATAATGAAAAAGGATAATTTGAAATCTTGGTTTCAACTCTAAAGGAACTCTTTAAAAAAAAGATTTTAAGTTTTGGAAACCCCAATGAAAAAGTAGCAACTGCACGGTTTCTACTGTCAGATTGGCTCTAAGTGCCAAAAAGTGCTGGAAACGGGGAGATAAGCCTATTTTTGCAACTTTGGTTAAAATCTTAAATTTTTCATCACAGATGTGCCCAAGATGCGCAAAAGCGCTGGAAACGGTGAGATAAGCCTATTTTTGCAACTATGGTTAAAATCTTAAATTTTTCATCACAGATGTGCCCAAGATACCCAAAAGCGCTGGAAACTGTGAGATAAGCCTATTTTTGCAACTTTGGTTAAAATCTTCATTTTTTCATCACAGATATGCCCAAGGTGCACAAAAGTGCTGGAAACGGTGAGATAAGTCTAATTTTGCAACAATGTTTAAGTTTTGGAGGTTTCATAGACTAAAGTTGAAAATCAGTGGTTTGACTGCCATAATGAAATAGGGTCACTAATCAACGTGTTTTCTCAAAAGGCCTTCAGTCAAATTCCTTGATACTTAAAATGCATACAGTGGATTATAATAATGAAAAAGGATAATTTGAAATCTTGGTTTCAACTCTAAAGGAACTCTTTAAAAAAAAGATTTTAAGTTTTGGAAACCCCAATGAAAAAGTAGCAACTGCACGGTTTCTACTGTCAGATTGGCTCTAAGTGCCAAAAAGTGCTGGAAACGGGGAGATAAGCCTATTTTTGCAACTTTGGTTAAAATCTTAAATTTTTCATCACAGATGTGCCCAAGATGCGCAAAAGCGCTGGAAACGGTGAGATAAGCCTATTTTTGCAACTATGTATAAAATCTTAAATTTTTCATCACAGATGTGCCCAAGATGCCCAAAAGCGCTGGAAACGGTGAGATAAGCCTATTTTTGCAACTTTGGTTAAAATCTTAAATTTTTCATCACAGATGTGCCCAAGATGCCCAAAAGCGCTGGAAACGGTGAGATAAGCCTATTTTTGCAACTTTGGTTAAAATCTTCATTTTTTCATCACAGATATGCCCAAGGTGCACAAAAGTGCTGGAAACGGTGAGATAAGCCTAATTTTGCAACAATGTTTAAGGTTTGGAGGTTTCATAGACTAAAGTTGAAAATCAGTGGTTTGACTGCCATAATGAAATAGGGTCACTAATCAACGTGTTTTCTCAAAAGACCTTCAGTCAAATTCCTTGATACTTAAAATGCATACAGTGGATTTTAATAATGAAAAAGGATAATTTGAAATCTTGGTTTCAACTCTAAAGGAACTCTTTAAATAAAAGATTTTAAGTTTTGGAAACCCCAATGAAAAAGTAGCAACTGCACGGTTTCTACTGTCAGATTGGCTCTAAGTGCCAAAAAGTGCTGGAAACGGGGAGATAAGCCTATTTTTGCAACAATGGTTAAAATCTTCAATTTTCATCACAGATGTGCCCAAGATGCACAAAAGCGCTGGAAACGGTGAGATAAGCCTATTTTTGCAACTTTGGTTAAAATCTTCAATTTTTCATCACAGATGTGCCCAAGATGCACAAAAGCGCTGGAAACGGTGAGATAAGCCTATTTTTGCAACTTTGGTTAAAATCCTCAATTTTTCATCACAGATGTGCCCAAGATGCGCAAAAGCGCTGGAAACGGTGAGATAAGCCTATTTTTGCAACTTTGGTTAAAATCTTAAATTTTTCATCACAGATGTGCCCAAGATGCCCAAAAGCGCTGGAAACGGTGAGATAAGCCTATTTTTGCAACTTTGGTTAAAATCTTCATTTTTTCATCACAGATATGCCCAAGGTGCACAAAAGTGCTGGAAACGGTGAGATAAGCCTAATTTTGCAACAATGTTTAAGGTTTGGAGGTTTCATAGACCAAAGTTGAAAATCAGTGGTTTGACTGCCATAATGAAATAGGGTCACTAATCAACGTGTTTTCTCAAAAGGCCTTCAGTCAAATTCCTTGATACTTAAAATGCATACAGTGGATTATAATAATGAAAAAGGATAATTTGAAATCTTGGTTTCAACTCTAAAGGAACTCTTTAAAAAAAAGATTTTAAGTTTTGGAAACCCCAATGAAAAAGTAGCAACTGCACGGTTTCTACTGTCAGATTGGCTCTAAGTGCCAAAAAGTGCTGGAAACGGGGAGATAAGCCTATTTTTGCAACAATGGTTAAAATCTTCAATTTTTCATCACAGATGTGCCCAAGATGCGCAAAAGCGCTGGAAACGGTGAGATAAGCCTATTTTTGCAACTTTGGTTAAAATCTTCAATTTTTCATCACAGATGTGCCCAAGATGCCCAAAAGCGCTGGAAACGGTGAGATAAATCTATTTTTGCAACTTTGGTTAAAATCTTCATTTTTTCATCACAGATATGCCCAAGGTGCGCAAAAGTGCTGGAAACGGTGAGATAAGCCTAATTTTGCAACAATGTTTAAGGTTTGGAGGTTTCATAGACTAAAGTTGAAAATCAGTGGTTTGACTGCCATAATGAAATAGGGTCACTAATCAACGTGTTTTCTCAAAAGGCCTTCAGTCAAATTCCTTGATACTTAAAATGCATACAGTGGATTATAATAATGAAAAAGGATAATTTGAAATCTTGGTTTCAACTCTAAAGGAACTCTTTGAAAAAAAGATTTTAAGTTTTGGAAACCCCAATGAAAAAGTAGCAACTGCACGGTTTCTACTGTCAGATTGGCTCTAAGTGCCAAAAAGTGCTGGAAACGGGGAGATAAGCCTATTTATGCAACTTTGGTTAAAATCTTAAATTTTTCATCACAGATGTGCCCAAGATGCGCAAAAGCGCTGGAAACGGTGAGATAAGCCTATTTTTGCAACTATGGTTAAAATCTTAAATTTTTCATCACAGATGTGCCCAAGATGCGCAAAAGCGCTGGAAACGGTGAGATAAGCCTATTTTTGCAACTATGGTTAAAATCTTAAATTTTTCATCACAGATGTGCCCAAGATGCCCAAAAGCGCTGGAAACGGTGAGATAAGCCTATTTTTGCAACTTTGGTTAAAATTTTCATTTTTTCATCACAGATATGCCCAAGGTGCACAAACGTGCTGGAAACGGTGAGATAAGCCTAATTTTGCAACAATGTTTAAGGTTTGGAGGTTTCATAGACTAAAGTTGAAAATCAGTGGTTTGACTGCCATAATGAAATAGGGTCACTAATCAACGTGTTTTCTCAAAAGGCCTTCAGTCAAATTCCTTGATACTTAAAATGCATACAGTGGATTATAATAATGAAAAAGGATAATTTGAAATCTTGGTTTCAACTCTAAAGGAACTCTTTAAAAAAAAGATTTTAAGTTTTGGAAACCCCAATGAAAAAGTAGCAACTGCACGGTTTCTACTGTCAGATTGGCTCTAAGTGCCAAAAAGTGCTGGAAACGGGGAGATAAGCCTATTTTTGCAACTTTGGTTAAAATCTTAAATTTTTCATCACAGATGTGCCCAAGATGCACAAAAGTGCTGGAAACGGTGAGATAAGCCTATTTTTGCAACTATGTTTAAAATCTTAAATTTTTAATCACAGATGTGCCCAAGATGCCCAAAAGCGCTGGAAACGGTGAGATAAGCCTATTTTTGCAACTTTGGTTAAAATCTTCATTTTTTCATCACAGATATGCCCAAGGTGCACAAAAGTGCTGGAAACGGTGAGATAAGCCTAATTTTGCAACAATGTTTAAGGTTTGGAGGTTTCATAGACTAAAGTTGAAAATCAGTGGTTTGACTGCCATAATGAAATAGGGTCACTAATCAACGTGTTTTCTCAAAAGGCCTTCAGTCAAATTCCTTGATACTTAAAATGCATACAGTGGATTATAATAATGAAAAAGGATAATTTGAAATCTTGGTTTCAACTCTAAAGGAACTCTTTAAAAAAAAGATTTTAAGTTTTGGAGACCCCAATGAAAAAGTAGCAACTGCACGGTTTCTACTGTCAGATTGGCTCTAAGTGCCAAAAAGTGCTGGAAACGGGGAGATAAGCCTATTTATGAAACTTTGGTTAAAATCTTAAATTTTTCATCACAGATTTGCCCAAGATGCGCAAAAGCGCTGGAAACGGTGAGATAAGCCTATTTTTGCAACTATGGTTAAAATCTTACATTTTTCATCACAGATGTGCCCAAGATGCCCAAAAGCGCTGGAAACGGTGAGATAAGCCTATTTTTGCAACTTTGGTTAAAATCTTCATTTTTTCATCACAGATATGCCCAAGGTGCACAAAAGTGCTGGAAACGGTGAGATAAGCCTAATTTTGCAACAATGTTTAAGGTTTTGAGGTTTCATAGACTAAAGTTGAAAATCAGTGGTTTGACTGCCATAATGAAATAGGGTCACTAATCAACGTGTTTTCTCAAAAGGCCTTCAGTCAAATTCCTTGATACTTAAAATGCATACAGTGGATTATAATAATGAAAAAGGATAATTTGAAATCTTGGTTTCAACTCTAAAGGAACTCTTTAAAAAAAAGATTTTAAGTTTTGGAAACCCCAATGAAAAAGTAGCAACTGCACGGTTTCTACTGTCAGATTGGCTCTAAGTGCCAAAAAGTGCTGGAAACGGGGAGATAAGCCTATTTTTGCAACTTTGGTTAAAATCTTAAATTTTTCATCACAGATGTGCCCAAGATGCGCAAAAGCGCTGGAAACGGTGAGATAAGCCTATTTTTGCAACTATGTATAAAATCTTAAATTTTTCATCACAGATGTGCCCAAGATGCCCAAAAGCGCTGGAAACGGTGAGATAAGCCTATTTTTGCAACTTTGGTTAAAATCTTAAATTTTTCATCACAGATGTGCCCAAGATGCCCAAAAGCGCTGGAAACGGTGAGATAAGCCTATTTTTGCAACTATGGTTAAAATCTTCATTTTTTCATCACAGATATGCCCAAGGTGCACAAAAGTGCTGGAAACGGTGAGATAAGCCTAATTTTGCAACAATGTTTAAGGTTTGGAGGTTTCATAGACTAAAGTTGAAAATCAGTGGTTTGACTGCCATAATGAAATAGGGTCACTAATCAACGTGTTTTCTCAAAAGACCTTCAGTCAAATTCCTTGATACTTAAAATGCATACAGTGGATTTTAATAATGAAAAAGGATAATTTGAAATCTTGGTTTCAACTCTAAAGGAACTCTTTAAATAAAAGATTTTAAGTTTTGGAAACCCCAATGAAAAAGTAGCAACTGCACGGTTTCTAATGTCAGATTGGCTCTAAGTGCCAAAAAGTGCTGGAAACGGGGAGATAAGCCTATTTTTGCAACTTTGGTTAAAATCTTAAATTTTTCATCACAGATGTGCCCAAGATGCGCAAAAGTGCTGGAAACGGTGAGATAAGCCTATTTTTGCAACTATGGTTAAAATCTTAAATTTTTCATCACAGATGTGCCCAAGATGCGCAAAAGCGCTGGAAACGGTGAGATAAGCGTATTTTTGCAACTATGGTTAAAATCTTAAATTTTTCATCACAGATGTGCCCAAGATGCCCAAAAGCGCTGGAAACGGTGAGATAAGCCTATTTTTGCAACTATGTTTAAAATCTTAAATTTTTCATCACAGATGTGCCCAAGATACCCAAAAGCGCTGGAAACTGTGAGATAAGCCTATTTTTGCAACTTTGGTTAAAATCTTCATTTTTTCATCACAGATATGCCCAAGGTGCAAAAAAATGCTGGAAACGGTGAGATAAGTCTAATTTTGCAACAATGTTTAAGTTTTGGAGGTTTCATAGACTAAAGTTGAAAATCAGTGGTTTGACTGCCATAATGAAATAGGGTCACTAATCAACGTGTTTTCTCAAAAGGCCTTCAGTCAAATTCCTTGATACTTAAAATGCATACAGTGGATTATAATAATGAAAAAGGATAATTTGAAATCTTGGTTTCAACTCTAAAGGAACTCTTTAAAAAAAAGGTTTTAAGTTTTGGAAACCCCAATGAAAAAGTAGCAACTGCACGGTTTCTACTGTCAGATTGGCTCTAAGTGCCAAAAAGTGCTGGAAACGGGGAGATAAGCCTATTTTTGCAACTTTGGTTAAAATCTTAAATTTTTCATCACAGATGTGCCCAAGATGCACAAAAGTGCTGGAAACGGTGAGATAAGCCTATTTTTGCAAATTTGGTTAAAATCTTCATTTTTTCATCACAGATATGCCCATGGTGCACAAAAGTGCTGGAAACGGTGAGATAAGCCTAATTTTGCAACAATGTTTAAGGTTTGGAGGTTTCATAGACTAAAGTTGAAAATCAGATGTTTGACTGCCATAATGAAATAGGGTCACTAATCAACGTGTTTTCTCAAAAGGCCTTCAGTCAAATTCCTTGATACTTAAAATGCATACAGTGGATTATAATAATGAAAAAGGATAATTTGAAATCTTGGTTTCAACTCTAAAGGAACTCTTTAAAAAAAAGATTTTAAGTTTTGGAGACCCCAATGAAAAAGTAGCAACTGCACGGTTTCTACTGTCAGATTGGCTCTAAGTGCCAAAAAGTGCTGGAAACGGGGAGATAAGCCTATTTATGAAACTTTGGTTAAAATCTTAAATTTTTCATCACAGATGTGCCCAAGATGCGCAAAAGCGCTGGAAACGGTGAGATAAGCCTATTTTTGCAACTATGGTTAAAATCTTACATTTTTCATCACAGATGTGCCCAAGATGCCCAAAAGCGCTGGAAACGGTGAGATAAGCCTATTTTTGCAACTTTGGTTAAAATCTTCATTTTTTCATCACAGATATGCCCAAGGTGCACAAAAGTGCTGGAAACGGTGAGATAAGCCTAATTTTGCAACAATGTTTAAGGTTTTGAGGTTTCATAGACTAAAGTTGAAAATCAGTGGTTTGACTGCCATAATGAAATAGGGTCACTAATCAACGTGTTTTCTCAAAAGGCCTTCAGTCAAATTCCTTGATACTTAAAATGCCTACAGTGGATTATAATAATGAAAAAGGATAATTTGAAATCTTGGTTTCAACTCTAAAGGAACTCTTTAAAAAAAAGATTTTAAGTTTTGGAAACCCCAATGAAAAAGTAGCAACTGCACGGTTTCTACTGTCAGATTGGCTCTAAGTGCCAAAAAGTGCTGGAAACGGGGAGATAAGCCTATTTTTGCAACTTTGGTTAAAATCTTAAATTTTTCATCACAGATGTGCCCAAGATGTGCAAAAGCGCTGGAAACGGTGAGATAAGCCTATTTTTGCAACTATGTATAAAATCTTAAATTTTTCATCACAGATGTGCCCAAGATGCCCAAAAGCGCTGGAAACGGTGAGATAAGCCTATTTTTGCAACTTTGGTTAAAATCTTCATTTTTTCATCACAGATATGCCCAAGGTGCACAAAAGTGCTGGAAACGTTGAGATAAGTCTAATTTTGCAACAATGTTTAAGGTTTGGAGGTTTCATAGACTAAAGTTGAAAATCAGTGGTTTGACTGCCATAATGAAATAGGGTCACTAATCAACGTGTTTTCTCAAAAGGCCTTCAGTCATATTCCTTGATACTTAAAATGCATACAGTGGATTATAATAATGAAAAAGGATAATTTGAAATCTTGGTTTCAACTCTAAAGGAACTCTTTAAAAAAAAGATTTTAAGTTTTGGAAACCCCAATGAAAAAGTAGCAACTGCACGGTTTCTACTGTCAGATTGGCTCTAAGTGCCAAAAAGTGCTGGAAACGGGGAGATAAGCCTATTTTTGCAACTTTGGTTAAAATCTTAAATTTTTCATCACAGATGTGCCCAAGATGCGCAAAAGCGCTGGAAACGGTGAGATAAGCCTATTTTTGCAACTATGGTTAAAATCTTAAATTTTTCATCACAGATGTGCCCAAGATACACAAAAGTGCTGGAAACGGTGAGATAAGCCTAATTTTGCAACAATGTTTAAGGTTTGGAGGTTTCATAGACTAAAGTTGAAAATCAGTGGTTTGACTGCCATAATGAAATAGGGTCACTAATCAACGTGCTTTCTCAAAAGGCCTTCAGTCAAATTCCTTGATACTTAAAATGCATACAGTGGATTATAATAATGAAAAAGGATAATTTGAAATCTTGGTTTCAACTCTAAAGGAACTCTTTAAAAAAAAGATTTTAAGTTTTGGAAACCCCAATGAAAAAGTAGCAACTGCACGGTTTCTACTGTCAGATTGGCTCTAAGTGCCAAAAAGTGCTGGAAACGGGGAGATAAGCCTATTTTTGCAACTTTGGTTAAAATCTTAAATTTTTCATCACAGATGTGCCCAAGATGCGCAAAAGCGCTGGAAACGGTGAGATAAGCCTATTTTTGCAACTATGGTTAAAATCTTAAATTTTTCATCACAGATGTGCCCAAGATGCCCAAAAGCGCTGGAAACGTTGAGATAAGCCTATTTTTGCAACTTTGGTTAAAATCTTAAATTTTTCATCACAGATATGCCCAAGGTGCACAAAAGTGCTGGAAACGGTGAGATAAGCCTAATTTTGCAACAATGTTTAAGGTTTGGAGGTTTCATAGACTAAAGTTGAAAATCAGTGGTTTGACTGCCATAATGAAATAGGGTCACTAATCAACGTGTTTTCTCAAAAGGCCTTCAGTCAAATTCCTTGATACTTAAAATGCATACAGTGGATTATAATAATGAAAAAGGATAATTTGAAATCTTGGTTTCAACTCTAAAGGAACTCTTTAAAAAAAAGGTTTTAAGTTTTGGAAACCCCAATGAAAAAGTAGCAACTGCACGGTTTCTACTGTCAGATTGGCTCTAAGTGCCAAAAAGTGCTGGAAACGGGGAGATAAGCCTATTTTTGCAACTTTGGTTAAAATCTTAAATTTTTCATCACAGATGTGCCCAAGATGCACAAAAGTGCTGGAAACGGTGAGATAAGCCTATTTTTGCAAATTTGGTTAAAATCTTCATTTTTTCATCACAGATATGCCCATGGTGCACAAAAGTGCTGGAAACGGTGAGATAAGCCTAATTTTGCAACAATGTTTAAGGTTTGGAGGTTTCATAGACTAAAGTTGAAAATCAGATGTTTGACTGCCATAATGAAATAGGGTCACTAATCAACGTGTTTTCTCAAAAGGCCTTCAGTCAAATTCCTTGATACTTAAAATGCATACAGTGGATTATAATAATGAAAAAGGATAATTTGAAATCTTGGTTTCAACTCTAAAGGAACTCTTTAAAAAAAAGATTTTAAGTTTTGGAGACCCCAATGAAAAAGTAGCAACTGCACGGTTTCTACTGTCAGATTGGCTCTAAGTGCCAAAAAGTGCTGGAAACGGGGAGATAAGCCTATTTATGAAACTTTGGTTAAAATCTTAAATTTTTCATCACAGATGTGCCCAAGATGCGCAAAAGCGCTGGAAACGGTGAGATAAGCCTATTTTTGCAACTATGGTTAAAATCTTACATTTTTCATCACAGATGTGCCCAAGATGCCCAAAAGCGCTGGAAACGGTGAGATAAGCCTATTTTTGCAACTTTGGTTAAAATCTTCATTTTTTCATCACAGATATGCCCAAGGTGCACAAAAGTGCTGGAAACGGTGAGATAAGCCTAATTTTGCAACAATGTTTAAGGTTTTGAGGTTTCATAGACTAAAGTTGAAAATCAGTGGTTTGACTGCCATAATGAAATAGGGTCACTAATCAACGTGTTTTCTCAAAAGGCCTTCAGTCAAATTCCTTGATACTTAAAATGCATACAGTGGATTATAATAATGAAAAAGGATAATTTGAAATCTTGGTTTCAACTCTAAAGGAACTCTTTAAAAAAAAGATTTTAAGTTTTGGAAACCCCAATGAAAAAGTAGCAACTGCACGGTTTCTACTGTCAGATTGGCTCTAAGTGCCAAAAAGTGCTGGAAACGGGGAGATAAGCCTATTTTTGCAACTTTGGTTAAAATCTTAAATTTTTCATCACAGATGTGCCCAAGATGCACAAAAGTGCTGGAAACGGTGAGATAAGCCTATTTTTGCAAATTTGGTTAAAATCTTCATTTTTTCATCACAGATATGCCCATGGTGCACAAAAGTGCTGGAAACGGTGAGATAAGCCTAATTTTGCAACAATGTTTAAGGTTTGGAGGTTTCATAGACTAAAGTTGAAAATCAGATGTTTGACTGCCATAATGAAATAGGGTCACTAATCAACGTGTTTTCTCAAAAGGCCTTCAGTCAAATTCCTTGATACTTAAAATGCATACAGTGGATTATAATAATGAAAAAGGATAATTTGAAATCTTGGTTTCAACTCTAAAGGAACTCTTTAAAAAAAAGATTTTAAGTTTTGGAGACCCCAATGAAAAAGTAGCAACTGCACGGTTTCTACTGTCAGATTGGCTCTAAGTGCCAAAAAGTGCTGGAAACGGGGAGATAAGCCTATTTATGAAACTTTGGTTAAAATCTTAAATTTTTCATCACAGATGTGCCCAAGATGCGCAAAAGCGCTGGAAACGGTGAGATAAGCCTATTTTTGCAACTATGGTTAAAATCTTACATTTTTCATCACAGATGTGCCCAAGATGCCCAAAAGCGCTGGAAACGGTGAGATAAGCCTATTTTTGCAACTTTGGTTAAAATCTTCATTTTTTCATCACAGATATGCCCAAGGTGCACAAAAGTGCTGGAAACGGTGAGCTAAGCCTAATTTTGCAACAATGTTTAAGGTTTTGAGGTTTCATAGACTAAAGTTGAAAATCAGTGGTTTGACTGCCATAATGAAATAGGGTCACTAATCAACGTGTTTTCTCAAAAGGCCTTCAGTCATATTCCTTGATACTTAAAATGCATACAGTGGATTATAATAATGAAAAAGGATAATTTGAAATCTTGGTTTCAACTCTAAAGGAACTCTTTAAAAAAAAGATTTTAAGTTTTGGAAACCCCAATGAAAAAGTAGCAACTGCACGGTTTCTACTGTCAGATTGGCTCTAAGTGCCAAAAAGTGCTGGAAACGGGGAGATAAGCCTATTTTTGCAACTTTGGTTAAAATCTTAAATTTTTCATCACAGATGTGCCCAAGATGCGCAAAAGCGCTGGAAACGGTGAGATAAGCCTATTTTTGCAACTATGGTTAAAATCTTAAATTTTTCATCACAGATGTGTCCAAGATACACAAAAGTGCTGGAAACGGTGAGATAAGCCTAATTTTGCAACAATGTTTAAGGTTTGGAGGTTTCATAGACTAAAGTTGAAAATCAGTGGTTTGACTGCCATAATGAAATAGGGTCACTAATCAACGTGCTTTCTCAAAAGGCCTTCAGTCAAATTCCTTGATACTTAAAATGCATACAGTGGATTATAATAATGAAAAAGGATAATTTGAAATCTTGGTTTCAACTCTAAAGGAACTCTTTAAAAAAAAGATTTTAAGTTTTGGAAACCCCAATGAAAAAGTAGCAACTGCACGGTTTCTACTGTCAGATTGGCTCTAAGTGCCAAAAAGTGCTGGAAACGGGGAGATAAGCCTATTTTTGCAACTTTGGTTAAAATCTTAAATTTTTCATCACAGATGTGCCCAAGATGTGCAAAAGCGCTGGAAACGGTGAGATAAGCCTATTTTTGCAACTATGGTTAAAATCTTAAATTTTTCATCACAGATGTGCCCAAGATGCCCAAAAGCGCTGGAAACGTTGAGATAAGCCTATTTTTGCAACTTTGGTTAAAATCTTAAATTTTTCATCACAGATATGCCCAAGGTGCACAAAAGTGCTGGAAACGGTGAGATAAGCCTAATTTTGCAACAATGTTTAAGGTTTGGAGGTTTCATAGACTAAAGTTGAAAATCAGTGGTTTGACTGCCATAATGAAATAGGGTCACTAATCAACGTGTTTTCTCAAAAGGCCTTCAGTCAAATTCCTTGATACTTAAAATGCATACAGTGGATTATAATAATGAAAAAGGATAATTTGAAATCTTGGTTTCAACTCTAAAGGAACTCTTTAAAAAAAAGGTTTTAAGTTTTGGAAACCCCAATGAAAAAGTAGCAACTGCACGGTTTCTACTGTCAGATTGGCTCTAAGTGCCAAAAAGTGCTGGAAACGGGGAGATAAGCCTATTTTTGCAACTTTGGTTAAAATCTTAAATTTTTCATCACAGATGTGCCCAAGATGCGCAAAAGCGCTGGAAACGGTGAGATAAGCCTATTTTTGCAACTATGGTTAAAATCTTAAATTTTTCATCACAGATGTGCCCAAGATACACAAAAGTGCTGGAAACGGTGAGATAAGCCTAATTTTGCAACAATGTTTAAGGTTTGGAGGTTTCATAGACTAAAGTTGAAAATCAGTGGTTTGACTGCCATAATGAAATAGGGTCACTAATCAACGTGCTTTCTCAAAAGGCCTTCAGTCAAATTCCTTGATACTTAAAATGCATACAGTGGATTATAATAATGAAAAAGGATAATTTGAAATCTTGGTTTCAACTCTAAAGGAACTCTTTAAAAAAAAGATTTTAAGTTTTGGAAACCCCAATGAAAAAGTAGCAACTGCACGGTTTCTACTGTCAGATTGGCTCTAAGTGCCAAAAAGTGCTGGAAACGGGGAGATAAGCCTATTTTTGCAACTTTGGTTAAAATCTTAAATTTTTCATCACAGATGTGCCCAAGATGCGCAAAAGCGCTGGAAACGGTGAGATAAGCCTATTTTTGCAACTATGGTTAAAATCTTAAATTTTTCATCACAGATGTGCCCAAGATGCCCAAAAGCGCTGGAAACGTTGAGATAAGCCTATTTTTGCAACTTTGGTTAAAATCTTAAATTTTTCATCACAGATATGCCCAAGGTGCACAAAAGTGCTGGAAACGGTGAGATAAGCCTAATTTTGCAACAATGTTTAAGGTTTGGAGGTTTCATAGACTAAAGTTGAAAATCAGTGGTTTGACTGCCATAATGAAATAGGGTCACTAATCAACGTGTTTTCTCAAAAGGCCTTCAGTCAAATTCCTTGATACTTAAAATGCATACAGTGGATTATAATAATGAAAAAGGATAATTTGAAATCTTGGTTTCAACTCTAAAGGAACTCTTTAAAAAAAAGGTTTTAAGTTTTGGAAACCCCAATGAAAAAGTAGCAACTGCACGGTTTCTACTGTCAGATTGGCTCTAAGTGCCAAAAAGTGCTGGAAACGGGGAGATAAGCCTATTTTTGCAACTTTGGTTAAAATCTTAAATTTTTCATCACAGATGTGCCCAAGATGCACAAAAGTGCTGGAAACGGTGAGATAAGCCTATTTTTGCAAATTTGGTTAAAATCTTCATTTTTTCATCACAGATATGCCCATGGTGCACAAAAGTGCTGGAAACGGTGAGATAAGCCTAATTTTGCAACAATGTTTAAGGTTTGGAGGTTTCATAGACTAAAGTTGAAAATCAGATGTTTGACTGCCATAATGAAATAGGGTCACTAATCAACGTGTTTTCTCAAAAGGCCTTCAGTCAAATTCCTTGATACTTAAAATGCATACAGTGGATTATAATAATGAAAAAGGATAATTTGAAATCTTGGTTTCAACTCTAAAGGAACTCTTTAAAAAAAAGATTTTAAGTTTTGGAGACCCCAATGAAAAAGTAGCAACTGCACGGTTTCTACTGTCAGATTGGCTCTAAGTGCCAAAAAGTGCTGGAAACGGGGAGATAAGCCTATTTATGAAACTTTGGTTAAAATCTTAAATTTTTCATCACAGATGTGCCCAAGATGCGCAAAAGCGCTGGAAACGGTGAGATAAGCCTATTTTTGCAACTATGGTTAAAATCTTACATTTTTCATCACAGATGTGCCCAAGATGCCCAAAAGCGCTGGAAACGGTGAGATAAGCCTATTTTTGCAACTTTGGTTAAAATCTTCATTTTTTCATCACAGATATGCCCAAGGTGCACAAAAGTGCTGGAAACGGTGAGATAAGCCTAATTTTGCAACAATGTTTAAGGTTTTGAGGTTTCATAGACTAAAGTTGAAAATCAGTGGTTTGACTGCCATAATGAAATAGGGTCACTAATCAACGTGTTTTCTCAAAAGGCCTTCAGTCAAATTCCTTGATACTTAAAATGCATACAGTGGATTATAATAATGAAAAAGGATAATTTGAAATCTTGGTTTCAACTCTAAAGGAACTCTTTAAAAAAAAGATTTTAAGTTTTGGAAACCCCAATGAAAAAGTAGCAACTGCACGGTTTCTACTGTCAGATTGGCTCTAAGTGCCAAAAAGTGCTGGAAACGGGGAGATAAGCCTATTTTTGCAACTTTGGTTAAAATCTTAAATTTTTCATCACAGATGTGCCCAAGATGCACAAAAGTGCTGGAAACGGTGAGATAAGCCTATTTTTGCAAATTTGGTTAAAATCTTCATTTTTTCATCACAGATATGCCCATGGTGCACAAAAGTGCTGGAAACGGTGAGATAAGCCTAATTTTGCAACAATGTTTAAGGTTTGGAGGTTTCATAGACTAAAGTTGAAAATCAGATGTTTGACTGCCATAATGAAATAGGGTCACTAATCAACGTGTTTTCTCAAAAGGCCTTCAGTCAAATTCCTTGATACTTAAAATGCATACAGTGGATTATAATAATGAAAAAGGATAATTTGAAATCTTGGTTTCAACTCTAAAGGAACTCTTTAAAAAAAAGATTTTAAGTTTTGGAGACCCCAATGAAAAAGTAGCAACTGCACGGTTTCTACTGTCAGATTGGCTCTAAGTGCCAAAAAGTGCTGGAAACGGGGAGATAAGCCTATTTATGAAACTTTGGTTAAAATCTTAAATTTTTCATCACAGATGTGCCCAAGATGCGCAAAAGCGCTGGAAACGGTGAGATAAGCCTATTTTTGCAACTATGGTTAAAATCTTACATTTTTCATCACAGATGTGCCCAAGATGCCCAAAAGCGCTGGAAACGGTGAGATAAGCCTATTTTTGCAACTTTGGTTAAAATCTTCATTTTTTCATCACAGATATGCCCAAGGTGCACAAAAGTGCTGGAAACGGTGAGCTAAGCCTAATTTTGCAACAATGTTTAAGGTTTTGAGGTTTCATAGACTAAAGTTGAAAATCAGTGGTTTGACTGCCATAATGAAATAGGGTCACTAATCAACGTGTTTTCTCAAAAGGCCTTCAGTCATATTCCTTGATACTTAAAATGCATACAGTGGATTATAATAATGAAAAAGGATAATTTGAAATCTTGGTTTCAACTCTAAAGGAACTCTTTAAAAAAAAGATTTTAAGTTTTGGAAACCCCAATGAAAAAGTAGCAACTGCACGGTTTCTACTGTCAGATTGGCTCTAAGTGCCAAAAAGTGCTGGAAACGGGGAGATAAGCCTATTTTTGCAACTTTGGTTAAAATCTTAAATTTTTCATCACAGATGTGCCCAAGATGCGCAAAAGCGCTGGAAACGGTGAGATAAGCCTATTTTTGCAACTATGGTTAAAATCTTAAATTTTTCATCACAGATGTGTCCAAGATACACAAAAGTGCTGGAAACGGTGAGATAAGCCTAATTTTGCAACAATGTTTAAGGTTTGGAGGTTTCATAGACTAAAGTTGAAAATCAGTGGTTTGACTGCCATAATGAAATAGGGTCACTAATCAACGTGCTTTCTCAAAAGGCCTTCAGTCAAATTCCTTGATACTTAAAATGCATACAGTGGATTATAATAATGAAAAAGGATAATTTGAAATCTTGGTTTCAACTCTAAAGGAACTCTTTAAAAAAAAGATTTTAAGTTTTGGAAACCCCAATGAAAAAGTAGCAACTGCACGGTTTCTACTGTCAGATTGGCTCTAAGTGCCAAAAAGTGCTGGAAACGGGGAGATAAGCCTATTTTTGCAACTTTGGTTAAAATCTTAAATTTTTCATCACAGATGTGCCCAAGATGTGCAAAAGCGCTGGAAACGGTGAGATAAGCCTATTTTTGCAACTATGGTTAAAATCTTAAATTTTTCATCACAGATGTGCCCAAGATGCCCAAAAGCGCTGGAAACGTTGAGATAAGCCTATTTTTGCAACTTTGGTTAAAATCTTAAATTTTTCATCACAGATATGCCCAAGGTGCACAAAAGTGCTGGAAACGGTGAGATAAGCCTAATTTTGCAACAATGTTTAAGGTTTGGAGGTTTCATAGACTAAAGTTGAAAATCAGTGGTTTGACTGCCATAATGAAATAGGGTCACTAATCAACGTGTTTTCTCAAAAGGCCTTCAGTCAAATTCCTTGATACTTAAAATGCATACAGTGGATTATAATAATGAAAAAGGATAATTTGAAATCTTGGTTTCAACTCTAAAGGAACTCTTTAAAAAAAAGGTTTTAAGTTTTGGAAACCCCAATGAAAAAGTAGCAACTGCACGGTTTCTACTGTCAGATTGGCTCTAAGTGCCAAAAAGTGCTGGAAACGGGGAGATAAGCCTATTTTTGCAACTTTGGTTAAAATCTTAAATTTTTCATCACAGATGTGCCCAAGATGCACAAAAGTGCTGGAAACGGTGAGATAAGCCTATTTTTGCAAATTTGGTTAAAATCTTCATTTTTTCATCACAGATATGCCCATGGTGCACAAAAGTGCTGGAAACGGTGAGATAAGCCTAATTTTGCAACAATGTTTAAGGTTTGGAGGTTTCATAGACTAAAGTTGAAAATCAGATGTTTGACTGCCATAATGAAATAGGGTCACTAATCAACGTGTTTTCTCAAAAGGCCTTCAGTCAAATTCCTTGATACTTAAAATGCATACAGTGGATTATAATAATGAAAAAGGATAATTTGAAATCTTGGTTTCAACTCTAAAGGAACTCTTTAAAAAAAAGATTTTAAGTTTTGGAGACCCCAATGAAAAAGTAGCAACTGCACGGTTTCTACTGTCAGATTGGCTCTAAGTGCCAAAAAGTGCTGGAAACGGGGAGATAAGCCTATTTATGAAACTTTGGTTAAAATCTTAAATTTTTCATCACAGATGTGCCCAAGATGCGCAAAAGCGCTGGAAACGGTGAGATAAGCCTATTTTTGCAACTATGGTTAAAATCTTACATTTTTCATCACAGATGTGCCCAAGATGCCCAAAAGCGCTGGAAACGGTGAGATAAGCCTATTTTTGCAACTTTGGTTAAAATCTTCATTTTTTCATCACAGATATGCCCAAGGTGCACAAAAGTGCTGGAAACGGTGAGATAAGCCTAATTTTGCAACAATGTTTAAGGTTTTGAGGTTTCATAGACTAAAGTTGAAAATCAGTGGTTTGACTGCCATAATGAAATAGGGTCACTAATCAACGTGTTTTCTCAAAAGGCCTTCAGTCAAATTCCTTGATACTTAAAATGCATACAGTGGATTATAATAATGAAAAAGGATAATTTGAAATCTTGGTTTCAACTCTAAAGTAACTCTTTAAAAAAAAGATTTTAAGTTTTGGAAACCCCAATGAAAAAGTAGCAACTGCACGGTTTCTACTGTCAGATTGGCTCTAAGTGCCAAAAAGTGCTGGAAACGGGGAGATAAGCCTATTTATGCAACTTTGGTTAAAATCTTAAATTTTTCATCACAGATGTGCCCAAGATGCGCAAAAGCGCTGGAAACGGTGAGATAAGCCTATTTTTGCAACTATGGTTAAAATCTTAAATTTTTCATCACAGATGTGCCCAAGATGCGCAAAAGCGCTGGAAACGGTGAGATAAGCGTATTTTTGCAACTATGGTTAAAATCTTAAATTTTTCATCACAGATGTGCCCAAGATGCCCAAAAGCGCTGGAAACGGTGAGATAAGCCTATTTTTGCAACTTTGGTTAAAATTTTCATTTTTTCATCACAGATATGCCCAAGGTGCACAAACGTGCTGGAAACGGTGAGATAAGCCTAATTTTGCAACAATGTTTAAGGTTTGGAGGTTTCATAGACTAAAGTTGAAAATCAGTGGTTTGACTGCCATAATGAAATAGGGTCACTAATCAACGTGTTTTCTCAAAAGGCCTTCAGTCAAATTCCTTGATACTTAAAATGCATACAGTGGATTATAATAATGAAAAAGGATAATTTGAAATCTTGGTTTCAACTCTAAAGGAACTCTTTAAAAAAAAGATTTTAAGTTTTGGAAACCCCAATGAAGAAGTAGCAACTGCACGGTTTCTACTGTCAGATTGGCTCTAAGTGCCAAAAAGTGCTGGAAACGGGGAGATAAGCCTATTTTTGCAACTTTGGTTAAAATCTTAAATTTTTCATCACAGATGTGCCCAAGATGCACAAAAGTGCTGGAAACGGTGAGATAAGCCTATTTTTGCAACTATGTTTAAAATCTTAAATTTTTAATCACAGATGTGCCCAAGATGCCCAAAAGCGCTGGAAACGGTGAGATAAGCCTATTTTTGCAACTTTGGTTAAAATCTTCATTTTTTCATCACAGATATGCCCAAGGTGCACAAAAGTGCTGGAAACGGTGAGATAAGCCTAATTTTGCAACAATGTTTAAGGTTTGGAGGTTTCATAGACTAAAGTTGAAAATCAGTGGTTTGACTGCCATAATGAAATAGGGTCACTAATCAACGTGTTTTCTCAAAAGGCCTTCAGTCAAATTCCTTGATACTTAAAATACATGAAGTGGATTATAATAATGAAAAAGGATAATTTGAAATCTTGGTTTCAACTCTAAAGGAACTCTTTAAAAAAAAGATTTTAAGTTTTGGAAACCCCAATGAAAAAGTAGCAACTGCACGGTTTCTACTGTCAGATTGGCTCTAAGTGCCAAAAAGTGCTGGAAACGGGGAGATAAGCCTATTTTTGCAACTTTGGTTAAAATCTTACATTTTTCATCACAGATGTGCCCAAGATGCGCAAAAGCGCTGGAAACGGTGAGATAAGCCTATTTTTGCAACTATGGTTAAAATCTTAAATTTTTCATCACAGATGTGCCCAAGATACCCAAAAGCGCTGGAAACTGTGAGATAAGCCTATTTTTGCAACTTTGGTTAAAATCTTCATTTTTTCATCACAGATATGCCCAAGGTGCACAAAAGTGCTGGAAACGGTGAGATAAGTCTAATTTTGCAACAATGTTTAAGTTTTGGAGGTTTCATAGACTAAAGTTGAAAATCAGTGGTTTGACTGCCATAATGAAATAGGGTCACTAATCAACGTGTTTTCTCAAAAGGCCTTCAGTCAAATTCCTTGATACTTAAAATGCATACAGTGGATTATAATAATGAAAAAGGATAATTTGAAATCTTGGTTTCAACTCTAAAGGAACTCTTTAAAAAAAAGATTTTAAGTTTTGGAAACCCCAATGAAAAAGTAGCAACTGCACGGTTTCTACTGTCAGATTGGCTCTAAGTGCCAAAAAGTGCTGGAAACGGGGAGATAAGCCTATTTTTGCAACTTTGGTTAAAATCTTAAATTTTTCATCACAGATGTGCCCAAGATGCGCAAAAGCGCTGGAAACGGTGAGATAAGCCTATTTTTGCAACTATGGTTAAAATCTTAAATTTTTCATCACAGATGTGCCCAAGATGCCCAAAAGCGCTGGAAACGTTGAGATAAGCCTATTTTTGCAACTTTGGTTAAAATCTTAAATTTTTCATCACAGATATGCCCAAGGTGCACAAAAGTGCTGGAAACGGTGAGATAAGCCTAATTTTGCAACAATGTTTAAGGTTTGGAGGTTTCATAGACTAAAGTTGAAAATCAGTGGTTTGACTGCCATAATGAAATAGGGTCACTAATCAACGTGTTTTCTCAAAAGGCCTTCAGTCAAATTCCTTGATACTTAAAATGCATACAGTGGATTATAATAATGAAAAAGGATAATTTGAAATCTTGGTTTCAACTCTAAAGGAACTCTTTAAAAAAAAGGTTTTAAGTTTTGGAAACCCCAATGAAAAAGTAGCAACTGCACGGTTTCTACTGTCAGATTGGCTCTAAGTGCCAAAAAGTGCTGGAAACGGGGAGATAAGCCTATTTTTGCAACTTTGGTTAAAATCTTAAATTTTTCATCACAGATGTGCCCAAGATGCACAAAAGTGCTGGAAACGGTGAGATAAGCCTATTTTTGCAAATTTGGTTAAAATCTTCATTTTTTCATCACAGATATGCCCATGGTGCACAAAAGTGCTGGAAACGGTGAGATAAGCCTAATTTTGCAACAATGTTTAAGGTTTGGAGGTTTCATAGACTAAAGTTGAAAATCAGATGTTTGACTGCCATAATGAAATAGGGTCACTAATCAACGTGTTTTCTCAAAAGGCCTTCAGTCAAATTCCTTGATACTTAAAATGCATACAGTGGATTATAATAATGAAAAAGGATAATTTGAAATCTTGGTTTCAACTCTAAAGGAACTCTTTAAAAAAAAGATTTTAAGTTTTGGAGACCCCAATGAAAAAGTAGCAACTGCACGGTTTCTACTGTCAGATTGGCTCTAAGTGCCAAAAAGTGCTGGAAACGGGGAGATAAGCCTATTTATGAAACTTTGGTTAAAATCTTAAATTTTTCATCACAGATGTGCCCAAGATGCGCAAAAGCGCTGGAAACGGTGAGATAAGCCTATTTTTGCAACTATGGTTAAAATCTTACATTTTTCATCACAGATGTGCCCAAGATGCCCAAAAGCGCTGGAAACGGTGAGATAAGCCTATTTTTGCAACTTTGGTTAAAATCTTCATTTTTTCATCACAGATATGCCCAAGGTGCACAAAAGTGCTGGAAACGGTGAGATAAGCCTAATTTTGCAACAATGTTTAAGGTTTTGAGGTTTCATAGACTAAAGTTGAAAATCAGTGGTTTGACTGCCATAATGAAATAGGGTCACTAATCAACGTGTTTTCTCAAAAGGCCTTCAGTCAAATTCCTTGATACTTAAAATGCCTACAGTGGATTATAATAATGAAAAAGGATAATTTGAAATCTTGGTTTCAACTCTAAAGGAACTCTTTAAAAAAAAGATTTTAAGTTTTGGAAACCCCAATGAAAAAGTAGCAACTGCACGGTTTCTACTGTCAGATTGGCTCTAAGTGCCAAAAAGTGCTGGAAACGGGGAGATAAGCCTATTTTTGCAACTTTGGTTAAAATCTTAAATTTTTCATCACAGATGTGCCCAAGATGTGCAAAAGCGCTGGAAACGGTGAGATAAGCCTATTTTTGCAACTATGTATAAAATCTTAAATTTTTCATCACAGATGTGCCCAAGATGCCCAAAAGCGCTGGAAACGGTGAGATAAGCCTATTTTTGCAACTTTGGTTAAAATCTTCATTTTTTCATCACAGATATGCCCAAGGTGCACAAAAGTGCTGGAAACGTTGAGATAAGTCTAATTTTGCAACAATGTTTAAGGTTTGGAGGTTTCATAGACTAAAGTTGAAAATCAGTGGTTTGACTGCCATAATGAAATAGGGTCACTAATCAACGTGTTTTCTCAAAAGGCCTTCAGTCATATTCCTTGATACTTAAAATGCATACAGTGGATTATAATAATGAAAAAGGATAATTTGAAATCTTGGTTTCAACTCTAAAGGAACTCTTTAAAAAAAAGATTTTAAGTTTTGGAAACCCCAATGAAAAAGTAGCAACTGCACGGTTTCTACTGTCAGATTGGCTCTAAGTGCCAAAAAGTGCTGGAAACGGGGAGATAAGCCTATTTTTGCAACTTTGGTTAAAATCTTAAATTTTTCATCACAGATGTGCCCAAGATGCGCAAAAGCGCTGGAAACGGTGAGATAAGCCTATTTTTGCAACTATGGTTAAAATCTTAAATTTTTCATCACAGATGTGCCCAAGATACACAAAAGTGCTGGAAACGGTGAGATAAGCCTAATTTTGCAACAATGTTTAAGGTTTGGAGGTTTCATAGACTAAAGTTGAAAATCAGTGGTTTGACTGCCATAATGAAATAGGGTCACTAATCAACGTGCTTTCTCAAAAGGCCTTCAGTCAAATTCCTTGATACTTAAAATGCATACAGTGGATTATAATAATGAAAAAGGATAATTTGAAATCTTGGTTTCAACTCTAAAGGAACTCTTTAAAAAAAAGATTTTAAGTTTTGGAAACCCCAATGAAAAAGTAGCAACTGCACGGTTTCTACTGTCAGATTGGCTCTAAGTGCCAAAAAGTGCTGGAAACGGGGAGATAAGCCTATTTTTGCAACTTTGGTTAAAATCTTAAATTTTTCATCACAGATGTGCCCAAGATGCGCAAAAGCGCTGGAAACGGTGAGATAAGCCTATTTTTGCAACTATGGTTAAAATCTTAAATTTTTCATCACAGATGTGCCCAAGATGCCCAAAAGCGCTGGAAACGTTGAGATAAGCCTATTTTTGCAACTTTGGTTAAAATCTTAAATTTTTCATCACAGATATGCCCAAGGTGCACAAAAGTGCTGGAAACGGTGAGATAAGCCTAATTTTGCAACAATGTTTAAGGTTTGGAGGTTTCATAGACTAAAGTTGAAAATCAGTGGTTTGACTGCCATAATGAAATAGGGTCACTAATCAACGTGTTTTCTCAAAAGGCCTTCAGTCAAATTCCTTGATACTTAAAATGCATACAGTGGATTATAATAATGAAAAAGGATAATTTGAAATCTTGGTTTCAACTCTAAAGGAACTCTTTAAAAAAAAGGTTTTAAGTTTTGGAAACCCCAATGAAAAAGTAGCAACTGCACGGTTTCTACTGTCAGATTGGCTCTAAGTGCCAAAAAGTGCTGGAAACGGGGAGATAAGCCTATTTTTGCAACTTTGGTTAAAATCTTAAATTTTTCATCACAGATGTGCCCAAGATGCACAAAAGTGCTGGAAACGGTGAGATAAGCCTATTTTTGCAAATTTGGTTAAAATCTTCATTTTTTCATCACAGATATGCCCATGGTGCACAAAAGTGCTGGAAACGGTGAGATAAGCCTAATTTTGCAACAATGTTTAAGGTTTGGAGGTTTCATAGACTAAAGTTGAAAATCAGATGTTTGACTGCCATAATGAAATAGGGTCACTAATCAACGTGTTTTCTCAAAAGGCCTTCAGTCAAATTCCTTGATACTTAAAATGCATACAGTGGATTATAATAATGAAAAAGGATAATTTGAAATCTTGGTTTCAACTCTAAAGGAACTCTTTAAAAAAAAGATTTTAAGTTTTGGAGACCCCAATGAAAAAGTAGCAACTGCACGGTTTCTACTGTCAGATTGGCTCTAAGTGCCAAAAAGTGCTGGAAACGGGGAGATAAGCCTATTTATGAAACTTTGGTTAAAATCTTAAATTTTTCATCACAGATGTGCCCAAGATGCGCAAAAGCGCTGGAAACGGTGAGATAAGCCTATTTTTGCAACTATGGTTAAAATCTTACATTTTTCATCACAGATGTGCCCAAGATGCCCAAAAGCGCTGGAAACGGTGAGATAAGCCTATTTTTGCAACTTTGGTTAAAATCTTCATTTTTTCATCACAGATATGCCCAAGGTGCACAAAAGTGCTGGAAACGGTGAGATAAGCCTAATTTTGCAACAATGTTTAAGGTTTTGAGGTTTCATAGACTAAAGTTGAAAATCAGTGGTTTGACTGCCATAATGAAATAGGGTCACTAATCAACGTGTTTTCTCAAAAGGCCTTCAGTCAAATTCCTTGATACTTAAAATGCATACAGTGGATTATAATAATGAAAAAGGATAATTTGAAATCTTGGTTTCAACTCTAAAGGAACTCTTTAAAAAAAAGATTTTAAGTTTTGGAAACCCCAATGAAAAAGTAGCAACTGCACGGTTTCTACTGTCAGATTGGCTCTAAGTGCCAAAAAGTGCTGGAAACGGGGAGATAAGCCTATTTTTGCAACTTTGGTTAAAATCTTAAATTTTTCATCACAGATGTGCCCAAGATGCACAAAAGTGCTGGAAACGGTGAGATAAGCCTATTTTTGCAAATTTGGTTAAAATCTTCATTTTTTCATCACAGATATGCCCATGGTGCACAAAAGTGCTGGAAACGGTGAGATAAGCCTAATTTTGCAACAATGTTTAAGGTTTGGAGGTTTCATAGACTAAAGTTGAAAATCAGATGTTTGACTGCCATAATGAAATAGGGTCACTAATCAACGTGTTTTCTCAAAAGGCCTTCAGTCAAATTCCTTGATACTTAAAATGCATACAGTGGATTATAATAATGAAAAAGGATAATTTGAAATCTTGGTTTCAACTCTAAAGGAACTCTTTAAAAAAAAGATTTTAAGTTTTGGAGACCCCAATGAAAAAGTAGCAACTGCACGGTTTCTACTGTCAGATTGGCTCTAAGTGCCAAAAAGTGCTGGAAACGGGGAGATAAGCCTATTTATGAAACTTTGGTTAAAATCTTAAATTTTTCATCACAGATGTGCCCAAGATGCGCAAAAGCGCTGGAAACGGTGAGATAAGCCTATTTTTGCAACTATGGTTAAAATCTTACATTTTTCATCACAGATGTGCCCAAGATGCCCAAAAGCGCCGGAAACGGTGAGATAAGCCTATTTTTGCAACTTTGGTTAAAATCTTAAATTTTTCATCACAGATGTGCCCAAGATACACAAAAGTGCTGGAAACGGTGAGATAAGCCTAATTTTGCAACAATGTTTAAGGTTTGGAGGTTTCATAGACTAAAGTTGAAAATCAGTGGTTTGACTGCCATAATGAAATAGGGTCACTAATCAACGTGTTTTCTCAAAAGGCCTTCAGTCAAATTCCTTGATACTTAAAATGCATACAGTGGATTATAATAATGAAAAAGGATAATTTGAAATCTTGGTTTCAACTCTAAAGGAACTCTTTAAAAAAAAGGTTTTAAGTTTTGGAAACCCCAATGAAAAAGTAGCAACTGCACGGTTTCTACTGTCAGATTGGCTCTAAGTGCCAAAAAGTGCTGGAAACGGGGAGATAAGCCTATTTTTGCAACTTTGGTTAAAATCTTAAATTTTTCATCACAGATGTGCCCAAGATGCACAAAAGTGCTGGAAACGGTGAGATAAGCCTATTTTTGCAACAATGTTTAAGGTTTGGAGGTTTCATAGACTAAAGTTGAAAATCAGATGTTTGACTGCCATAATGAAATAGGGTCACTAATCAACGTGTTTTCTCAAAAGGCCTTCAGTCAAATTCCTTGATACTTAAAATGCATACAGTGGATTATAATAATGAAAAAGGATAATTTGAAATCTTGGTTTCAACTCTAAAGGAACTCTTTAAAAAAAAGATTTTAAGTTTTGGAGACCCCAATGAAAAAGTAGCAACTGCACGGTTTCTACTGTCAGATTGGCTCTAAGTGCCAAAAAGTGCTGGAAACGGGGAGATAAGCCTATTTATGAAACTTTGGTTAAAATCTTAAATTTTTCATCACAGATGTGCCCAAGATGCGCAAAAGCGCTGGAAACGGTGAGATAAGCCTATTTTTGCAACTTTGGTTAAAATCTTCATTTTTTCATCACAGATATGCCCAAGGTGCACAAAAGTGCTGGAAACGGTGAGATAAGCCTAATTTTGCAACAATGTTTAAGGTTTGGAGGTTTCATAGACTAAAGTTGAAAATCAGTGGTTTGACTGCCATAATGAAATAGGGTCACTAATCAACGTGTTTTCTCAAAAGGCCTTCAGTCAAATTCCTTGATACTTAAAATACATGAAGTGGATTATAATAATGAAAAAGGATAATTTGAAATCTTGGTTTCAACTCTAAAGGAACTCTTTAAAAAAAAGATTTTAAGTTTTGGAAACCCCAATGAAAAAGTAGCAACTGCACGGTTTCTACTGTCAGATTGGCTCTAAGTGCCAAAAAGTGCTGGAAACGGGGAGATAAGCCTATTTATGAAACTTTGGTTAAAATCTTAAATTTTTCATCACAGATGTGCCCAAGATGCGCAAAAGCGCTGGAAACGGTGAGATAAGCCTATTTTTGCAACTATGGTTAAAATCTTACATTTTTCATCACAGATGTGCCCAAGATGCCCAAAAGCGCTGGAAACGGTGAGAAAAGCCTATTTTTGCAACTTTGGTTAAAATCTTCATTTTTTCATCACAGATATGCCCAAGGTGCACAAAAGTGCTGGAAACGGTGAGATAAGCCTAATTTTGCAACAATGTTTAAGGTTTTGAGGTTTCATAGACTAAAGTTGAAAATCAGTGGTTTGACTGCCATAATGAAATAGGGTCACTAATCAACGTGTTTTCTCAAAAGGCCTTCAGTCAAATTCCTTGATACTTAAAATGCATACAGTGGATTATAATAATGAAAAAGGATAATTTGAAATCTTGGTTTCAACTCTAAAGGAACTCTTTAAAAAAAAGATTTTAAGTTTTGGAAACCCCAATGAAAAAGTAGCAACTGCACGGTTTCTACTGTCAGATTGGCTCTAAGTGCCAAAAAGTGCTGGAAACGGGGAGATAAGCCTATTTTTGCAACTTTGGTTAAAATCTTAAATTTTTCATCACAGATGTGCCCAAGATGCACAAAAGTGCTGGAAACGGTGAGATAAGCCTATTTTTGCAAATTTGGTTAAAATCTTCATTTTTTCATCACAGATATGCCCATGGTGCACAAAAGTGCTGGAAACGGTGAGATAAGCCTAATTTTGCAACAATGTTTAAGGTTTGGAGGTTTCATAGACTAAAGTTGAAAATCAGATGTTTGACTGCCATAATGAAATAGGGTCACTAATCAACGTGTTTTCTCAAAAGGCCTTCAGTCAAATTCCTTGATACTTAAAATGCATACAGTGGATTATAATAATGAAAAAGGATAATTTGAAATCTTGGTTTCAACTCTAAAGGAACTCTTTAAAAAAAAGATTTTAAGTTTTGGAGACCCCAATGAAAAAGTAGCAACTGCACGGTTTCTACTGTCAGATTGGCTCTAAGTGCCAAAAAGTGCTGGAAACGGGGAGATAAGCCTATTTATGAAACTTTGGTTAAAATCTTAAATTTTTCATCACAGATGTGCCCAAGATGCGCAAAAGCGCTGGAAACGGTGAGATAAGCCTATTTTTGCAACTATGGTTAAAATCTTACATTTTTCATCACAGATGTGCCCAAGATGCCCAAAAGCGCTGGAAACGGTGAGATAAGCCTATTTTTGCAACTTTGGTTAAAATCTTCATTTTTTCATCACAGATATGCCCAAGGTGCACAAAAGTGCTGGAAACGGTGAGCTAAGCCTAATTTTGCAACAATGTTTAAGGTTTTGAGGTTTCATAGACTAAAGTTGAAAATCAGTGGTTTGACTGCCATAATGAAATAGGGTCACTAATCAACGTGTTTTCTCAAAAGGCCTTCAGTCATATTCCTTGATACTTAAAATGCATACAGTGGATTATAATAATGAAAAAGGATAATTTGAAATCTTGGTTTCAACTCTAAAGGAACTCTTTAAAAAAAAGATTTTAAGTTTTGGAAACCCCAATGAAAAAGTAGCAACTGCACGGTTTCTACTGTCAGATTGGCTCTAAGTGCCAAAAAGTGCTGGAAACGGGGAGATAAGCCTATTTTTGCAACTTTGGTTAAAATCTTAAATTTTTCATCACAGATGTGCCCAAGATGCGCAAAAGCGCTGGAAACGGTGAGATAAGCCTATTTTTGCAACTATGGTTAAAATCTTAAATTTTTCATCACAGATGTGCCCAAGATACACAAAAGTGCTGGAAACGGTGAGATAAGCCTAATTTTGCAACAATGTTTAAGGTTTGGAGGTTTCATAGACTAAAGTTGAAAATCAGTGGTTTGACTGCCATAATGAAATAGGGTCACTAATCAACGTGCTTTCTCAAAAGGCCTTCAGTCAAATTCCTTGATACTTAAAATGCATACAGTGGATTATAATAATGAAAAAGGATAATTTGAAATCTTGGTTTCAACTCTAAAGGAACTCTTTAAAAAAAAGATTTTAAGTTTTGGAAACCCCAATGAAAAAGTAGCAACTGCACGGTTTCTACTGTCAGATTGGCTCTAAGTGCCAAAAAGTGCTGGAAACGGGGAGATAAGCCTATTTTTGCAACTTTGGTTAAAATCTTAAATTTTTCATCACAGATGTGCCCAAGATGTGCAAAAGCGCTGGAAACGGTGAGATAAGCCTATTTTTGCAACTATGGTTAAAATCTTAAATTTTTCATCACAAATGTGCCCAAGATGCCCAAAAGCGCTGGAAACGTTGAGATAAGCCTATTTTTGCAACTTTGGTTAAAATCTTAAATTTTTCATCACAGATATGCCCAAGGTGCACAAAAGTGCTGGAAACGGTGAGATAAGCCTAATTTTGCAACAATGTTTAAGGTTTGGAGGTTTCATAGACTAAAGTTGAAAATCAGTGGTTTGACTGCCATAATGAAATAGGGTCACTAATCAACGTGTTTTCTCAAAAGGCCTTCAGTCAAATTCCTTGATACTTAAAATGCATACAGTGGATTATAATAATGAAAAAGGATAATTTGAAATCTTGGTTTCAACTCTAAAGGAACTCTTTAAAAAAAAGGTTTTAAGTTTTGGAAACCCCAATGAAAAAGTAGCAACTGCACGGTTTCTACTGTCAGATTGGCTCTAAGTGCCAAAAAGTGCTGGAAACGGGGAGATAAGCCTATTTTTGCAACTTTGGTTAAAATCTTAAATTTTTCATCACAGATGTGCCCAAGATGCACAAAAGTGCTGGAAACGGTGAGATAAGCCTATTTTTGCAAATTTGGTTAAAATCTTCATTTTTTCATCACAGATATGCCCATGGTGCACAAAAGTGCTGGAAACGGTGAGATAAGCCTATTTTTGCAACTTTGGTTAAAATCTTCATTTTTTCATCACAGATATGCCCAAGGTGCACAAAAGTGCTGGAAACGGTGAGATAAGCCTAATTTTGCAACAATGTTTAAGGTTTGGAGGTTTCATAGACTAAAGTTGAAAATCAGTGGTTTGACTGCCATAATGAAATAGGGTCACTAATCAACGTGTTTTCTCAAAAGACCTTCAGTCAAATTCCTTGATACTTAAAATGCATACAGTGGATTTTAATAATGAAAAAGGATAATTTGAAATCTTGGTTTCAACTCTAAAGGAACTCTTTAAAGAAAAGATTTTAAGTTTTGGAAACCCCAATGAAAAAGTAGCAACTGCACGGTTTCTACTGTCAGATTGGCTCTAAGTGCCAAAAAGTGCTGGAAACGGGGAGATAAGCCTATTTTTGCAACAATGGTTAAAATCTTCAATTTTCATCACAGATGTGCCCAAGATGCACAAAAGCGCTGGAAACGGTGAGATAAGCCTATTTTTGCAACTTTGGTTAAAATCTTCAATTTTTCATCACAGATGTGCCCAAGATGCACAAAAGCGCTGGAAACGGTGAGATAAGCCTATTTTTGCAACTTTGGTTAAAATCCTCAATTTTTCATCACAGATGTGCCCAAGATGCGCAAAAGCGCTGGAAACGGTGAGATAAGCCTATTTTTGCAACTTTGGTTAAAATCTTAAATTTTTCATCACAGATGTGCCCAAGATGCCCAAAAGCGCTGGAAACGGTGAGATAAGCCTATTTTTGCAGCTTTGGTTAAAATCTTCATTTTTTCATCACAGATATGCCCAAGGTGCACAAAAGTGCTGGAAACGGTGAGATAAGCCTAATTTTGCAACAATGTTTAAGGTTTGGAGGTTTCATAGACCAAAGTTGAAAATCAGTGGTTTGACTGCCATAATGAAATAGGGTCACTAATCAACGTGTTTTCTCAAAAGGCCTTCAGTCAAATTCCTTGATACTTAAAATGCATACAGTGGATTATAATAATGAAAAAGGATAATTTGAAATCTTGGTTTCAACTCTAAAGGAACTCTTTAAAAAAAAGATTTTAAGTTTTGGAAACCCCAATGAAAAAGTAGCAACTGCACGGTTTCTACTGTCAGATTGGCTCTAAGTGCCAAAAAGTGCTGGAAACGGGGAGATAAGCCTATTTTTGCAACAATGGTTAAAATCTTCAATTTTTCATCACAGATGTGCCCAAGATGCGCAAAAGCGCTGGAAACGGTGAGATAAGCCTATTTTTGCAACTTTGGTTAAAATCTTCAATTTTTCATCACAGATGTGCCCAAGATGCCCAAAAGCGCTGGAAACGGTGAGATAAATCTATTTTTGCAACTTTGGTTAAAATCTTCATTTTTTCATCACAGATATGCCCAAGGTGCGCAAAAGTGCTGGAAACGGTGAGATAAGCCTAATTTTGCAACAATGTTTAAGGTTTGGAGGTTTCATAGACTAAAGTTGAAAATCAGTGGTTTGACTGCCATAATGAAATAGGGTCACTAATCAACGTGTTTTCTCAAAAGGCCTTCAGTCAAATTCCTTGATACTTAAAATGCATACAGTGGATTATAATAATGAAAAAGGATAATTTGAAATCTTGGTTTCAACTCTAAAGGAACTCTTTAAAAAAAAGATTTTAAGTTTTGGAAACCCCAATGAAAAAGTAGCAACTGCACGGTTTCTACTGTCAGATTGGCTCTAAGTGCCAAAAAGTGCTGGAAACGGGGAGATAAGCCTATTTTTTCAACTATGGTTAAATTCTTAAATTTTTCATCACAGATGTGCCCAAGATGCGCAAAAGCGCAGGAAACGGTGAGATAAGCCTATTTTTGCAACTATGGTTAAAATCTTAAATTTTTCATCACAGATGTGCCCAAGATGCCCAAAAGCGCTGGAAACGGTGAGATAAGCCTATTTTTGCAACTTTGGTTAAAATCTTCATTTTTTCATCACAGATATGCCCAAGGTGCACAAAGGTGCTGGAAACGGTGAGATAAGCCTAATTTTGCAACAATGTTTAAGGTTTGGAGGTTTCATAGACTAAAGTTGAAAATCAGTGGTTTGACTGCCATAATGAAATAGGGTCACTAATCAACGTGTTTTCTCAAAAGGCCTTCAGTCAAATTCCTTGATACTTAAAATGCATACAGTGGATTATAATAATGAAAAAGGATAATTTGAAATCTTGGTTTCAACTCTAAAGGAACTCTTTGAAAAAAAGATTTTAAGTTTTGGAAACCCCAATGAAAAAGTAGCAACTGCACGGTTTCTACTGTCAGATTGGCTCTAAGTGCCAAAAAGTGCTGGAAACGGGGAGATAAGCCTATTTATGCAACTTTGGTTAAAATCTTAAATTTTTCATCACAGATGTGCCCAAGATGCGCAAAAGCGCTGGAAACGGTGAGATAAGCCTATTTTTGCAACTATGGTTAAAATCCTCAATTTTTCATCACAGATGTGCCCAAGATGCGCAAAAGCGCTGGAAACGGTGAGATAAGCCTATTTTTGCAACTTTGGTTAAAATCTTAAATTTTTCATCACAGATGTGCCCAAGATGCCCAAAAGCGCTGGAAACGGTGAGATAAGCCTATTTTTGCAGCTTTGGTTAAAATCTTCATTTTTTCATCACAGATATGCCCAAGGTGCACAAAAGTGCTGGAAACGGTGAGATAAGCCTAATTTTGCAACAATGTTTAAGGTTTGGAGGTTTCATAGACCAAAGTTGAAAATCAGTGGTTTGACTGCCATAATGAAATAGGGTCACTAATCAACGTGTTTTCTCAAAAGGCCTTCAGTCAAATTCCTTGATACTTAAAATGCATACAGTGGATTATAATAATGAAAAAGGATAATTTGAAATCTTGGTTTCAACTCTAAAGGAACTCTTTAAAAAAAAGATTTTAAGTTTTGGAAACCCCAATGAAAAAGTAGCAACTGCACGGTTTCTACTGTCAGATTGGCTCTAAGTGCCAAAAAGTGCTGGAAACGGGGAGATAAGCCTATTTTTGCAACAATGGTTAAAATCTTCAATTTTTCATCACAGATGTGCCCAAGATGCGCAAAAGCGCTGGAAACGGTGAGATAAGCCTATTTTTGCAACTTTGGTTAAAATCTTCAATTTTTCATCACAGATGTGCCCAAGATGCCCAAAAGCGCTGGAAACGGTGAGATAAATCTATTTTTGCAACTTTGGTTAAAATCTTCATTTTTTCATCACAGATATGCCCAAGGTGCGCAAAAGTGCTGGAAACGGTGAGATAAGCCTAATTTTGCAACAATGTTTAAGGTTTGGAGGTTTCATAGACTAAAGTTGAAAATCAGTGGTTTGACTGCCATAATGAAATAGGGTCACTAATCAACGTGTTTTCTCAAAAGGCCTTCAGTCAAATTCCTTGATACTTAAAATGCATACAGTGGATTATAATAATGAAAAAGGATAATTTGAAATCTTGGTTTCAACTCTAAAGGAACTCTTTAAAAAAAAGATTTTAAGTTTTGGAAACCCCAATGAAAAAGTAGCAACTGCACGGTTTCTACTGTCAGATTGGCTCTAAGTGCCAAAAAGTGCTGGAAACGGGGAGATAAGCCTATTTTTGCAACTATGGTTAAATTCTTAAATTTTTCATCACAGATGTGCCCAAGATGCGCAAAAGCGCAGGAAACGGTGAGATAAGCCTATTTTTGCAACTATGGTTAAAATCTTAAATTTTTCATCACAGATGTGCCCAAGATGCCCAAAAGCGCTGGAAACGGTGAGATAAGCCTATTTTTCCAACTTTGGTTAAAATCTTCATTTTTTCATCACAGATATGCCCAAGGTGCACAAAGGTGCTGGAAACGGTGAGATAAGCCTAATTTTGCAACAATGTTTAAGGTTTGGAGGTTTCATAGACTAAAGTTGAAAATCAGTGGTTTGACTGCCATAATGAAATAGGGTCACTAATCAACGTGTTTTCTCAAAAGGCCTTCAGTCAAATTCCTTGATACTTAAAATGCATACAGTGGATTATAATAATGAAAAAGGATAATTTGAAATCTTGGTTTCAACTCTAAAGGAACTCTTTGAAAAAAAGATTTTAAGTTTTGGAAACCCCAATGAAAAAGTAGCAACTGCACGGTTTCTACTGTCAGATTGGCTCTAAGTGCCAAAAAGTGCTGGAAACGGGGAGATAAGCCTATTTATGCAACTTTGGTTAAAATCTTAAATTTTTCATCACAGATGTGCCCAAGATGCGCAAAAGCGCTGGAAACGGTGAGATAAGCCTATTTTTGCAACTATGGTTAAAATCTTAAATTTTTCATCACAGATGTGCCCAAGATGCGCAAAAGCGCTGGAAACGGTGAGATAAGCCTATTTTTGCAACTATGGTTAAAATCTTAAATTTTTCATCACAGATGTGCCCAAGATGCCCAAAAGCGCTGGAAACGGTGAGATAAGCCTATTTTTGCAACTTTGGTTAAAATTTTCATTTTTTCATCACAGATATGCCCAAGGTGCACAAACGTGCTGGAAACGGTGAGATAAGCCTAATTTTGCAACAATGTTTAAGGTTTGGAGGTTTCATAGACTAAAGTTGAAAATCAGTGGTTTGACTGCCATAATGAAATAGGGTCACTAATCAACGTGTTTTCTCAAAAGGCCTTCAGTCAAATTCCTTGATACTTAAAATGCATACAGTGGATTATAATAATGAAAAAGGATAATTTGAAATCTTGGTTTCAACTCTAAAGGAACTCTTTAAAAAAAAGATTTTAAGTTTTGGAAACCCCACTGAAAAAGTAGCAACTGCACGGTTTCTACTGTCAGATTGGCTCTAAGTGCCAAAAAGTGCTGGAAACGGGGAGATAAGCCTATTTTTGCAACTTTGGTTAAAATCTTAAATTTTTCATCACAGATGTGCCCAAGATGCACAAAAGTGCTGGAAACGGTGAGATAAGCCTATTTTTGCAACTATGTTTAAAATCTTAAATTTTTCATCACAGATGTGCCCAAGATGCCCAAAAGCGCTGGAAACGGTGAGATAAGCCTATTTTTGCAACTTTGGTTAAAATCTTCATTTTTTCATCACAGATATGCCCAAGGTGCACAAAAGTGCTGGAAACGGTGAGATAAGCCTAATTTTGCAACAATGTTTAAGGTTTGGAGGTTTCATAGACTAAAGTTGAAAATCAGTGGTTTGACTGCCATAATGAAATAGGGTCACTAATCAACGTGTTTTCTCAAAAGGCCTTCAGTCAAATTCCTTGATACTTAAAATGCATGAAGTGGATTATAATAATGAAAAAGGATAATTTGAAATCTTGGTTTCAACTCTAAAGGAACTCTTTAAAAAAAAGATTTTAAGTTTTGGAAACCCCAATGAAAAAGTAGCAACTGCACGGTTTCTACTGTCAGATTGGCTCTAAGTGCCAAAAAGTGCTGGAAACGGGGAGATAAGCCTATTTTTGCAACTTTGGTTAAAATCTTAAATTTTTCATCACAGATGTGCCCAAGATGCGCAAAAGCGCTGGAAACGGTGAGATAAGCCTATTTTTGCAACTATGGTTAAAATCTTAAATTTTTCATCACAGATGTGCCCAAGATGCCCAAAAGCGCTGGAAACGGTGAGATAAGCCTATTTTTGCAACTTTGGTTAAAATTTTCATTTTTTCATCACAGATATGCCCAAGGTGCACAAACGTGCTGGAAACAGTGAGATAAGCCTAATTTTGCAACAATGTTTAAGGTTTGGAGGTTTCATAGACTAAAGTTGAAAATCAGTGGTTTGACTGCCATAATGAAATAGGGTCACTAATCAACGTGTTTTCTCAAAAGGCCTTCAGTCAAATTCCTTGATACTTAAAATGCATACAGTGGATTATAATAATGAAAAAGGATAATTTGAAATCTTGGTTTCAACTCTAAAGGAACTCTTTAAAAAAAAGATTTTAAGTTTTGGAAACCCCAATGAAAAAGTAGCAACTGCACGGTTTCTACTGTCAGATTGTCTCTAAGTGCCAAAAAGTGCTGGAAACGGGGAGATAAGCCTATTTTTGCAACTTTGGTTAAAATCTTAAATTTTTCATCACAGATGTGCCCAAGATGCACAAAAGTGCTGGAAACGGTGAGATAAGCCTATTTTTGCAACTATGTTTAAAATCTTAAATTTTTCATCACAGATGTGCCCAAGATGCCCAAAAGCGCTGGAAACGGTGAGATAAGCCTATTTTTGCAACTTTGGTTAAAATCTTCATTTTTTCATCACAGATATGCCCAAGGTGCACAAAAGTGCTGGAAACGGTGAGATAAGCCTAATTTTGCAACAATGTTTAAGGTTTGGAGGTTTCATAGACTAAAGTTGAAAATCAGTGGTTTGACTGCCATAATGAAATAGGGTCACTAATCAACGTGTTTTCTCAAAAGGCCTTCAGTCAAATTCCTTGATACTTAAAATGCATGAAGTGGATTATAATAATGAAAAAGGATAATTTGAAATCTTGGTTTCAACTCTAAAGGAACTCTTTAAAAAAAAGATTTTAAGTTTTGGAAACCCCAATGAAAAAGTAGCAACTGCACGGTTTCTACTGTCAGATTGGCTCTAAGTGCCAAAAAGTGCTGGAAACGGGGAGATAAGCCTATTTTTGCAACTTTGGTTAAAATCTTAAATTTTTCATCACAGATGTGCCCAAGATGCCCAAAAGCGCTGGAAACGGTGAGATAAGCCTATTTTTGCAACTTTGGTTAAAATCTTCATTTTTTCATCACAGATATGCCCAAGGTGCACAAAAGTGCTGGAAACGGTGAGATAAGCCTAATTTTGCAACAATGTTTAAGGTTTGGAGGTTTCATAGACTAAAGTTGAAAATCAGTGGTTTGACTGCCATAATGAAATAGGGTCACTAATCAACGTGTTTTCTCAAAAGGCCTTCAGTCAAATTCCTTGATACTTAAAATGCATGATGTGGATTATAATAATGAAAAAGGATAATTTGAAATCTTGGTTTCAACTCTAAAGGAACTCTTTAAAAAAAAGATTTTAAGTTTTGGAAACCCCAATGAAAAAGTAGCAACTGCACGGTTTCTACTGTCAGATTGGCTCTAAGTGCCAAAAAGTGCTGGAAACGGGGAGATAAGCCTATTTTTGCAACTTTGGTTAAAATCTTAAATTTTTCATCACAGATGTGCCCAAGATGCCCAAAAGCGCTGGAAACGGTGAGATAAGCCTATTTTTGCAACTTTGGTTAAAATCTTCATTTTTTCATCACAGATATGCCCAAGGTGCACAAAGGTGCTGGAAACGGTGAGATAAGCCTAATTTTGCAACAATGTTTAAGGTTTGGAGGTTTCATAGACTAAAGTTGAAAATCAGTGGTTTGACTGCCATAATGAAATAGGGTCACTAATCAACGTGTTTTCTCAAAAGGCCTTCAGTCAAATTCCTTGATACTTAAAATGCATACAGTGGATTATAATAATGAAAAAGGATAATTTGAAATCTTGGTTTCAACTCTAAAGGAACTCTTTGAAAAAAAGATTTTAAGTTTTGGAAACCCCAATGAAAAAGTAGCAACTGCACGGTTTCTACTGTCAGATTGGCTCTAAGTGCCAAAAAGTGCTGGAAACGGGGAGATAAGCCTATTTATGCAACTTTGGTTAAAATCTTAAATTTTTCATCACAGATGTGCCCAAGATGCGCAAAAGCGCTGGAAACGGTGAGATAAGCCTATTTTTGCAACTATGGTTAAAATCTTAAATTTTTCATCACAGATGTGCCCAAGATGCGCAAAAGCGCTGGAAACGGTGAGATAAGCCTATTTTTGCAACTATGGTTAAAATCTTAAATTTTTCATCACAGATGTGCCCAAGATGCCCAAAAGCGCTGGAAACGGTGAGATAAGCCTATTTTTGCAACTTTGGTTAAAATTTTCATTTTTTCATCACAGATATGCCCAAGGTGCACAAACGTGCTGGAAACGGTGAGATAAGCCTAATTTTGCAACAATGTTTAAGGTTTGGAGGTTTCATAGACTAAAGTTGAAAATCAGTGGTTTGACTGCCATAATGAAATAGGGTCACTAATCAACGTGTTTTCTCAAAAGGCCTTCAGTCAAATTCCTTGATACTTAAAATGCATACAGTGGATTATAATAATGAAAAAGGATAATTTGAAATCTTGGTTTCAACTCTAAAGGAACTCTTTAAAAAAAAGATTTTAAGTTTTGGAAACCCCACTGAAAAAGTAGCAACTGCACGGTTTCTACTGTCAGATTGGCTCTAAGTGCCAAAAAGTGCTGGAAACGGGGAGATAAGCCTATTTTTGCAACTTTGGTTAAAATCTTAAATTTTTCATCACAGATGTGCCCAAGATGCACAAAAGTGCTGGAAACGGTGAGATAAGCCTATTTTTGCAACTATGTTTAAAATCTTAAATTTTTCATCACAGATGTGCCCAAGATGCCCAAAAGCGCTGGAAACGGTGAGATAAGCCTATTTTTGCAACTTTGGTTAAAATCTTCATTTTTTCATCACAGATATGCCCAAGGTGCACAAAAGTGCTGGAAACGGTGAGATAAGCCTAATTTTGCAACAATGTTTAAGGTTTGGAGGTTTCATAGACTAAAGTTGAAAATCAGTGGTTTGACTGCCATAATGAAATAGGGTCACTAATCAACGTGTTTTCTCAAAAGGCCTTCAGTCAAATTCCTTGATACTTAAAATGCATGAAGTGGATTATAATAATGAAAAAGGATAATTTGAAATCTTGGTTTCAACTCTAAAGGAACTCTTTAAAAAAAAGATTTTAAGTTTTGGAAACCCCAATGAAAAAGTAGCAACTGCACGGTTTCTACTGTCAGATTGGCTCTAAGTGCCAAAAAGTGCTGGAAACGGGGAGATAAGCCTATTTTTGCAACTTTGGTTAAAATCTTAAATTTTTCATCACAGATGTGCCCAAGATGCGCAAAAGCGCTGGAAACGGTGAGATAAGCCTATTTTTGCAACTATGGTTAAAATCTTAAATTTTTCATCACAGATGTGCCCAAGATGCCCAAAAGCGCTGGAAACGGTGAGATAAGCCTATTTTTGCAACTTTGGTTAAAATTTTCATTTTTTCATCACAGATATGCCCAAGGTGCACAAACGTGCTGGAAACAGTGAGATAAGCCTAATTTTGCAACAATGTTTAAGGTTTGGAGGTTTCATAGACTAAAGTTGAAAATCAGTGGTTTGACTGCCATAATGAAATAGGGTCACTAATCAACGTGTTTTCTCAAAAGGCCTTCAGTCAAATTCCTTGATACTTAAAATGCATACAGTGGATTATAATAATGAAAAAGGATAATTTGAAATCTTGGTTTCAACTCTAAAGGAACTCTTTAAAAAAAAGATTTTAAGTTTTGGAAACCCCAATGAAAAAGTAGCAACTGCACGGTTTCTACTGTCAGATTGTCTCTAAGTGCCAAAAAGTGCTGGAAACGGGGAGATAAGCCTATTTTTGCAACTTTGGTTAAAATCTTAAATTTTTCATCACAGATGTGCCCAAGATGCACAAAAGTGCTGGAAACGGTGAGATAAGCCTATTTTTGCAACTATGTTTAAAATCTTAAATTTTTCATCACAGATGTGCCCAAGATGCCCAAAAGCGCTGGAAACGGTGAGATAAGCCTATTTTTGCAACTTTGGTTAAAATCTTCATTTTTTCATCACAGATATGCCCAAGGTGCACAAAAGTGCTGGAAACGGTGAGATAAGCCTAATTTTGCAACAATGTTTAAGGTTTGGAGGTTTCATAGACTAAAGTTGAAAATCAGTGGTTTGACTGCCATAATGAAATAGGGTCACTAATCAACGTGTTTTCTCAAAAGGCCTTCAGTCAAATTCCTTGATACTTAAAATGCATGAAGTGGATTATAATAATGAAAAAGGATAATTTGAAATCTTGGTTTCAACTCTAAAGGAACTCTTTAAAAAAAAGATTTTAAGTTTTGGAAACCCCAATGAAAAAGTAGCAACTGCACGGTTTCTACTGTCAGATTGGCTCTAAGTGCCAAAAAGTGCTGGAAACGGGGAGATAAGCCTATTTTTGCAACTTTGGTTAAAATCTTAAATTTTTCATCACAGATGTGCCCAAGATGCCCAAAAGCGCTGGAAACGGTGAGATAAGCCTATTTTTGCAACTTTGGTTAAAATCTTCATTTTTTCATCACAGATATGCCCAAGGTGCACAAAAGTGCTGGAAACGGTGAGATAAGCCTAATTTTGCAACAATGTTTAAGGTTTGGAGGTTTCATAGACTAAAGTTGAAAATCAGTGGTTTGACTGCCATAATGAAATAGGGTCACTAATCAACGTGTTTTCTCAAAAGGCCTTCAGTCAAATTCCTTGATACTTAAAATGCATGATGTGGATTATAATAATGAAAAAGGATAATTTGAAATCTTGGTTTCAACTCTAAAGGAACTCTTTAAAAAAAAGATTTTAAGTTTTGGAAACCCCAATGAAAAAGTAGCAACTGCACGGTTTCTACTGTCAGATTGGCTCTAAGTGCCAAAAAGTGCTGGAAACGGGGAGATAAGCCTATTTTTGCAACTTTGGTTAAAATCTTAAATTTTTCATCACAGATGTGCCCAAGATGCGCAAAAGCGCTGGAAACGGTGAGATAAGCCTATTTTTGCAACTATGGTTAAAATCTTAAATTTTTCATCACAGATGTGCCCAAGATACCCAAAAGCGCTGGAAACTGTGAGATAAGCCTATTTTTGCAACTTTGGTTAAAATCTTCATTTTTTCATCACAGATATGCCCAAGGTGCACAAAAGTGCTGGAAACGGTGAGATAAGTCTAATTTTGCAACAATGTTTAAGTTTTGGAGGTTTCATAGACTAAAGTTGAAAATCAGTGGTTTGACTGCCATAATGAAATAGGGTCACTAATCAACGTGTTTTCTCAAAAGGCCTTCAGTCAAATTCCTTGATACTTAAAATGCATACAGTGGATTATAATAATGAAAAAGGATAATTTGAAATCTTGGTTTCAACTCTAAAGGAACTCTTTAAAAAAAAGATTTTAAGTTTTGGAAACCCCAATGAAAAAGTAGCAACTGCACGGTTTCTACTGTCAGATTGGCTCTAAGTGCCAAAAAGTGCTGGAAACGGGGAGATAAGCCTATTTTTGCAACTTTGGTTAAAATCTTAAATTTTTCATCACAGATGTGCCCAAGATGCGCAAAAGCGCTGGAAACGGTGAGATAAGCCTATTTTTGCAACTATGGTTAAAATCTTAAATTTTTCATCACAGATGTGCCCAAGATGCCCAAAAGCGCTGGAAACGTTGAGATAAGCCTATTTTTGCAACTTTGGTTAAAATCTTAAATTTTTCATCACAGATATGCCCAAGGTGCACAAAAGTGCTGGAAACGGTGAGATAAGCCTAATTTTGCAACAATGTTTAAGGTTTGGAGGTTTCATAGACTAAAGTTGAAAATCAGTGGTTTGACTGCCATAATGAAATAGGGTCACTAATCAACGTGTTTTCTCAAAAGGCCTTCAGTCAAATTCCTTGATACTTAAAATGCATACAGTGGATTATAATAATGAAAAAGGATAATTTGAAATCTTGGTTTCAACTCTAAAGGAACTCTTTAAAAATAAGGTTTTAAGTTTTGGAAACCCCAATGAAAAAGTAGCAACTGCACGGTTTCTACTGTCAGATTGGCTCTAAGTGCCAAAAAGTGCTGGAAACGGGGAGATAAGCCTATTTTTGCAACTTTGGTTAAAATCTTAAATTTTTCATCACAGATGTGCCCAAGATGCACAAAAGTGCTGGAAACGGTGAGATAAGCCTATTTTTGCAACTATGTTTAAAATCTTAAATTTTGCATCACAGATGTGCCCAAGATGCCCAAAAGCGCTGGAAACGGTGAGATAAGCCTATTTTTGCAACTTTGGTTAAAATCTTCATTTTTTCATCACAGATATGCCCAAGGTGCACAAAAGTGCTGGAAACGGTGAGATAAGCCTAATTTTGCAACAATGTTTAAGGTTTGGAGGTTTCATAGACTAAAGTTGAAAATCAGTGGTTTGACTGCCATAATGAAATAGGGTCACTAATCAACGTGTTTTCTCAAAAGGCCTTCAGTCAAATTCCTTGATACTTAAAATGCATGAAGTGGATTATAATAATGAAAAAGGATAATTTGAAATCTTGGTTTCAACTCTAAAGGAACTCTTTAAAAAAAAGATTTTAAGTTTTGGAAACCCCAATGAAAAAGTAGCAACTGCACGGTTTCTACTGTCAGATTGGCTCTAAGTGCCAAAAAGTGCTGGAAACGGGGCGATAAGCCTATTTTTGCAACTTTGGTTAAAATCTTAAATTTTTCATCACAGATGTGCCCAAGATGCGCAAAAGCGCTGGAAACGGTGAGATAAGCCTATTTTTGCAACTATGGTTAAAATCTTAAATTTTTCATCACAGATGTGCCCAAGATACCCAAAAGCGCTGGAAACTGTGAGATAAGCCTATTTTTGCAACTTTGGTTAAAATCTTCATTTTTTCATCACAGATATGCCCAAGGTGCACAAAAGTGCTGGAAACGGTGAGATAAGCCTAATTTTGCAACAATGTTTAAGGTTTGGAGGTTTCATAGACTAAAGTTGAAAATCAGTGGTTTGACTGCCATAATGAAATAGGGTCACTAATCAACGTGTTTTCTCAAAAGGCCTTCAGTCAAATTCCTTGATACTTAAAATGCATACAGTGGATTATAATAATGAAAAAGGATAATTTGAAATCTTGGTTTCAACTCTAAAGGAACTCTTTGAAAAAAAGATTTTAAGTTTTGGAAACCCCAATGAAAAAGTAGCAACTGCACGGTTTCTACTGTCAGATTGGCTCTAAGTGCCAAAAAGTGCTGGAAACGGGGAGATAAGCCTATTTATGCAACTTTGGTTAAAATCTTAAATTTTTCATCACAGATGTGCCCAAGATGCGCAAAAGCGCTGGAAACGGTGAGATAAGCCTATTTTTGCAACTATGGTTAAAATCTTAAATTTTTCATCACAGATGTGCCCAAGATGCGCAAAAGCGCTGGAAACGGTGAGATAAGCCTATTTTTGCAACTATGGTTAAAATCTTAAATTTTTCATCACAGATGTGCCCAAGATGCCCAAAAGCGCTGGAAACGGTGAGATAAGCCTATTTTTGCAACTTTGGTTAAAATTTTCATTTTTTCATCACAGATATGCCCAAGGTGCACAAACGTGCTGGAAACGGTGAGATAAGCCTAATTTTGCAACAATGTTTAAGGTTTGGAGGTTTCATAGACTAAAGTTGAAAATCAGTGGTTTGACTGCCATAATGAAATAGGGTCACTAATCAACGTGTTTTCTCAAAAGGCCTTCAGTCAAATTCCTTGATACTTAAAATGCATACAGTGGATTATAATAATGAAAAAGGATAATTTGAAATCTTGGTTTCAACTCTAAAGGAACTCTTTAAAAAAAAGATTTTAAGTTTTGGAAACCCCAATGAAAAAGTAGCAACTGCACGGTTTCTACTGTCAGATTGGCTCTAAGTGCCAAAAAGTGCTGGAAACGGGGAGATAAGCCTATTTTTGCAACTTTGGTTAAAATCTTAAATTTTTCATCACAGATGTGCCCAAGATGCCCAAAAGCGCTGGAAACGGTGAGATAAGCCTATTTTTGCAACTTTGGTTAAAATCTTCATTTTTTCATCACAGATATGCCCAAGGTGCACAAAAGTGCTGGAAACGGTGAGATAAGCCTAATTTTGCAACAATGTTTAAGGTTTGGAGGTTTCATAGACTAAAGTTGAAAATCAGTGGTTTGACTGCCATAATGAAATAGGGTCACTAATCAACGTGTTTTCTCAAAAGGCCTTCAGTCAAATTCCTTGATACTTAAAATACATGAAGTGGATTATAATAATGAAAAAGGATAATTTGAAATCTTGGTTTCAACTCTAAAGGAACTCTTTAAAAAAAAGATTTTAAGTTTTGGAAACCCCAATGAAAAAGTAGCAACTGCACGGTTTCTACTGTCAGATTGGCTCTAAGTGCCAAAAAGTGCTGGAAACGGGGAGATAAGCCTATTTTTGCAACTTTGGTTAAAATCTTAAATTTTTCATCACAGATGTGCCCAAGATGCGCAAAAGCGCTGGAAACGGTGAGATAAGCCTATTTTTGCAACTATGGTTAAAATCTTAAATTTTTCATCACAGATGTGCCCAAGATACCCAAAAGCGCTGGAAACTGTGAGATAAGCCTATTTTTGCAACTTTGGTTAAATTCTTCATTTTTTCATCACAGATATGCCCAAGGTGCACAAAAGTGCTGGAAACGGTGAGATAAGTCTAATTTTGCAACAATGTTTAAGTTTTGGAGGTTTCATAGACTAAAGTTGAAAATCAGTGGTTTGACTGCCATAATGAAATAGGGTCACTAATCAACGTGTTTTCTCAAAAGGCCTTCAGTCAAATTCCTTGATACTTAAAATGCATACAGTGGATTATAATAATGAAAAAGGATAATTTGAAATCTTGGTTTCAACTCTAAAGGAACTCTTTAAAAAAAAGATTTTAAGTTTTGGAAACCCCAATGAAAAAGTAGCAACTGCACGGTTTCTACTGTCAGATTGGCTCTAAGTGCCAAAAAGTGCTGGAAACGGGGAGATAAGCCTATTTTTGCAACTTTGGTTAAAATCTTAAATTTTTCATCACAGATGTGCCCAAGATGCGCAAAAGCGCTGGAAACGGTGAGATAAGCCTATTTTTGCAACTATGGTTAAAATCTTAAATTTTTCATCACAGATGTGCCCAAGATGCCCAAAAGCGCTGGAAACGTTGAGATAAGCCTATTTTTGCAACTTTGGTTAAAATCTTAAATTTTTCATCACAGATATGCCCAAGGTGCACAAAAGTGCTGGAAACGGTGAGATAAGCCTAATTTTGCAACAATGTTTAAGGTTTGGAGGTTTCATAGACTAAAGTTGAAAATCAGTGGTTTGACTGCCATAATGAAATAGGGTCACTAATCAACGTGTTTTCTCAAAAGGCCTTCAGTCAAATTCCTTGATACTTAAAATGCATACAGTGGATTATAATAATGAAAAAGGATAATTTGAAATCTTGGTTTCAACTCTAAAGGAACTCTTTAAAAAAAAGGTTTTAAGTTTTGGAAACCCCAATGAAAAAGTAGCAACTGCACGGTTTCTACTGTCAGATTGGCTCTAAGTGCCAAAAAGTGCTGGAAACGGGGAGATAAGCCTATTTTTGCAACTTTGGTTAAAATCTTAAATTTTTCATCACAGATGTGCCCAAGATGCACAAAAGTGCTGGAAACGGTGAGATAAGCCTATTTTTGCAAATTTGGTTAAAATCTTCATTTTTTCATCACAGATATGCCCATGGTGCACAAAAGTGCTGGAAACGGTGAGATAAGCCTAATTTTGCAACAATGTTTAAGGTTTGGAGGTTTCATAGACTAAAGTTGAAAATCAGATGTTTGACTGCCATAATGAAATAGGGTCACTAATCAACGTGTTTTCTCAAAAGGCCTTCAGTCAAATTCCTTGATACTTAAAATGCATACAGTGGATTATAATAATGAAAAAGGATAATTTGAAATCTTGGTTTCAACTCTAAAGGAACTCTTTAAAAAAAAGATTTTAAGTTTTGGAGACCCCAATGAAAAAGTAGCAACTGCACGGTTTCTACTGTCAGATTGGCTCTAAGTGCCAAAAAGTGCTGGAAACGGGGAGATAAGCCTATTTATGCAACTTTGGTTAAAATCTTAAATTTTTCATCACAGATGTGCCCAAGATGCGCAAAAGCGCTGGAAACGGTGAGATAAGCCTATTTTTGCAACTATGGTTAAAATCTTAAATTTTTCATCACAGATGTGCCCAAGATGCGCAAAAGCGCTGGAAACGGTGAGATAAGCCTATTTTTGCAACTATGGTTAAAATCTTAAATTTTTCATCACAGATGTGCCCAAGATGCCCAAAAGCGCTGGAAACGGTGAGATAAGCCTATTTTTGCAACTTTGGTTAAAATTTTCATTTTTTCATCACAGATATGCCCAAGGTGCACAAACGTGCTGGAAACGGTGAGATAAGCCTAATTTTGCAACAATGTTTAAGGTTTGGAGGTTTCATAGACTAAAGTTGAAAATCAGTGGTTTGACTGCCATAATGAAATAGGGTCACTAATCAACGTGTTTTCTCAAAAGGCCTTCAGTCAAATTCCTTGATACTTAAAATGCATACAGTGGATTATAATAATGAAAAAGGATAATTTGAAATCTTGGTTTCAACTCTAAAGGAACTCTTTAAAAAAAAGATTTTAAGTTTTGGAAACCCCAATGAAAAAGTAGCAACTGCACGGTTTCTACTGTCAGATTGGCTCTAAGTGCCAAAAAGTGCTGGAAACGGGGAGATAAGCCTATTTTTGCAACTTTGGTTAAAATCTTAAATTTTTCATCACAGATGTGCCCAAGATGCCCAAAAGCGCTGGAAACGGTGAGATAAGCCTATTTTTGCAACTTTGGTTAAAATCTTCATTTTTTCATCACAGATATGCCCAAGGTGCACAAAAGTGCTGGAAACGGTGAGATAAGCCTAATTTTGCAACAATGTTTAAGGTTTGGAGGTTTCATAGACTAAAGTTGAAAATCAGTGGTTTGACTGCCATAATGAAATAGGGTCACTAATCAACGTGTTTTCTCAAAAGGCCTTCAGTCAAATTCCTTGATACTTAAAATACATGAAGTGGATTATAATAATGAAAAAGGATAATTTGAAATCTTGGTTTCAACTCTAAAGGAACTCTTTAAAAAAAAGATTTTAAGTTTTGGAAACCCCAATGAAAAAGTAGCAACTGCACGGTTTCTACTGTCAGATTGGCTCTAAGTGCCAAAAAGTGCTGGAAACGGGGAGATAAGCCTATTTTTGCAACTTTGGTTAAAATCTTAAATTTTTCATCACAGATGTGCCCAAGATGCGCAAAAGCGCTGGAAACGGTGAGATAAGCCTATTTTTGCAACTATGGTTAAAATCTTAAATTTTTCATCACAGATGTGCCCAAGATACCCAAAAGCGCTGGAAACTGTGAGATAAGCCTATTTTTGCAACTTTGGTTAAATTCTTCATTTTTTCATCACAGATATGCCCAAGGTGCACAAAAGTGCTGGAAACGGTGAGATAAGTCTAATTTTGCAACAATGTTTAAGTTTTGGAGGTTTCATAGACTAAAGTTGAAAATCAGTGGTTTGACTGCCATAATGAAATAGGGTCACTAATCAACGTGTTTTCTCAAAAGGCCTTCAGTCAAATTCCTTGATACTTAAAATGCATACAGTGGATTATAATAATGAAAAAGGATAATTTGAAATCTTGGTTTCAACTCTAAAGGAACTCTTTAAAAAAAAGATTTTAAGTTTTGGAAACCCCAATGAAAAAGTAGCAACTGCACGGTTTCTACTGTCAGATTGGCTCTAAGTGCCAAAAAGTGCTGGAAACGGGGAGATAAGCCTATTTTTGCAACTTTGGTTAAAATCTTAAATTTTTCATCACAGATGTGCCCAAGATGCGCAAAAGCGCTGGAAACGGTGAGATAAGCCTATTTTTGCAACTATGGTTAAAATCTTAAATTTTTCATCACAGATGTGCCCAAGATGCCCAAAAGCGCTGGAAACGTTGAGATAAGCCTATTTTTGCAACTTTGGTTAAAATCTTAAATTTTTCATCACAGATATGCCCAAGGTGCACAAAAGTGCTGGAAACGGTGAGATAAGCCTAATTTTGCAACAATGTTTAAGGTTTGGAGGTTTCATAGACTAAAGTTGAAAATCAGTGGTTTGACTGCCATAATGAAATAGGGTCACTAATCAACGTGTTTTCTCAAAAGGCCTTCAGTCAAATTCCTTGATACTTAAAATGCATACAGTGGATTATAATAATGAAAAAGGATAATTTGAAATCTTGGTTTCAACTCTAAAGGAACTCTTTAAAAAAAAGGTTTTAAGTTTTGGAAACCCCAATGAAAAAGTAGCAACTGCACGGTTTCTACTGTCAGATTGGCTCTAAGTGCCAAAAAGTGCTGGAAACGGGGAGATAAGCCTATTTTTGCAACTTTGGTTAAAATCTTAAATTTTTCATCACAGATGTGCCCAAGATGCACAAAAGTGCTGGAAACGGTGAGATAAGCCTATTTTTGCAAATTTGGTTAAAATCTTCATTTTTTCATCACAGATATGCCCATGGTGCACAAAAGTGCTGGAAACGGTGAGATAAGCCTAATTTTGCAACAATGTTTAAGGTTTGGAGGTTTCATAGACTAAAGTTGAAAATCAGATGTTTGACTGCCATAATGAAATAGGGTCACTAATCAACGTGTTTTCTCAAAAGGCCTTCAGTCAAATTCCTTGATACTTAAAATGCATACAGTGGATTATAATAATGAAAAAGGATAATTTGAAATCTTGGTTTCAACTCTAAAGTAACTCTTTAAAAAAAAGATTTTAAGTTTTGGAGACCCCAATGAAAAAGTAGCAACTGCACGGTTTCTACTGTCAGATTGGCTCTAAGTGCCAAAAAGTGCTGGAAACGGGGAGATAAGCCTATTTATGAAACTTTGGTTAAAATCTTAAATTTTTCATCACAGATGTGCCCAAGATGCGCAAAAGCGCTGGAAACGGTGAGATAAGCCTATTTTTGCAACTATGGTTAAAATCTTACATTTTTCATCACAGATGTGCCCAAGATGCCCAAAAGCGCTGGAAACGGTGAGATAAGCCTATTTTTGCAACTTTGGTTAAAATCTTCATTTTTTCATCACAGATATGCCCAAGGTGCACAAAAGTGCTGGAAACGGTGAGATAAGCCTAATTTTGCAACAATGTTTAAGGTTTTGAGGTTTCATAGACTAAAGTTGAAAATCAGTGGTTTGACTGCCATAATGAAATAGGGTCACTAATCAACGTGTTTTCTCAAAAGGCCTTCAGTCAAATTCCTTGATACTTAAAATGCATACAGTGGATTATAATAATGAAAAAGGATAATTTGAAATCTTGGTTTCAACTCTAAAGGAACTCTTTAAAAAAAAGATTTTAAGTTTTGGAAACCCCAATGAAAAAGTAGCAACTGCACGGTTTCTACTGTCAGATTGGCTCTAAGTGCCAAAAAGTGCTGGAAACGGGGAGATAAGCCTATTTTTGCAACTTTGGTTAAAATCTTAAATTTTTCATCACAGATGTGCCCAAGATGTGCAAAAGCGCTGGAAACGGTGAGATAAGCCTATTTTTGCAACTATGTATAAAATCTTAAATTTTTCATCACAGATGTGCCCAAGATGCCCAAAAGCGCTGGAAACGGTGAGATAAGCCTATTTTTGCAACTTTGGTTAAAATCTTCATTTTTTCATCACAGATATGCCCAAGGTGCACAAAAGTGCTGGAAACGTTGAGATAAGTCTAATTTTGCAACAATGTTTAAGGTTTGGAGGTTTCATAGACTAAAGTTGAAAATCAGTGGTTTGACTGCCATAATGAAATAGGGTCACTAATCAACGTGTTTTCTCAAAAGGCCTTCAGTCATATTCCTTGATACTTAAAATGCATACAGTGGATTATAATAATGAAAAAGGATAATTTGAAATCTTGGTTTCAACTCTAAAGGAACTCTTTAAAAAAAAGATTTTAAGTTTTGGAAACCCCAATGAAAAAGTAGCAACTGCACGGTTTCTACTGTCAGATTGGCTCTAAGTGCCAAAAAGTGCTGGAAACGGGGAGATAAGCCTATTTTTGCAACTTTGGTTAAAATCTTAAATTTTTCATCACAGATGTGCCCAAGATGCGCAAAAGCGCTGGAAACGGTGAGATAAGCCTATTTTTGCAACTATGGTTAAAATCTTAAATTTTTCATCACAGATGTGCCCAAGATACACAAAAGTGCTGGAAACGGTGAGATAAGCCTAATTTTGCAACAATGTTTAAGGTTTGGAGGTTTCATAGACTAAAGTTGAAAATCAGATGTTTGACTGCCATAATGAAATAGGGTCACTAATCAACGTGTTTTCTCAAAAGGCCTTCAGTCAAATTCCTTGATACTTAAAATGCATACAGTGGATTATAATAATGAAAAAGGATAATTTGAAATCTTGGTTTCAACTCTAAAGGAACTCTTTAAAAAAAAGATTTTAAGTTTTGGAGACCCCAATGAAAAAGTAGCAACTGCACGGTTTCTACTGTCAGATTGGCTCTAAGTGCCAAAAAGTGCTGGAAACGGGGAGATAAGCCTATTTATGAAACTTTGGTTAAAATCTTAAATTTTTCATCACAGATGTGCCCAAGATGCGCAAAAGCGCTGGAAACGGTGAGATAAGCCTATTTTTGCAACTATGGTTAAAATCTTACATTTTTCATCACAGATGTGCCCAAGATGCCCAAAAGCGCTGGAAACGGTGAGATAAGCCTATTTTTGCAACTTTGGTTAAAATCTTCATTTTTTCATCACAGATATGCCCAAGGTGCACAAAAGTGCTGGAAACGTTGAGATAAGTCTAATTTTGCAACAATGTTTAAGGTTTGGAGGTTTCATAGACTAAAGTTGAAAATCAGTGGTTTGACTGCCATAATGAAATAGGGTCACTAATCAACGTGTTTTCTCAAAAGGCCTTCAGTCATATTCCTTGATACTTAAAATGCATACAGTGGATTATAATAATGAAAAAGGATAATTTGAAATCTTGGTTTCAACTCTAAAGGAACTCTTTAAAAAAAAGATTTTAAGTTTTGGAAACCCCAATGAAAAAGTAGCAACTGCACGGTTTCTACTGTCAGATTGGCTCTAAGTGCCAAAAAGTGCTGGAAACGGGGAGATAAGCCTATTTTTGCAACTTTGGTTAAAATCTTAAATTTTTCATCACAGATGTGCCCAAGATGCGCAAAAGCGCTGGAAACGGTGAGATAAGCCTATTTTTGCAACTATGGTTAAAATCTTAAATTTTTCATCACAGATGTGCCCAAGATACACAAAAGTGCTGGAAACGGTGAGATAAGCCTAATTTTGCAACAATGTTTAAGGTTTGGAGGTTTCATAGACTAAAGTTGAAAATCAGTGGTTTGACTGCCATAATGAAATAGGGTCACTAATCAACGTGTTTTCTCAAAAGGCCTTCAGTCAAATTCCTTGATACTTAAAATGCATACAGTGGATTATAATAATGAAAAAGGATAATTTGAAATCTTGGTTTCAACTCTAAAGGAACTCTTTAAAAAAAAGGTTTTAAGTTTTGGAAACCCCAATGAAAAAGTAGCAACTGCACGGTTTCTACTGTCAGATTGGCTCTAAGTGCCAAAAAGTGCTGGAAACGGGGAGATAAGCCTATTTTTGCAACTTTGGTTAAAATCTTAAATTTTTCATCACAGATGTGCCCAAGATGCACAAAAGTGCTGGAAACGGTGAGATAAGCCTATTTTTGCAAATTTGGTTAAAATCTTCATTTTTTCATCACAGATATGCCCATGGTGCACAAAAGTGCTGGAAACGGTGAGATAAGCCTAATTTTGCAACAATGTTTAAGGTTTGGAGGTTTCATAGACTAAAGTTGAAAATCAGATGTTTGACTGCCATAATGAAATAGGGTCACTAATCAACGTGTTTTCTCAAAAGGCCTTCAGTCAAATTCCTTGATACTTAAAATGCATACAGTGGATTATAATAATGAAAAAGGATAATTTGAAATCTTGGTTTCAACTCTAAAGGAACTCTTTAAAAAAAAGATTTTAAGTTTTGGAGACCCCAATGAAAAAGTAGCAACTGCACGGTTTCTACTGTCAGATTGGCTCTAAGTGCCAAAAAGTGCTGGAAACGGGGAGATAAGCCTATTTATGAAACTTTGGTTAAAATCTTAAATTTTTCATCACAGATGTGCCCAAGATGCGCAAAAGCGCTGGAAACGGTGAGATAAGCCTATTTTTGCAACTATGGTTAAAATCTTACATTTTTCATCACAGATGTGCCCAAGATGCCCAAAAGCGCTGGAAACGGTGAGATAAGCCTATTTTTGCAACTTTGGTTAAAATCTTCATTTTTTCATCACAGATATGCCCAAGGTGCACAAAAGTGCTGGAAACGGTGAGATAAGCCTAATTTTGCAACAATGTTTAAGGTTTTGAGGTTTCATAGACTAAAGTTGAAAATCAGTGGTTTGACTGCCATAATGAAATAGGGTCACTAATCAACGTGTTTTCTCAAAAGGCCTTCAGTCAAATTCCTTGATACTTAAAATGCATACAGTGGATTATAATAATGAAAAAGGATAATTTGAAATCTTGGTTTCAACTCTAAAGGAACTCTTTAAAAAAAAGATTTTAAGTTTTGGAAACCCCAATGAAAAAGTAGCAACTGCACGGTTTCTACTGTCAGATTGGCTCTAAGTGCCAAAAAGTGCTGGAAACGGGGAGATAAGCCTATTTTTGCAACTTTGGTTAAAATCTTAAATTTTTCATCACAGATGTGCCCAAGATGCGCAAAAGCGCTGGAAACGGTGAGATAAGCCTATTTTTGCAACTATGGTTAAAATCTTAAATTTTTCATCACAGATGTGCCCAAGATGCCCAAAAGCGCTGGAAACGTTGAGATAAGCCTATTTTTGCAACTTTGGTTAAAATCTTAAATTTTTCATCACAGATATGCCCAAGGTACACAAAAGTGCTGGAAACGGTGAGATAAGCCTAATTTTGCAACAATGTTTAAGGTTTGGAGGTTTCATAGACTAAAGTTGAAAATCAGTGGTTTGACTGCCATAATGAAATAGGGTCACTAATCAACGTGTTTTCTCAAAAGGCCTTCAGTCAAATTCCTTGATACTTAAAATGCATACAGTGGATTATAATAATGAAAAAGGATAATTTGAAATCTTGGTTTCAACTCTAAAGGAACTCTTTAAAAAAAAGGTTTTAAGTTTTGGAAACCCCAATGAAAAAGTAGCAACTGCACGGTTTCTACTGTCAGATTGGCTCTAAGTGCCAAAAAGTGCTGGAAACGGGGAGATAAGCCTATTTTTGCAACTTTGGTTAAAATCTTAAATTTTTCATCACAGATGTGCCCAAGATGCACAAAAGTGCTGGAAACGGTGAGATAAGCCTATTTTTGCAAATTTGGTTAAAATCTTCATTTTTTCATCACAGATATGCCCATGGTGCACAAAAGTGCTGGAAACGGTGAGATAAGCCTAATTTTGCAACAATGTTTAAGGTTTGGAGGTTTCATAGACTAAAGTTGAAAATCAGATGTTTGACTGCCATAATGAAATAGGGTCACTAATCAACGTGTTTTCTCAAAAGGCCTTCAGTCAAATTCCTTGATACTTAAAATGCATACAGTGGATTATAATAATGAAAAAGGATAATTTGAAATCTTGGTTTCAACTCTAAAGGAACTCTTTAAAAAAAAGATTTTAAGTTTTGGAGACCCCAATGAAAAAGTAGCAACTGCACGGTTTCTACTGTCAGATTGGCTCTAAGTGCCAAAAAGTGCTGGAAACGGGGAGATAAGCCTATTTATGAAACTTTGGTTAAAATCTTAAATTTTTCATCACAGATGTGCCCAAGATGCGCAAAAGCGCTGGAAACGGTGAGATAAGCCTATTTTTGCAACTATGGTTAAAATCTTACATTTTTCATCACAGATGTGCCCAAGATGCCCAAAAGCGCTGGAAACGGTGAGATAAGCCTATTTTTGCAACTTTGGTTAAAATCTTCATTTTTTCATCACAGATATGCCCAAGGTGCACAAAAGTGCTGGAAACGGTGAGATAAGCCTAATTTTGCAACAATGTTTAAGGTTTTGAGGTTTCATAGACTAAAGTTGAAAATCAGTGGTTTGACTGCCATAATGAAATAGGGTCACTAATCAACGTGTTTTCTCAAAAGGCCTTCAGTCATATTCCTTGATACTTAAAATGCATACAGTGGATTATAATAATGAAAAAGGATAATTTGAAATCTTGGTTTCAACTCTAAAGGAACTCTTTAAAAAAAAGATTTTAAGTTTTGGAAACCCCAATGAAAAAGTAGCAACTGCACGGTTTCTACTGTCAGATTGGCTCTAAGTGCCAAAAAGTGCTGGAAACGGTGAGATAAGCCTATTTTTGCAACTATGGTTAAAATCTTACATTTTTCATCACAGATGTGCCCAAGATGCCCAAAAGCGCTGGAAACGGTGAGATAAGCCTATTTTTGCAACTTTGGTTAAAATCTTCATTTTTTCATCACAGATATGCCCAAGGTGCACAAAAGTGCTGGAAACGGTGAGATAAGCCTAATTTTGCAACAATGTTTAAGGTTTTGAGGTTTCATAGACTAAAGTTGAAAATCAGTGGTTTGACTGCCATAATGAAATAGGGTCACTAATCAACGTGTTTTCTCAAAAGGCCTTCAGTCATATTCCTTGATACTTAAAATGCATACAGTGGATTATAATAATGAAAAAGGATAATTTGAAATCTTGGTTTCAACTCTAAAGGAACTCTTTAAAAAAAAGATTTTAAGTTTTGGAAACCCCAATGAAAAAGTAGCAACTGCACGGTTTCTACTGTCAGATTGGCTCTAAGTGCCAAAAAGTGCTGGAAACGGGGAGATAAGCCTATTTTTGCAACTTTGGTTAAAATCTTAAATTTTTCATCACAGATGTGCCCAAGATGCGCAAAAGCGCTGGAAACGGTGAGATAAGCCTATTTTTGCAACTATGGTTAAAATCTTAAATTTTTCATCACAGATGTGCCCAAGATGCCCAAAAGCGCTGGAAACGTTGAGATAAGCCTATTTTTGCAACTTTGGTTAAAATCTTCATTTTTTCATCACAGATATGCCCAAGGTGCACAAAAGTGCTGGAAACGGTGAGATAAGCCTAATTTTGCAACAATGTTTAAGGTTTGGAGGTTTCATAGACTAAAGTTGAAAATCAGTGGTTTGACTGCCATAATGAAATAGGGTCACTAATCAACGTGTTTTCTCAAAAGGCCTTCAGTCAAATTCCTTGATACTTAAAATGCATACAGTGGATTATAATAATGAAAAAGGATAATTTGAAATCTTGGTTTCAACTCTAAAGGAACTCTTTAAAAAAAAGGTTTTAAGTTTTGGAAACCCCAATGAAAAAGTAGCAACTACACGGTTTCTACTGTCAGATTGGCTCTAAGTGCCAAAAAGTGCTGGAAACGGGGAGATAAGCCTATTTTTGCAACTTTGGTTAAAATCTTAAATTTTTCATCACAGATGTGCCCAAGATGCACAAAAGTGCTGGAAACGGTGAGATAAGCCTATTTTTGCAAATTTGGTTAAAATCTTCATTTTTTCATCACAGATATGCCCATGGTGCACAAAAGTGCTGGAAACGGTGAGATAAGCCTAATTTTGCAACAATGTTTAAGGTTTGGAGGTTTCATAGACTAAAGTTGAAAATCAGATGTTTGACTGCCATAATGAAATAGGGTCACTAATCAACGTGTTTTCTCAAAAGGCCTTCAGTCAAATTCCTTGATACTTAAAATGCATACAGTGGATTATAATAATGAAAAAGGATAATTTGAAATCTTGGTTTCAACTCTAAAGGAACTCTTTAAAAAAAAGATTTTAAGTTTTGGAGACCCCAATGAAAAAGTAGCAACTGCACGGTTTCTACTGTCAGATTGGCTCTAAGTGCCAAAAAGTGCTGGAAACGGGGAGATAAGCCTATTTATGAAACTTTGGTTAAAATCTTAAATTTTTCATCACAGATGTGCCCAAGATGCGCAAAAGCGCTGGAAACGGTGAGATAAGCCTATTTTTGCAACTATGGTTAAAATCTTACATTTTTCATCACAGATGTGCCCAAGATGCCCAAAAGCGCTGGAAACGGTGAGATAAGCCTATTTTTGCAACTTTGGTTAAAATCTTCATTTTTTCATCACAGATATGCCCAAGGTGCACAAAAGTGCTGGAAACGGTGAGATAAGCCTAATTTTGCAACAATGTTTAAGGTTTTGAGGTTTCATAGACTAAAGTTGAAAATCAGTGGTTTGACTGCCATAATGAAATAGGGTCACTAATCAACGTGTTTTCTCAAAAGGCCTTCAGTCAAATTCCTTGATACTTAAAATGCATACAGTGGATTATAATAATGAAAAAGGATAATTTGAAATCTTGGTTTCAACTCTAAAGGAACTCTTTAAAAAAAAGATTTTAAGTTTTGGAAACCCCAATGAAAAAGTAGCAACTGCACGGTTTCTACTGTCAGATTGGCTCTAAGTGCCAAAAAGTGCTGGAAACGGGGAGATAAGCCTATTTTTGCAACTTTGGTTAAAATCTTAAATTTTTCATCACAGATGTGCCCAAGATGCGCAAAAGCGCTGGAAACGGTGAGATAAGCCTATTTTTGCAACTATGGTTAAAATCTTAAATTTTTCATCACAGATGTGCCCAAGATGCCCAAAAGCGCTGGAAACGTTGAGATAAGCCTATTTTTGCAACTTTGGTTAAAATCTTAAATTTTTCATCACAGATATGCCCAAGGTACACAAAAGTGCTGGAAACGGTGAGATAAGCCTAATTTTGCAACAATGTTTAAGGTTTGGAGGTTTCATAGACTAAAGTTGAAAATCAGTGGTTTGACTGCCATAATGAAATAGGGTCACTAATCAACGTGTTTTCTCAAAAGGCCTTCAGTCAAATTCCTTGATACTTAAAATGCATACAGTGGATTATAATAATGAAAAAGGATAATTTGAAATCTTGGTTTCAACTCTAAAGGAACTCTTTAAAAAAAAGGTTTTAAGTTTTGGAAACCCCAATGAAAAAGTAGCAACTGCACGGTTTCTACTGTCAGATTGGCTCTAAGTGCCAAAAAGTGCTGGAAACGGGGAGATAAGCCTATTTTTGCAACTTTGGTTAAAATCTTAAATTTTTCATCACAGATGTGCCCAAGATGCACAAAAGTGCTGGAAACGGTGAGATAAGCCTATTTTTGCAAATTTGGTTAAAATCTTCATTTTTTCATCACAGATATGCCCATGGTGCACAAAAGTGCTGGAAACGGTGAGATAAGCCTAATTTTGCAACAATGTTTAAGGTTTGGAGGTTTCATAGACTAAAGTTGAAAATCAGATGTTTGACTGCCATAATGAAATAGGGTCACTAATCAACGTGTTTTCTCAAAAGGCCTTCAGTCAAATTCCTTGATACTTAAAATGCATACAGTGGATTATAATAATGAAAAAGGATAATTTGAAATCTTGGTTTCAACTCTAAAGGAACTCTTTAAAAAAAAGATTTTAAGTTTTGGAGACCCCAATGAAAAAGTAGCAACTGCACGGTTTCTACTGTCAGATTGGCTCTAAGTGCCAAAAAGTGCTGGAAACGGGGAGATAAGCCTATTTATGAAACTTTGGTTAAAATCTTAAATTTTTCATCACAGATGTGCCCAAGATGCGCAAAAGCGCTGGAAACGGTGAGATAAGCCTATTTTTGCAACTATGGTTAAAATCTTACATTTTTCATCACAGATGTGCCCAAGATGCCCAAAAGCGCTGGAAACGGTGAGATAAGCCTATTTTTGCAACTTTGGTTAAAATCTTCATTTTTTCATCACAGATATGCCCAAGGTGCACAAAAGTGCTGGAAACGGTGAGATAAGCCTAATTTTGCAACAATGTTTAAGGTTTTGAGGTTTCATAGACTAAAGTTGAAAATCAGTGGTTTGACTGCCATAATGAAATAGGGTCACTAATCAACGTGTTTTCTCAAAAGGCCTTCAGTCAAATTCCTTGATACTTAAAATGCATACAGTGGATTATAATAATGAAAAAGGATAATTTGAAATCTTGGTTTCAACTCTAAAGGAACTCTTTAAAAAAAAGATTTTAAGTTTTGGAAACCCCAATGAAAAAGTAGCAACTGCACGGTTTCTACTGTCAGATTGGCTCTAAGTGCCAAAAAGTGCTGGAAACGGGGAGATAAGCCTATTTTTGCAACTTTGGTTAAAATCTTAAATTTTTCATCACAGATGTGCCCAAGATGCGCAAAAGCGCTGGAAACGGTGAGATAAGCCTATTTTTGCAACTATGTATAAAATCTTAAATTTTTCATCACAGATGTGCCCAAGATGCCCAAAAGCGCTGGAAACGGTGAGATAAGCCTATTTTTGCAACTTTGGTTAAAATCTTCATTTTTTCATCACAGATATGCCCAAGGTGCACAAAAGTGCTGGAAACGTTGAGATAAGTCTAATTTTGCAACAATGTTTAAGGTTTGGAGGTTTCATAGACTAAAGTTGAAAATCAGTGGTTTGACTGCCATAATGAAATAGGGTCACTAATCAACGTGTTTTCTCAAAAGGCCTTCAGTCAAATTCCTTGATACTTAAAATGCATACAGTGGATTATAATAATGAAAAAGGATAATTTGAAATCTTGGTTTCAACTCTAAAGGAACTCTTTAAAAAAAAGGTTTTAAGTTTTGGAAACCCCAATGAAAAAGTAGCAACTGCACGGTTTCTACTGTCAGATTGGCTCTAAGTGCCAAAAAGTGCTGGAAACGGGGAGATAAGCCTATTTTTGCAACTTTGGTTAAAATCTTAAATTTTTCATCACAGATGTGCCCAAGATGCACAAAAGTGCTGGAAACGGTGAGATAAGCCTATTTTTGCAAATTTGGTTAAAATCTTCATTTTTTCATCACAGATATGCCCATGGTGCACAAAAGTGCTGGAAACGGTGAGATAAGCCTAATTTTGCAACAATGTTTAAGGTTTGGAGGTTTCATAGACTAAAGTTGAAAATCAGATGTTTGACTGCCATAATGAAATAGGGTCACTAATCAACGTGTTTTCTCAAAAGGCCTTCAGTCAAATTCCTTGATACTTAAAATGCATACAGTGGATTATAATAATGAAAAAGGATAATTTGAAATCTTGGTTTCAACTCTAAAGGAACTCTTTAAAAAAAAGATTTTAAGTTTTGGAGACCCCAATGAAAAAGTAGCAACTGCACGGTTTCTACTGTCAGATTGGCTCTAAGTGCCAAAAAGTGCTGGAAACGGGGAGATAAGCCTATTTATGAAACTTTGGTTAAAATCTTAAATTTTTCATCACAGATGTGCCCAAGATGCGCAAAAGCGCTGGAAACGGTGAGATAAGCCTATTTTTGCAACTATGGTTAAAATCTTACATTTTTCATCACAGATGTGCCCAAGATGCCCAAAAGCGCTGGAAACGGTGAGATAAGCCTATTTTTGCAACTTTGGTTAAAATCTTCATTTTTTCATCACAGATATGCCCAAGGTGCACAAAAGTGCTGGAAACGGTGAGATAAGCCTAATTTTGCAACAATGTTTAAGGTTTTGAGGTTTCATAGACTAAAGTTGAAAATCAGTGGTTTGACTGCCATAATGAAATAGGGTCACTAATCAACGTGTTTTCTCAAAAGGCCTTCAGTCAAATTCCTTGATACTTAAAATGCATACAGTGGATTATAATAATGAAAAAGGATAATTTGAAATCTTGGTTTCAACTCTAAAGGAACTCTTTAAAAAAAAGATTTTAAGTTTTGGAAACCCCAATGAAAAAGTAGCAACTGCACGGTTTCTACTGTCAGATTGGCTCTAAGTGCCAAAAAGTGCTGGAAACGGGGAGATAAGCCTATTTTTGCAACTTTGGTTAAAATCTTAAATTTTTCATCACAGATGTGCCCAAGATGCGCAAAAGCGCTGGAAACGGTGAGATAAGCCTATTTTTGCAACTATGTATAAAATCTTAAATTTTTCATCACAGATGTGCCCAAGATGCCCAAAAGCGCTGGAAACGGTGAGATAAGCCTATTTTTGCAACTTTGGTTAAAATCTTCATTTTTTCATCACAGATATGCCCAAGGTGCACAAAAGTGCTGGAAACGTTGAGATAAGTCTAATTTTGCAACAATGTTTAAGGTTTGGAGGTTTCATAGACTAAAGTTGAAAATCAGTGGTTTGACTGCCATAATGAAATAGGGTCACTAATCAACGTGTTTTCTCAAAAGGCCTTCAGTCATATTCCTTGATACTTAAAATGCATACAGTGGATTATAATAATGAAAAAGGATAATTTGAAATCTTGGTTTCAACTCTAAAGGAACTCTTTAAAAAAAAGATTTTAAGTTTTGGAAACCCCAATGAAAAAGTAGCAACTGCACGGTTTCTACTGTCAGATTGGCTCTAAGTGCCAAAAAGTGCTGGAAACGGGGAGATAAGCCTATTTTTGCAACTTTGGTTAAAATCTTAAATTTTTCATCACAGATGTGCCCAAGATGCGCAAAAGCGCTGGAAACGGTGAGATAAGCCTATTTTTGCAACTATGGTTAAAATCTTAAATTTTTCATCACAGATGTGCCCAAGATACACAAAAGTGCTGGAAACGGTGAGATAAGCCTAATTTTGCAACAATGTTTAAGGTTTGGAGGTTTCATAGACTAAAGTTGAAAATCAGTGGTTTGACTGCCATAATGAAATAGGGTCACTAATCAACGTGCTTTCTCAAAAGGCCTTCAGTCAAATTCCTTGATACTTAAAATGCATACAGTGGATTATAATAATGAAAAAGGATAATTTGAAATCTTGGTTTCAACTCTAAAGGAACTCTTTAAAAAAAAGATTTTAAGTTTTGGAAACCCCAATGAAAAAGTAGTAACTGCACGGTTTTCTACGTTTAGATTGGCTCTAAGTGCCAAAAAGTGCTGGAAACGGGGAGATAAGCCTGTTTTTGCAACTATGGTTAAAATCTTTAATTTTTCATCACAGATGTGCCCAAGATGCGCAAATGCACTGGAAACGGTGAGATAAGCCTATTTTTGCAAATTTGGTTAAAATCTTAAATTTTTCATCACAGATGTGCCCAAGATGCCCAAAAGCGCTGGAAACGGTGAGATAAGCCTATTTTTGCAACTTTGGTTAAAATCTTCATTTTTTCATCACAGATATGCCCAAGGTGCACAAAAGTGCTGGAAACGTTGAGATAAGTCTAATTTTGCAACAATGTTTAAGGTTTGGAGGTTTCATAGACTAAAGTTGAAAATCAGTGGTTTGACTGCCATAATGAAATAGGGTCACTAATCAACGTGTTTTCTCAAAAGGCCTTCAGTCATATTCCTTGATACTTAAAATGCATACAGTGGATTATAATAATGAAAAAGGATAATTTGAAATCTTGGTTTCAACTCTAAAGGAAATCTTTAAAAAAAAGATTTTAAGTTTTGGAAACCCCAATGAAAAAGTAGCAACTGCACGGTTTCTACTGTCAGATTGGCTCTAAGTGCCAAAAAGTGCTGGAAATGGGGAGATAAGCCTATTTTTGCAACTTTGGTTAAAATCTTAAATTTTTCATCACAGATGTGCCCAAGATGCGCAAAAGCGCTGGAAACGGTGAGATAAGCCTATTTTTGCAACTATGGTTAAAATCTTAAATTTTTCATCACAGATGTGCCCAAGATACACAAAAGTGCTGGAAACGGTGAGATAAGCCTAATTTTGCAACAATGTTTAAGGTTTGGAGGTTTCATAGACTAAAGTTGAAAATCAGTGGTTTGACTGCCATAATGAAATAGGGTCACTAATCAACGTGTTTTCTCAAAAGGCCTTCAGTCAAATTCCTTGATACTTAAAATGCATACAGTGGATTATAATAATGAAAAAGGATAATTTGAAATCTTGGTTTCAACTCTAGAGGAACTCTTTAAAAAAAAGATTTGAAGTTTTGGAAACCCCAATGAAAAAGTAGCAACTGCACGGTTTCTACTGTCAGATTGGCTCTAAGTGCCAAAAAGTGCTGGAAACAGGGAGATAAGCCTATTTTTGCAACTTTGGTTAAAATCTTAAATTTTTCATCACAGATGTGCCCAAGATGCCCAAAAGCGCTGGAAACGGGGAGATAAGCCTTTTTTTGCAACTTTGGTTAAAATCTTAAATTTTTCATCACAGATGTGCCCAAGATGCGCAAAAGCGCTGGAAACGGTGAGATAAACCTATTTTTGCAACTATAATTAAAATCTTAAATTTTTCATCACAAATGTGCCCAAGATGCCCAAAGGCGCTGGAAACGGTGAGATAAGCCTATTTTTGCAACTTTGGTTAAAATCTTCATTTTTTCATCACAGATATGCCCAAGGTGCACAAAAGTGCTGGAAACGGTGAGATAAGCCTAATTTTGCAACAATGTTTAAGGTTTGGAGGTTTCATAGACTAAAGTTGAAAATCAGTGGTTTGACTGCCATAATGACATAAGGTCACTAATCAACGTGTTTTCTCAAAAGGCCTTCAGTCAAATTCCTTGATACTTAAAATGCATACAGTGGATTATAATAATGAAAAAGGATAATTTGAAATCTTGGTTTCAACTCTAAGGGAACTCTTTAAAAAAAAGATTTTAAGTTTTGGAAACCCCAATGAAAAAGTAGCAACTGCACGGTTTCTACTGTCAGATTGGCTCTAAGTGCCCAAAAGCGCTGGAAACGGTGAGATAAGCCTATTTTTGCAACTATGGTTAAAATCTTAAATTTTTCATCACAGATGTGCCCAATATGCGCAAAAGCGCTGGAAACGGTGAGAAAACCCTATTTTTGCAACTATGGTTAAAATCTTAAATTTTTCATCAAAGATGTGCCCAAGATGCGCAAAAGCGCTGGAAACGGTGAGATAAACCTATTTTTGCAACTATAATTAAAATCTTAAATTTTTCATCACAAATGTGCCCAAGATGCCCAAAGGCACTGGAAACTGTGAGATAAGCCTATTTTTGCAACTTTGGTTAAAATCTTCATTTTTTCATCACAGATATGCCCAAGGTGCACAAAAGTAATGGAAACGGTGAGATAAGCCTAATTTTGCAACAATGTTTAAGGTTTGGAGGTTTCATAGACTAAAGTTGAAAATCAGTGGTTTGACTGCCATAATGAAATAGGGTCACTAATCAACGTGTTTTCTCAAAAGGCCTTCAGTCAAATTCCTTGATACTTAAAATGCATACAGTGGATTATAATAATGAAAAAGGATAATTTGAAATCTTGGTTTCAACTCTAGAGGAACTCTTTAAAAAAAAGATTTGAAGTTTTGGAAACCCCAATGAAAAAGTAGCAACTGCACGGTTTCTACTGTCAGATTGGCTCTAAGTGCCAAAAAGTGCTGGAAACAGGGAGATAAGCCTATTTTTGCAACTTTGGTTAAAATCATAAATTTTTCATCACAGATGTGCCCAAGATGCGCAAAAGCGCTGGAAACGGTGAGATAAGCCTATTTTTGCAACTTTGGTTAAATCTTAAATTTTTCATCACAGATGTGCCCAAGATGCGCAAAAGCGCTGGAAACGGTGAGATAAGCCTATTTTTGCAACTTTGGTTAAAATCTTCATTTTTTCATTACAGATATGCCCAAGATGCACAAAAGTGCTGGAAACGGTGAGATAAGCCTAATTTTGCAACAATGTTTAAGGTTTGGAGGTTTCATAGACTAAAGTTGAAAATCAATGGTTTGACTGCCATAATGAAATAGGGTCACTAATCAACGTGTTTTCTCAAAAGGCCTTCAGTCAAATTCCTTGATACTTAAAATGCATACAGTGGATTATAATAATGAAAAAGGATAATTTGAAATCTTGGTTTCAACTCTAAAGGAACTCTTTAAAAAAAAGATTTTAAGTTTTGGAAACCCCAATGAAAAAGTAGCAACTGCACGGTTTCTACTGTCAGATTGGCTCTAAGTGCCAAAAAGTGCTGGAAACGGAGAGATAAGCCTATTTTTGCAACTTTGGTTAAAATATTAAATTTTTCATCACAGATGTGCCTAAGATGCCCAAAAGCGCTGGAAACGGTGAGATAAGCCTATTTTTGCAACTATGGTTAAAATCTTAAATTTTTCATCACAGATGTGCCCAATATGCGCAAAAGCGCTGGAAACGGTGAGAAAACCCTATTTTTGCAACTATGGTTAAAATCTTAAATTTTTCATCACAGATGTGCCCAAGATGCGCAAAAGCGCTGGAAACGGTGAGATAAACCTATTTTTGCAACTATAATTAAAATCTTAAATTTTTCATCACAAATGTGCCCAAGATGCCCAAAGGCACTGGAAACTGTGAGATAAGCCTATTTTTGCAACTTTGGTTAAAATCTTCATTTTTTCATCACAGATATGCCCAAGGTGCACAAAAGTGCTGGAAACGGTGAGATAAGCCTAATTTTGCAACAATGTTTAAGGTTTGGAGGTTTCATAGACTAAAGTTGAAAATCAGTGGTTTGACTGCCATAATGAAATAGGGTCACTAATCAACGTGTTTTCTCAAAAGGCCTTCAGTCAAATTCCTTGATACTTAAAATGCATACAGTGGATTATAATAATGAAAAAGGATAATTTGAAATCTTGGTTTCAACTCTAGAGGAACTCTTTAAAAAAAAGATTTGAAGTTTTGGAAACCCCAATGAAAAAGTAGCAACTGCACGGTTTCTACTGTCAGATTGGCTCTAAGTGCCAAAAAGTGCTGGAAACAGGGAGATAAGCCTATTTTTGCAACTTTGGTTAAAATCTTAAATTTTTCATCACAGATGTGCCCAAGATGCCCAAAAGCGCTGGAAACGGGGAGATAAGCCTTTTTTTGCAACTTTGGTTAAAATCTTAAATGTTTCATCACAGATGTGCCCAAGATGCGCAAAAGCGCTGGAAACGGTGAGATAAACCTATTTTTGCAACTATAATTAAAATCTTAAATTTTTCATCACAAATGTGCCCAAGATGCCCAAAGGCGCTGGAAACGGTGAGATAAGCCTATTTTTGCAACTTTGGTTAAAATCTTCATTTTTTCATCACAGATATGCCCAAGGTGCACAAAAGTGCTGGAAACGGTGAGATAAGCCTAATTTTGCAACAATGTTTAAGGTTTGGAGGTTTCATAGACTAAAGTTGAAAATCAGTGGTTTGACTGCCATAATGAAATAGGGTCACTAATCAACGTGTTTTCTCAAAAGGCCTTCAGTCAAATTCCTTGATACTTAAAATGCATACAGTGGATTATAATAATGAAAAAGGATAATTTGAAATCTTGGTTTCAACTCTAAAGGAACTCTTTAAAAAAAAGATTTTAAGTTTTGGAAACCCCAATGAAAAAGTAGCAACTGCACGGTTTCTACTGTCAGATTGGCTCTAAGTGCCAAAAAGTGCTGGAAACGGAGAGATAAGCCTATTTTTGCAACTTTGGTTAAAATCTTAAATTTTTCATCACAGATGTGCCCAATATGCGCAAAAGCGCTGGAAACGGTGAGAAAACCCTATTTTTGCAACTATGGTTAAAATCTTAAATTTTTCATCACAGATGTGCCCAAGATGCGCAAAAGCGCTGGAAACGGTGAGATAAACCTATTTTTGCAACTATAATTAAAATCTTAAATTTTTCATCACAAATGTGCCCAAGATGCCCAAAGGCACTGGAAACTGTGAGATAAGCCTATTTTTGCAACTTTGGTTAAAATCTTCATTTTTTCATCACAGATATGCCCAAGGTGCACAAAAGTGCTGGAAACGGTGAGATAAGCCTAATTTTGCAACAATGTTTAAGGTTTTGAGGTTTCATAGACTAAAGTTGAAAATCAGTGGTTTGACTGCCATAATGAAATAGGGTCACTAATCAACGTGTTTTCTCAAAAGGCCTTCAGTCAAATTCCTTGATACTTAAAATGCATACAGTGGATTATAATAATGAAAAAGGATAATTTGAAATCTTGGTTTCAACTCTAAAGGAACTCTTTAAAAAAAAGATTTTAAGTTTTGGAAACCCCAATGAAAAAGTAGCAACTGCACGGTTTCTACTGTCAGATTGGCTCTAAGTGCCAAAAAGTGCTGGAAACGGGGAGATAAGCCTATTTTTGCAACTTTGGTTAAAATCTTAAATTTTTCATCACAGATGTGCCCAAGATGTGCAAAAGCGCTGGAAACGGTGAGATAAGCCTATTTTTGCAACTTTGGTTAAAATCTTCATTTTTTCATCACAGATATGCCCAAGGTGCACAAAAGTGCTGGAAACGTTGAGATAAGTCTAATTTTGCAACAATGTTTAAGGTTTGGAGGTTTCATAGACTAAAGTTGAAAATCAGTGGTTTGACTGCCATAATGAAATAGGGTCACTAATCAACGTGTTTTCTCAAAAGGCCTTCAGTCATATTCCTTGATACTTAAAATGCATACAGTGGATTATAATAATGAAAAAGGATAATTTGAAATCTTGGTTTCAACTCTAAAGGAACTCTTTAAAAAAAAGATTTTAAGTTTTGGAAACCCCAATGAAAAAGTAGCAACTGCACGGTTTCTACTGTCAGATTGGCTCTAAGTGCCAAAAAGTGCTGGAAACGGGGAGATAAGCCTATTTTTGCAACTTTGGTTAAAATCTTAAATTTTTCATCACAGATGTGCCCAAGATGCGCAAAAGCGCTGGAAACGGTGAGATAAGCCTATTTTTGCAACTATGGTTAAAATCTTAAATTTTTCATCACAGATGTGCCCAAGATACACAAAAGTGCTGGAAACGGTGAGATAAGCCTAATTTTGCAACAATGTTTAAGGTTTGGAGGTTTCATAGACTAAAGTTGAAAATCAGTGGTTTGACTGCCATAATGAAATAGGGTCACTAATCAACGTGCTTTCTCAAAAGGCCTTCAGTCAAATTCCTTGATACTTAAAATGCATACAGTGGATTATAATAATGAAAAAGGATAATTTGAAATCTTGGTTTCAACTCTAAAGGAACTCTTTAAAAAAAAGATTTTAAGTTTTGGAAACCCCAATGAAAAAGTAGCAACTGCACGGTTTCTACTGTCAGATTGGCTCTAAGTGCCAAAAAGTGCTGGAAACGGGGAGATAAGCCTATTTTTGCAACTTTGGTTAAAATCTTAAATTTTTCATCACAGATGTGCCCAAGATGCGCAAAAGCGCTGGAAACGGTGAGATAAGCCTATTTTTGCAACTATGGTTAAAATCTTAAATTTTTCATCACAGATGTGCCCAAGATACACAAAAGTGCTGGAAACGGTGAGATAAGCCTAATTTTGCAACAATGTTTAAGGTTTGGAGGTTTCATAGACTAAAGTTGAAAATCAGATGTTTGACTGCCATAATGAAATAGGGTCACTAATCAACGTGTTTTCTCAAAAGGCCTTCAGTCAAATTCCTTGATACTTAAAATGCATACAGTGGATTATAATAATGAAAAAGGATAATTTGAAATCTTGGTTTCAACTCTAAAGGAACTCTTTAAAAAAAAGATTTTAAGTTTTGGAGACCCCAATGAAAAAGTAGCAACTGCACGGTTTCTACTGTCAGATTGGCTCTAAGTGCCAAAAAGTGCTGGAAACGGGGAGATAAGCCTATTTATGAAACTTTGGTTAAAATCTTAAATTTTTCATCACAGATGTGCCCAAGATGCGCAAAAGCGCTGGAAACGGTGAGATAAGCCTATTTTTGCAACTATGGTTAAAATCTTACATTTTTCATCACAGATGTGCCCAAGATGCCCAAAAGCGCTGGAAACGGTGAGATAAGCCTATTTTTGCAACTTTGGTTAAAATCTTCATTTTTTCATCACAGATATGCCCAAGGTGCACAAAAGTGCTGGAAACGGTGAGATAAGCCTAATTTTGCAACAATGTTTAAGGTTTTGAGGTTTCATAGACTAAAGTTGAAAATCAGTGGTTTGACTGCCATAATGAAATAGGGTCACTAATCAACGTGTTTTCTCAAAAGGCCTTCAGTCATATTCCTTGATACTTAAAATGCATACAGTGGATTATAATAATGAAAAAGGATAATTTGAAATCTTGGTTTCAACTCTAAAGGAACTCTTTAAAAAAAAGATTTTAAGTTTTGGAAACCCCAATGAAAAAGTAGCAACTGCACGGTTTCTACTGTCAGATTGGCTCTAAGTGCCAAAAAGTGCTGGAAACGGGGAGATAAGCCTATTTTTGCAACTTTGGTTAAAATCTTAAATTTTTCATCACAGATGTGCCCAAGATGCCCAAAAGCGCTGGAAACGGTGAGATAAGCCTATTTTTGCAACTTTGGTTAAAATCTTCATTTTTTCATCACAGATATGCCCAAGGTGCACAAAAGTGCTGGAAACGTTGAGATAAGTCTAATTTTGCAACAATGTTTAAGGTTTGGAGGTTTCATAGACTAAAGTTGAAAATCAGTGGTTTGACTGCCATAATGAAATAGGGTCACTAATCAACGTGTTTTCTCAAAAGGCCTTCAGTCATATTCCTTGATACTTAAAATGCATACAGTGGATTATAATAATGAAAAAGGATAATTTGAAATCTTGGTTTCAACTCTAAAGGAACTCTTTAAAAAAAAGATTTTAAGTTTTGGAAACCCCAATGAAAAAGTAGCAACTGCACGGTTTCTACTGTCAGATTGGCTCTAAGTGCCAAAAAGTGCTGGAAACGGGGAGATAAGCCTATTTTTGCAACTTTGGTTAAAATCTTAAATTTTTCATCACAGATGTGCCCAAGATGCGCAAAAGCGCTGGAAACGGTGAGATAAGCCTATTTTTGCAACTATGGTTAAAATCTTAAATTTTTCATCACAGATGTGCCCAAGATACACAAAAGTGCTGGAAACGGTGAGATAAGCCTAATTTTGCAACAATGTTTAAGGTTTGGAGGTTTCATAGACTAAAGTTGAAAATCAGTGGTTTGACTGCCATAATGAAATAGGGTCACTAATCAACGTGTTTTCTCAAAAGGCCTTCAGTCATATTCCTTGATACTTAAAATGCATACAGTGGATTATAATAATGAAAAAGGATAATTTGAAATCTTGGTTTCAACTCTAAAGGAAATCTTTAAAAAAAAGATTTTAAGTTTTGGAAACCCCAATGAAAAAGTAGCAACTGCACGGTTTCTACTGTCAGATTGGCTCTAAGTGCCAAAAAGTGCTGGAAATGGGGAGATAAGCCTATTTTTGCAACTTTGGTTAAAATCTTAAATTTTTCATCACAGATGTGCCCAAGATGCGCAAAAGCGCTGGAAACGGTGAGATAAGCCTATTTTTGCAACTATGGTTAAAATCTTAAATTTTTCATCACAGATGTGCCCAAGATACACAAAAGTGCTGGAAACGGTGAGATAAGCCTAATTTTGCAACAATGTTTAAGGTTTGGAGGTTTCATAGACTAAAGTTGAAAATCAGTGGTTTGACTGCCATAATGAAATAGGGTCACTAATCAACGTGTTTTCTCAAAAGGCCTTCAGTCAAATTCCTTGATACTTAAAATGCATACAGTGGATTATAATAATGAAAAAGGATAATTTGAAATCTTGGTTTCAACTCTAGAGGAACTCTTTAAAAAAAAGATTTGAAGTTTTGGAAACCCCAATGAAAAAGTAGCAACTGCACGGTTTCTACTGTCAGATTGGCTCTAAGTGCCAAAAAGTGCTGGAAACAGGGAGATAAGCCTATTTTTGCAACTTTGGTTAAAATCTTAAATTTTTCATCACAGATGTGCCCAAGATGCCCAAAAGCGCTGGAAACGGGGAGATAAGCCTTTTTTTGCAACTTTGGTTAAAATCTTAAATTTTTCATCACAGATGTGCCCAAGATGCGCAAAAGCGCTGGAAACGGTGAGATAAACCTATTTTTGCAACTATAATTAAAATCTTAAATTTTTCATCACAAATGTGCCCAAGATGCCCAAAGGCGCTGGAAACGGTGAGATAAGCCTATTTTTGCAACTTTGGTTAAAATCTTCATTTTTTCATCACAGATATGCCCAAGGTGCACAAAAGTGCTGGAAACGGTGAGATAAGCCTAATTTTGCAACAATGTTTAAGGTTTGGAGGTTTCATAGACTAAAGTTGAAAATCAGTGGTTTGACTGCCATAATGACATAAGGTCACTAATCAACGTGTTTTCTCAAAAGGCCTTCAGTCAAATTCCTTGATACTTAAAATGCATACAGTGGATTATAATAATGAAAAAGGATAATTTGAAATCTTGGTTTCAACTCTAAGGGAACTCTTTAAAAAAAAGATTTTAAGTTTTGGAAACCCCAATGAAAAAGTAGCAACTGCACGGTTTCTACTGTCAGATTGGCTCTAAGTGCCCAAAAGCGCTGGAAACGGTGAGATAAGCCTATTTTTGCAACTATGGTTAAAATCTTAAATTTTTCATCACAGATGTGCCCAATATGCGCAAAAGCGCTGGAAACGGTGAGAAAACCCTATTTTTGCAACTATGGTTAAAATCTTAAATTTTTCATCAAAGATGTGCCCAAGATGCGCAAAAGCGCTGGAAACGGTGAGATAAACCTATTTTTGCAACTATAATTAAAATCTTAAATTTTTCATCACAAATGTGCCCAAGATGCCCAAAGGCACTGGAAACTGTGAGATAAGCCTATTTTTGCAACTTTGGTTAAAATCTTCATTTTTTCATCACAGATATGCCCAAGGTGCACAAAAGTAATGGAAACGGTGAGATAAGCCTAATTTTGCAACAATGTTTAAGGTTTGGAGGTTTCATAGACTAAAGTTGAAAATCAGTGGTTTGACTGCCATAATGAAATAGGGTCACTAATCAACGTGTTTTCTCAAAAGGCCTTCAGTCAAATTCCTTGATACTTAAAATGCATACAGTGGATTATAATAATGAAAAAGGATAATTTGAAATCTTGGTTTCAACTCTAGAGGAACTCTTTAAAAAAAAGATTTGAAGTTTTGGAAACCCCAATGAAAAAGTAGCAACTGCACGGTTTCTACTGTCAGATTGGCTCTAAGTGCCAAAAAGTGCTGGAAACAGGGAGATAAGCCTATTTTTGCAACTTTGGTTAAAATCATAAATTTTTCATCACAGATGTGCCCAAGATGCGCAAAAGCGCTGGAAACGGTGAGATAAGCCTATTTTTGCAACTTTGGTTAAATCTTAAATTTTTCATCACAGATGTGCCCAAGATGCGCAAAAGCGCTGGAAACGGTGAGATAAGCCTATTTTTGCAACTTTGGTTAAAATCTTCATTTTTTCATTACAGATATGCCCAAGATGCACAAAAGTGCTGGAAACGGTGAGATAAGCCTAATTTTGCAACAATGTTTAAGGTTTGGAGGTTTCATAGACTAAAGTTGAAAATCAATGGTTTGACTGCCATAATGAAATAGGGTCACTAATCAACGTGTTTTCTCAAAAGGCCTTCAGTCAAATTCCTTGATACTTAAAATGCATACAGTGGATTATAATAATGAAAAAGGATAATTTGAAATCTTGGTTTCAACTCTAAAGGAACTCTTTAAAAAAAAGATTTTAAGTTTTGGAAACCCCAATGAAAAAGTAGCAACTGCACGGTTTCTACTGTCAGATTGGCTCTAAGTGCCAAAAAGTGCTGGAAACGGAGAGATAAGCCTATTTTTGCAACTTTGGTTAAAATATTAAATTTTTCATCACAGATGTGCCTAAGATGCCCAAAAGCGCTGGAAACGGTGAGATAAGCCTATTTTTGCAACTATGGTTAAAATCTTAAATTTTTCATCACAGATGTGCCCAATATGCGCAAAAGCGCTGGAAACGGTGAGAAAACCCTATTTTTGCAACTATGGTTAAAATCTTAAATTTTTCATCACAGATGTGCCCAAGATGCGCAAAAGCGCTGGAAACGGTGAGATAAACCTATTTTTGCAACTATAATTAAAATCTTAAATTTTTCATCACAAATGTGCCCAAGATGCCCAAAGGCACTGGAAACTGTGAGATAAGCCTATTTTTGCAACTTTGGTTAAAATCTTCATTTTTTCATCACAGATATGCCCAAGGTGCACAAAAGTGCTGGAAACGGTGAGATAAGCCTAATTTTGCAACAATGTTTAAGGTTTGGAGGTTTCATAGACTAAAGTTGAAAATCAGTGGTTTGACTGCCATAATGAAATAGGGTCACTAATCAACGTGTTTTCTCAAAAGGCCTTCAGTCAAATTCCTTGATACTTAAAATGCATACAGTGGATTATAATAATGAAAAAGGATAATTTGAAATCTTGGTTTCAACTCTAGAGGAACTCTTTAAAAAAAAGATTTGAAGTTTTGGAAACCCCAATGAAAAAGTAGCAACTGCACGGTTTCTACTGTCAGATTGGCTCTAAGTGCCAAAAAGTGCTGGAAACAGGGAGATAAGCCTATTTTTGCAACTTTGGTTAAAATCTTAAATTTTTCATCACAGATGTGCCCAAGATGCCCAAAAGCGCTGGAAACGGGGAGATAAGCCTTTTTTTGCAACTTTGGTTAAAATCTTAAATGTTTCATCACAGATGTGCCCAAGATGCGCAAAAGCGCTGGAAACGGTGAGATAAACCTATTTTTGCAACTATAATTAAAATCTTAAATTTTTCATCACAAATGTGCCCAAGATGCCCAAAGGCGCTGGAAACGGTGAGATAAGCCTATTTTTGCAACTTTGGTTAAAATCTTCATTTTTTCATCACAGATATGCCCAAGGTGCACAAAAGTGCTGGAAACGGTGAGATAAGCCTAATTTTGCAACAATGTTTAAGGTTTGGAGGTTTCATAGACTAAAGTTGAAAATCAGTGGTTTGACTGCCATAATGAAATAGGGTCACTAATCAACGTGTTTTCTCAAAAGGCCTTCAGTCAAATTCCTTGATACTTAAAATGCATACAGTGGATTATAATAATGAAAAAGGATAATTTGAAATCTTGGTTTCAACTCTAAAGGAACTCTTTAAAAAAAAGATTTTAAGTTTTGGAAACCCCAATGAAAAAGTAGCAACTGCACGGTTTCTACTGTCAGATTGGCTCTAAGTGCCAAAAAGTGCTGGAAACGGAGAGATAAGCCTATTTTTGCAACTTTGGTTAAAATCTTAAATTTTTCATCACAGATGTGCCCAATATGCGCAAAAGCGCTGGAAACGGTGAGAAAACCCTATTTTTGCAACTATGGTTAAAATCTTAAATTTTTCATCACAGATGTGCCCAAGATGCGCAAAAGCGCTGGAAACGGTGAGATAAACCTATTTTTGCAACTATAATTAAAATCTTAAATTTTTCATCACAAATGTGCCCAAGATGCCCAAAGGCACTGGAAACTGTGAGATAAGCCTATTTTTGCAACTTTGGTTAAAATCTTCATTTTTTCATCACAGATATGCCCAAGGTGCACAAAAGTGCTGGAAACGGTGAGATAAGCCTAATTTTGCAACAATGTTTAAGGTTTTGAGGTTTCATAGACTAAAGTTGAAAATCAGTGGTTTGACTGCCATAATGAAATAGGGTCACTAATCAACGTGTTTTCTCAAAAGGCCTTCAGTCAAATTCCTTGATACTTAAAATGCATACAGTGGATTATAATAATGAAAAAGGATAATTTGAAATCTTGGTTTCAACTCTAAAGGAACTCTTTAAAAAAAAGATTTTAAGTTTTGGAAACCCCAATGAAAAAGTAGCAACTGCACGGTTTCTACTGTCAGATTGGCTCTAAGTGCCAAAAAGTGCTGGAAACGGGGAGATAAGCCTATTTTTGCAACTTTGGTTAAAATCTTAAATTTTTCATCACAGATGTGCCCAAGATGTGCAAAAGCGCTGGAAACGGTGAGATAAGCCTATTTTTGCAACTATGTATAAAATCTTAAATTTTTCATCACAGATGTGCCCAAGATGCCCAAAAGCGCTGGAAACGGTGAGATAAGCCTATTTTTGCAACTTTGGTTAAAATCTTCATTTTTTCATCACAGATATGCCCAAGGTGCACAAAAGTGCTGGAAACGTTGAGATAAGTCTAATTTTGCAACAATGTTTAAGGTTTGGAGGTTTCATAGACTAAAGTTGAAAATCAGTGGTTTGACTGCCATAATGAAATAGGGTCACTAATCAACGTGTTTTCTCAAAAGGCCTTCAGTCATATTCCTTGATACTTAAAATGCATACAGTGGATTATAATAATGAAAAAGGATAATTTGAAATCTTGGTTTCAACTCTAAAGGAACTCTTTAAAAAAAAGATTTTAAGTTTTGGAAACCCCAATGAAAAAGTAGCAACTGCACGGTTTCTACTGTCAGATTGGCTCTAAGTGCCAAAAAGTGCTGGAAACGGGGAGATAAGCCTATTTTTGCAACTTTGGTTAAAATCTTAAATTTTTCATCACAGATGTGCCCAAGATGCGCAAAAGCGCTGGAAACGGTGAGATAAGCCTATTTTTGCAACTATGGTTAAAATCTTAAATTTTTCATCACAGATGTGCCCAAGATACACAAAAGTGCTGGAAACGGTGAGATAAGCCTAATTTTGCAACAATGTTTAAGGTTTGGAGGTTTCATAGACTAAAGTTGAAAATCAGTGGTTTGACTGCCATAATGAAATAGGGTCACTAATCAACGTGCTTTCTCAAAAGGCCTTCAGTCAAATTCCTTGATACTTAAAATGCATACAGTGGATTATAATAATGAAAAAGGATAATTTGAAATCTTGGTTTCAACTCTAAAGGAACTCTTTAAAAAAAAGATTTTAAGTTTTGGAAACCCCAATGAAAAAGTAGCAACTGCACGGTTTCTACTGTCAGATTGGCTCTAAGTGCCAAAAAGTGCTGGAAACGGGGAGATAAGCCTATTTTTGCAACTTTGGTTAAAATCTTAAATTTTTCATCACAGATGTGCCCAAGATGCGCAAAAGCGCTGGAAACGGTGAGATAAGCCTATTTTTGCAACTATGGTTAAAATCTTAAATTTTTCATCACAGATGTGCCCAAGATACACAAAAGTGCTGGAAACGGTGAGATAAGCCTAATTTTGCAACAATGTTTAAGGTTTGGAGGTTTCATAGACTAAAGTTGAAAATCAGATGTTTGACTGCCATAATGAAATAGGGTCACTAATCAACGTGTTTTCTCAAAAGGCCTTCAGTCAAATTCCTTGATACTTAAAATGCATACAGTGGATTATAATAATGAAAAAGGATAATTTGAAATCTTGGTTTCAACTCTAAAGGAACTCTTTAAAAAAAAGATTTTAAGTTTTGGAGACCCCAATGAAAAAGTAGCAACTGCACGGTTTCTACTGTCAGATTGGCTCTAAGTGCCAAAAAGTGCTGGAAACGGGGAGATAAGCCTATTTATGAAACTTTGGTTAAAATCTTAAATTTTTCATCACAGATGTGCCCAAGATGCGCAAAAGCGCTGGAAACGGTGAGATAAGCCTATTTTTGCAACTATGGTTAAAATCTTACATTTTTCATCACAGATGTGCCCAAGATGCCCAAAAGCGCTGGAAACGGTGAGATAAGCCTATTTTTGCAACTTTGGTTAAAATCTTCATTTTTTCATCACAGATATGCCCAAGGTGCACAAAAGTGCTGGAAACGGTGAGATAAGCCTAATTTTGCAACAATGTTTAAGGTTTTGAGGTTTCATAGACTAAAGTTGAAAATCAGTGGTTTGACTGCCATAATGAAATAGGGTCACTAATCAACGTGTTTTCTCAAAAGGCCTTCAGTCATATTCCTTGATACTTAAAATGCATACAGTGGATTATAATAATGAAAAAGGATAATTTGAAATCTTGGTTTCAACTCTAAAGGAACTCTTTAAAAAAAAGATTTTAAGTTTTGGAAACCCCAATGAAAAAGTAGCAACTGCACGGTTTCTACTGTCAGATTGGCTCTAAGTGCCAAAAAGTGCTGGAAACGGGGAGATAAGCCTATTTTTGCAACTTTGGTTAAAATCTTAAATTTTTCATCACAGATGTGCCCAAGATGCGCAAAAGCGCTGGAAACGGTGAGATAAGCCTATTTTTGCAACTATGGTTAAAATCTTAAATTTTTCATCACAGATGTGCCCAAGATACACAAAAGTGCTGGAAACGGTGAGATAAGCCTAATTTTGCAACAATGTTTAAGGTTTGGAGGTTTCATAGACTAAAGTTGAAAATCAGTGGTTTGACTGCCATAATGAAATAGGGTCACTAATCAACGTGTTTTCTCAAAAGGCCTTCAGTCAAATTCCTTGATACTTAAAATGCATACAGTGGATTATAATAATGAAAAAGGATAATTTGAAATCTTGGTTTCAACTCTAAAGGAACTCTTTAAAAAAAAGATTTTAAGTTTTGGAAACCCCAATGAAAAAGTAGCAACTGCACGGTTTCTACTGTCAGATTGGCTCTAAGTGCCAAAAAGTGCTGGAAACGGGGAGATAAGCCTATTTTTGCAACTTTGGTTAAAATCTTAAATTTTTCATCACAGATGTGCCCAAGATGTGCAAAAGCGCTGGAAACGGTGAGATAAGCCTATTTTTGCAACTATGTATAAAATCTTAAATTTTTCATCACAGATGTGCCCAAGATGCCCAAAAGCGCTGGAAACGGTGAGATAAGCCTATTTTTGCAACTTTGGTTAAAATCTTCATTTTTTCATCACAGATATGCCCAAGGTGCACAAAAGTGCTGGAAACGTTGAGATAAGTCTAATTTTGCAACAATGTTTAAGGTTTGGAGGTTTCATAGACTAAAGTTGAAAATCAGTGGTTTGACTGCCATAATGAAATAGGGTCACTAATCAACGTGTTTTCTCAAAAGGCCTTCAGTCATATTCCTTGATACTTAAAATGCATACAGTGGATTATAATAATGAAAAAGGATAATTTGAAATCTTGGTTTCAACTCTAAAGGAACTCTTTAAAAAAAAGATTTTAAGTTTTGGAAACCCCAATGAAAAAGTAGCAACTGCACGGTTTCTACTGTCAGATTGGCTCTAAGTGCCAAAAAGTGCTGGAAACGGGGAGATAAGCCTATTTTTGCAACTTTGGTTAAAATCTTAAATTTTTCATCACAGATGTGCCCAAGATGCGCAAAAGCGCTGGAAACGGTGAGATAAGCCTATTTTTGCAACTATGGTTAAAATCTTAAATTTTTCATCACAGATGTGCCCAAGATACACAAAAGTGCTGGAAACGGTGAGATAAGCCTAATTTTGCAACAATGTTTAAGGTTTGGAGGTTTCATAGACTAAAGTTGAAAATCAGTGGTTTGACTGCCATAATGAAATAGGGTCACTAATCAACGTGTTTTCTCAAAAGGCCTTCAGTCAAATTCCTTGATACTTAAAATGCATACAGTGGATTATAATAATGAAAAAGGATAATTTGAAATCTTGGTTTCAACTCTAAAGGAACTCTTTAAAAAAAAGGTTTTAAGTTTTGGAAACCCCAATGAAAAAGTAGCAACTGCACGGTTTCTACTGTCAGATTGGCTCTAAGTGCCAAAAAGTGCTGGAAACGGGGAGATAAGCCTATTTTTGCAACTTTGGTTAAAATCTTAAATTTTTCATCACAGATGTGCCCAAGATGCACAAAAGTGCTGGAAACGGTGAGATAAGCCTATTTTTGCAAATTTGGTTAAAATCTTCATTTTTTCATCACAGATATGCCCATGGTGCACAAAAGTGCTGGAAACGGTGAGATAAGCCTAATTTTGCAACAATGTTTAAGGTTTGGAGGTTTCATAGACTAAAGTTGAAAATCAGATGTTTGACTGCCATAATGAAATAGGGTCACTAATCAACGTGTTTTCTCAAAAGGCCTTCAGTCAAATTCCTTGATACTTAAAATGCATACAGTGGATTATAATAATGAAAAAGGATAATTTGAAATCTTGGTTTCAACTCTAAAGGAACTCTTTAAAAAAAAGATTTTAAGTTTTGGAGACCCCAATGAAAAAGTAGCAACTGCACGGTTTCTACTGTCAGATTGGCTCTAAGTGCCAAAAAGTGCTGGAAACGGGGAGATAAGCCTATTTATGAAACTTTGGTTAAAATCTTAAATTTTTCATCACAGATGTGCCCAAGATGCGCAAAAGCGCTGGAAACGGTGAGATAAGCCTATTTTTGCAACTATGGTTAAAATCTTACATTTTTCATCACAGATGTGCCCAAGATGCCCAAAAGCGCTGGAAACGGTGAGATAAGCCTATTTTTGCAACTTTGGTTAAAATCTTCATTTTTTCATCACAGATATGCCCAAGGTGCACAAAAGTGCTGGAAACGGTGAGATAAGCCTAATTTTGCAACAATGTTTAAGGTTTTGAGGTTTCATAGACTAAAGTTGAAAATCAGTGGTTTGACTGCCATAATGAAATAGGGTCACTAATCAACGTGTTTTCTCAAAAGGCCTTCAGTCAAATTCCTTGATACTTAAAATGCATACAGTGGATTATAATAATGAAAAAGGATAATTTGAAATCTTGGTTTCAACTCTAAAGGAACTCTTTAAAAAAAAGGTTTTAAGTTTTGGAAACCCCAATGAAAAAGTAGCAACTGCACGGTTTCTACTGTCAGATTGGCTCTAAGTGCCAAAAAGTGCTGGAAACGGGGAGATAAGCCTATTTTTGCAACTTTGGTTAAAATCTTAAATTTTTCATCACAGATGTGCCCAAGATGCACAAAAGTGCTGGAAACGGTGAGATAAGCCTATTTTTGCAAATTTGGTTAAAATCTTCATTTTTTCATCACAGATATGCCCATGGTGCACAAAAGTGCTGGAAACGGTGAGATAAGCCTAATTTTGCAACAATGTTTAAGGTTTGGAGGTTTCATAGACTAAAGTTGAAAATCAGATGTTTGACTGCCATAATGAAATAGGGTCACTAATCAACGTGTTTTCTCAAAAGGCCTTCAGTCAAATTCCTTGATACTTAAAATGCATACAGTGGATTATAATAATGAAAAAGGATAATTTGAAATCTTGGTTTCAACTCTAAAGGAACTCTTTAAAAAAAAGATTTTAAGTTTTGGAGACCCCAATGAAAAAGTAGCAACTGCACGGTTTCTACTGTCAGATTGGCTCTAAGTGCCAAAAAGTGCTGGAAACGGGGAGATAAGCCTATTTATGAAACTTTGGTTAAAATCTTAAATTTTTCATCACAGATGTGCCCAAGATGCGCAAAAGCGCTGGAAACGGTGAGATAAGCCTATTTTTGCAACTATGGTTAAAATCTTACATTTTTCATCACAGATGTGCCCAAGATGCCCAAAAGCGCTGGAAACGGTGAGATAAGCCTATTTTTGCAACTTTGGTTAAAATCTTCATTTTTTCATCACAGATATGCCCAAGGTGCACAAAAGTGCTGGAAACGGTGAGATAAGCCTAATTTTGCAACAATGTTTAAGGTTTTGAGGTTTCATAGACTAAAGTTGAAAATCAGTGGTTTGACTGCCATAATGAAATAGGGTCACTAATCAACGTGTTTTCTCAAAAGGCCTTCAGTCAAATTCCTTGATACTTAAAATGCATACAGTGGATTATAATAATGAAAAAGGATAATTTGAAATCTTGGTTTCAACTCTAAAGGAACTCTTTAAAAAAAAGGTTTTAAGTTTTGGAAACCCCAATGAAAAAGTAGCAACTGCACGGTTTCTACTGTCAGATTGGCTCTAAGTGCCAAAAAGTGCTGGAAACGGGGAGATAAGCCTATTTTTGCAACTTTGGTTAAAATCTTAAATTTTTCATCACAGATGTGCCCAAGATGCACAAAAGTGCTGGAAACGGTGAGATAAGCCTATTTTTGCAAATTTGGTTAAAATCTTCATTTTTTCATCACAGATATGCCCATGGTGCACAAAAGTGCTGGAAACGGTGAGATAAGCCTAATTTTGCAACAATGTTTAAGGTTTGGAGGTTTCATAGACTAAAGTTGAAAATCAGATGTTTGACTGCCATAATGAAATAGGGTCACTAATCAACGTGTTTTCTCAAAAGGCCTTCAGTCAAATTCCTTGATACTTAAAATGCATACAGTGGATTATAATAATGAAAAAGGATAATTTGAAATCTTGGTTTCAACTCTAAAGGAACTCTTTAAAAAAAAGATTTTAAGTTTTGGAGACCCCAATGAAAAAGTAGCAACTGCACGGTTTCTACTGTCAGATTGGCTCTAAGTGCCAAAAAGTGCTGGAAACGGGGAGATAAGCCTATTTATGAAACTTTGGTTAAAATCTTAAATTTTTCATCACAGATGTGCCCAAGATGCGCAAAAGCGCTGGAAACGGTGAGATAAGCCTATTTTTGCAACTATGGTTAAAATCTTACATTTTTCATCACAGATGTGCCCAAGATGCCCAAAAGCGCTGGAAACGGTGAGATAAGCCTATTTTTGCAACTTTGGTTAAAATCTTCATTTTTTCATCACAGATATGCCCAAGGTGCACAAAAGTGCTGGAAACGGTGAGATAAGCCTAATTTTGCAACAATGTTTAAGGTTTTGAGGTTTCATAGACTAAAGTTGAAAATCAGTGGTTTGACTGCCATAATGAAATAGGGTCACTAATCAACGTGTTTTCTCAAAAGGCCTTCAGTCATATTCCTTGATACTTAAAATGCATACAGTGGATTATAATAATGAAAAAGGATAATTTGAAATCTTGGTTTCAACTCTAAAGGAACTCTTTAAAAAAAAGATTTTAAGTTTTGGAAACCCCAATGAAAAAGTAGCAACTGCACGGTTTCTACTGTCAGATTGGCTCTAAGTGCCAAAAAGTGCTGGAAACGGTGAGATAAGCCTATTTTTGCAACTATGGTTAAAATCTTACATTTTTCATCACAGATGTGCCCAAGATGCCCAAAAGCGCTGGAAACGGTGAGATAAGCCTATTTTTGCAACTTTGGTTAAAATCTTCATTTTTTCATCACAGATATGCCCAAGGTGCACAAAAGTGCTGGAAACGGTGAGATAAGCCTAATTTTGCAACAATGTTTAAGGTTTTGAGGTTTCATAGACTAAAGTTGAAAATCAGTGGTTTGACTGCCATAATGAAATAGGGTCACTAATCAACGTGTTTTCTCAAAAGGCCTTCAGTCATATTCCTTGATACTTAAAATGCATACAGTGGATTATAATAATGAAAAAGGATAATTTGAAATCTTGGTTTCAACTCTAAAGGAACTCTTTAAAAAAAAGATTTTAAGTTTTGGAAACCCCAATGAAAAAGTAGCAACTGCACGGTTTCTACTGTCAGATTGGCTCTAAGTGCCAAAAAGTGCTGGAAACGGGGAGATAAGCCTATTTTTGCAACTTTGGTTAAAATCTTAAATTTTTCATCACAGATGTGCCCAAGATGCGCAAAAGCGCTGGAAACGGTGAGATAAGCCTATTTTTGCAACTATGGTTAAAATCTTAAATTTTTCATCAGAGATGTGCCCAAGATGCACAAAAGTGCTGGAAACGGTGAGATAAGCCTATTTTTGCAAATTTGGTTAAAATCTTCATTTTTTCATCACAGATATGCCCATGGTGCACAAAAGTGCTGGAAACGGTGAGATAAGCCTAATTTTGCAACAATGTTTAAGGTTTGGAGGTTTCATAGACTAAAGTTGAAAATCAGATGTTTGACTGCCATAATGAAATAGGGTCACTAATCAACGTGTTTTCTCAAAAGGCCTTCAGTCAAATTCCTTGATACTTAAAATGCATACAGTGGATTATAATAATGAAAAAGGATAATTTGAAATCTTGGTTTCAACTCTAAAGGAACTCTTTAAAAAAAAGATTTTAAGTTTTGGAGACCCCAATGAAAAAGTAGCAACTGCACGGTTTCTACTGTCAGATTGGCTCTAAGTGCCAAAAAGTGCTGGAAACGGGGAGATAAGCCTATTTATGAAACTTTGGTTAAAATCTTAAATTTTTCATCACAGATGTGCCCAAGATGCGCAAAAGCGCTGGAAACGGTGAGATAAGCCTATTTTTGCAACTATGGTTAAAATCTTACATTTTTCATCACAGATGTGCCCAAGATGCCCAAAAGCGCTGGAAACGGTGAGATAAGCCTATTTTTGCAACTTTGGTTAAAATCTTCATTTTTTCATCACAGATATGCCCAAGGTGCACAAAAGTGCTGGAAACGGTGAGATAAGCCTAATTTTGCAACAATGTTTAAGGTTTTGAGGTTTCATAGACTAAAGTTGAAAATCAGTGGTTTGACTGCCATAATGAAATAGGGTCACTAATCAACGTGTTTTCTCAAAAGGCCTTCAGTCAAATTCCTTGATACTTAAAATGCATACAGTGGATTATAATAATGAAAAAGGATAATTTGAAATCTTGGTTTCAACTCTAAAGGAACTCTTTAAAAAAAAGATTTTAAGTTTTGGAAACCCCAATGAAAAAGTAGCAACTGCACGGTTTCTACTGTCAGATTGGCTCTAAGTGCCAAAAAGTGCTGGAAACGGGGAGATAAGCCTATTTTTGCAACTTTGGTTAAAATCTTAAATTTTTCATCACAGATGTGCCCAAGATGCGCAAAAGCGCTGGAAACGGTGAGATAAGCCTATTTTTGCAACTATGGTTAAAATCTTAAATTTTTCATCACAGATGTGCCCAAGATGCCCAAAAGCGCTGGAAACGTTGAGATAAGCCTATTTTTGCAACTTTGGTTAAAATCTTAAATTTTTCATCACAGATATGCCCAAGGTACACAAAAGTGCTGGAAACGGTGAGATAAGCCTAATTTTGCAACAATGTTTAAGGTTTGGAGGTTTCATAGACTAAAGTTGAAAATCAGTGGTTTGACTGCCATAATGAAATAGGGTCACTAATCAACGTGTTTTCTCAAAAGGCCTTCAGTCAAATTCCTTGATACTTAAAATGCATACAGTGGATTATAATAATGAAAAAGGATAATTTGAAATCTTGGTTTCAACTCTAAAGGAACTCTTTAAAAAAAAGGTTTTAAGTTTTGGAAACCCCAATGAAAAAGTAGCAACTGCACGGTTTCTACTGTCAGATTGGCTCTAAGTGCCAAAAAGTGCTGGAAACGGGGAGATAAGCCTATTTTTGCAACTTTGGTTAAAATCTTAAATTTTTCATCACAGATGTGCCCAAGATGCACAAAAGTGCTGGAAACGGTGAGATAAGCCTATTTTTGCAAATTTGGTTAAAATCTTCATTTTTTCATCACAGATATGCCCATGGTGCACAAAAGTGCTGGAAACGGTGAGATAAGCCTAATTTTGCAACAATGTTTAAGGTTTGGAGGTTTCATAGACTAAAGTTGAAAATCAGATGTTTGACTGCCATAATGAAATAGGGTCACTAATCAACGTGTTTTCTCAAAAGGCCTTCAGTCAAATTCCTTGATACTTAAAATGCATACAGTGGATTATAATAATGAAAAAGGATAATTTGAAATCTTGGTTTCAACTCTAAAGGAACTCTTTAAAAAAAAGATTTTAAGTTTTGGAGACCCCAATGAAAAAGTAGCAACTGCACGGTTTCTACTGTCAGATTGGCTCTAAGTGCCAAAAAGTGCTGGAAACGGGGAGATAAGCCTATTTATGAAACTTTGGTTAAAATCTTAAATTTTTCATCACAGATGTGCCCAAGATGCGCAAAAGCGCTGGAAACGGTGAGATAAGCCTATTTTTGCAACTATGGTTAAAATCTTACATTTTTCATCACAGATGTGCCCAAGATGCCCAAAAGCGCTGGAAACGGTGAGATAAGCCTATTTTTGCAACTTTGGTTAAAATCTTCATTTTTTCATCACAGATATGCCCAAGGTGCACAAAAGTGCTGGAAACGGTGAGATAAGCCTAATTTTGCAACAATGTTTAAGGTTTTGAGGTTTCATAGACTAAAGTTGAAAATCAGTGGTTTGACTGCCATAATGAAATAGGGTCACTAATCAACGTGTTTTCTCAAAAGGCCTTCAGTCAAATTCCTTGATACTTAAAATGCATACAGTGGATTATAATAATGAAAAAGGATAATTTGAAATCTTGGTTTCAACTCTAAAGGAACTCTTTAAAAAAAAGATTTTAAGTTTTGGAAACCCCAATGAAAAAGTAGCAACTGCACGGTTTCTACTGTCAGATTGGCTCTAAGTGCCAAAAAGTGCTGGAAACGGGGAGATAAGCCTATTTTTGCAACTTTGGTTAAAATCTTAAATTTTTCATCACAGATGTGCCCAAGATGCGCAAAAGCGCTGGAAACGGTGAGATAAGCCTATTTTTGCAACTATGTATAAAATCTTAAATTTTTCATCACAGATGTGCCCAAGATGCCCAAAAGCGCTGGAAACGGTGAGATAAGCCTATTTTTGCAACTTTGGTTAAAATCTTCATTTTTTCATCACAGATATGCCCAAGGTGCACAAAAGTGCTGGAAACGTTGAGATAAGTCTAATTTTGCAACAATGTTTAAGGTTTGGAGGTTTCATAGACTAAAGTTGAAAATCAGTGGTTTGACTGCCATAATGAAATAGGGTCACTAATCAACGTGTTTTCTCAAAAGGCCTTCAGTCATATTCCTTGATACTTAAAATGCATACAGTGGATTATAATAATGAAAAAGGATAATTTGAAATCTTGGTTTCAACTCTAAAGGAACTCTTTAAAAAAAAGATTTTAAGTTTTGGAAACCCCAATGAAAAAGTAGCAACTGCACGGTTTCTACTGTCAGATTGGCTCTAAGTGCCAAAAAGTGCTGGAAACGGGGAGATAAGCCTATTTTTGCAACTTTGGTTAAAATCTTAAATTTTTCATCACAGATGTGCCCAAGATGCGCAAAAGCGCTGGAAACGGTGAGATAAGCCTATTTTTGCAACTATGGTTAAAATCTTAAATTTTTCATCACAGATGTGCCCAAGATACACAAAAGTGCTGGAAACGGTGAGATAAGCCTAATTTTGCAACAATGTTTAAGGTTTGGAGGTTTCATAGACTAAAGTTGAAAATCAGTGGTTTGACTGCCATAATGAAATAGGGTCACTAATCAACGTGCTTTCTCAAAAGGCCTTCAGTCAAATTCCTTGATACTTAAAATGCATACAGTGGATTATAATAATGAAAAAGGATAATTTGAAATCTTGGTTTCAACTCTAAAGGAACTCTTTAAAAAAAAGATTTTAAGTTTTGGAAACCCCAATGAAAAAGTAGTAACTGCACGGTTTTCTACGTTTAGATTGGCTCTAAGTGCCAAAAAGTGCTGGAAACGGGGAGATAAGCCTGTTTTTGCAACTATGGTTAAAATCTTTAATTTTTCATCACAGATGTGCCCAAGATGCGCAAATGCACTGGAAACGGTGAGATAAGCCTATTTTTGCAAATATGGTTAAAATCTTAAATTTTTCATCACAGATGTGCCCAAGATGCCCAAAAGCGCTGGAAACGGTGAGATAAGCCTATTTTTGCAACTTTGGTTAAAATCTTCATTTTTTCATCACAGATATGCCCAAGGTGCACAAAAGTGCTGGAAACGTTGAGATAAGTCTAATTTTGCAACAATGTTTAAGGTTTGGAGGTTTCATAGACTAAAGTTGAAAATCAGTGGTTTGACTGCCATAATGAAATAGGGTCACTAATCAACGTGTTTTCTCAAAAGGCCTTCAGTCATATTCCTTGATACTTAAAATGCATACAGTGGATTATAATAATGAAAAAGGATAATTTGAAATCTTGGTTTCAACTCTAAAGGAAATCTTTAAAAAAAAGATTTTAAGTTTTGGAAACCCCAATGAAAAAGTAGCAACTGCACGGTTTCTACTGTCAGATTGGCTCTAAGTGCCAAAAAGTGCTGGAAATGGGGAGATAAGCCTATTTTTGCAACTTTGGTTAAAATCTTAAATTTTTCATCACAGATGTGCCCAAGATGCGCAAAAGCGCTGGAAACGGTGAGATAAGCCTATTTTTGCAACTATGGTTAAAATCTTAAATTTTTCATCACAGATGTGCCCAAGATACACAAAAGTGCTGGAAACGGTGAGATAAGCCTAATTTTGCAACAATGTTTAAGGTTTGGAGGTTTCATAGACTAAAGTTGAAAATCAGTGGTTTGACTGCCATAATGAAATAGGGTCACTAATCAACGTGTTTTCTCAAAAGGCCTTCAGTCAAATTCCTTGATACTTAAAATGCATACAGTGGATTATAATAATGAAAAAGGATAATTTGAAATCTTGGTTTCAACTCTAGAGGAACTCTTTAAAAAAAAGATTTGAAGTTTTGGAAACCCCAATGAAAAAGTAGCAACTGCACGGTTTCTACTGTCAGATTGGCTCTAAGTGCCAAAAAGTGCTGGAAACAGGGAGATAAGCCTATTTTTGCAACTTTGGTTAAAATCTTAAATTTTTCATCACAGATGTGCCCAAGATGCCCAAAAGCGCTGGAAACGGGGAGATAAGCCTTTTTTTGCAACTTTGGTTAAAATCTTAAATTTTTCATCACAGATGTGCCCAAGATGCGCAAAAGCGCTGGAAACGGTGAGATAAACCTATTTTTGCAACTATAATTAAAATCTTAAATTTTTCATCACAAATGTGCCCAAGATGCCCAAAGGCGCTGGAAACGGTGAGATAAGCCTATTTTTGCAACTTTGGTTAAAATCTTCATTTTTTCATCACAGATATGCCCAAGGTGCACAAAAGTGCTGGAAACGGTGAGATAAGCCTAATTTTGCAACAATGTTTAAGGTTTGGAGGTTTCATAGACTAAAGTTGAAAATCAGTGGTTTGACTGCCATAATGACATAAGGTCACTAATCAACGTGTTTTCTCAAAAGGCCTTCAGTCAAATTCCTTGATACTTAAAATGCATACAGTGGATTATAATAATGAAAAAGGATAATTTGAAATCTTGGTTTCAACTCTAAGGGAACTCTTTAAAAAAAAGATTTTAAGTTTTGGAAACCCCAATGAAAAAGTAGCAACTGCACGGTTTCTACTGTCAGATTGGCTCTAAGTGCCCAAAAGCGCTGGAAACGGTGAGATAAGCCTATTTTTGCAACTATGGTTAAAATCTTAAATTTTTCATCACAGATGTGCCCAATATGCGCAAAAGCGCTGGAAACGGTGAGAAAACCCTATTTTTGCAACTATGGTTAAAATCTTAAATTTTTCATCAAAGATGTGCCCAAGATGCGCAAAAGCGCTGGAAACGGTGAGATAAACCTATTTTTGCAACTATAATTAAAATCTTAAATTTTTCATCACAAATGTGCCCAAGATGCCCAAAGGCACTGGAAACTGTGAGATAAGCCTATTTTTGCAACTTTGGTTAAAATCTTCATTTTTTCATCACAGATATGCCCAAGGTGCACAAAAGTAATGGAAACGGTGAGATAAGCCTAATTTTGCAACAATGTTTAAGGTTTGGAGGTTTCATAGACTAAAGTTGAAAATCAGTGGTTTGACTGCCATAATGAAATAGGGTCACTAATCAACGTGTTTTCTCAAAAGGCCTTCAGTCAAATTCCTTGATACTTAAAATGCATACAGTGGATTATAATAATGAAAAAGGATAATTTGAAATCTTGGTTTCAACTCTAGAGGAACTCTTTAAAAAAAAGATTTGAAGTTTTGGAAACCCCAATGAAAAAGTAGCAACTGCACGGTTTCTACTGTCAGATTGGCTCTAAGTGCCAAAAAGTGCTGGAAACAGGGAGATAAGCCTATTTTTGCAACTTTGGTTAAAATCATAAATTTTTCATCACAGATGTGCCCAAGATGCGCAAAAGCGCTGGAAACGGTGAGATAAGCCTATTTTTGCAACTTTGGTTAAATCTTAAATTTTTCATCACAGATGTGCCCAAGATGCGCAAAAGCGCTGGAAACGGTGAGATAAGCCTATTTTTGCAACTTTGGTTAAAATCTTCATTTTTTCATTACAGATATGCCCAAGATGCACAAAAGTGCTGGAAACGGTGAGATAAGCCTAATTTTGCAACAATGTTTAAGGTTTGGAGGTTTCATAGACTAAAGTTGAAAATCAATGGTTTGACTGCCATAATGAAATAGGGTCACTAATCAACGTGTTTTCTCAAAAGGCCTTCAGTCAAATTCCTTGATACTTAAAATGCATACAGTGGATTATAATAATGAAAAAGGATAATTTGAAATCTTGGTTTCAACTCTAAAGGAACTCTTTAAAAAAAAGATTTTAAGTTTTGGAAACCCCAATGAAAAAGTAGCAACTGCACGGTTTCTACTGTCAGATTGGCTCTAAGTGCCAAAAAGTGCTGGAAACGGAGAGATAAGCCTATTTTTGCAACTTTGGTTAAAATATTAAATTTTTCATCACAGATGTGCCTAAGATGCCCAAAAGCGCTGGAAACGGTGAGATAAGCCTATTTTTGCAACTATGTTTAAAATCTTAAATTTTTCATCACAGATGTGCCCAATATGCGCAAAAGCGCTGGAAACGGTGAGAAAACCCTATTTTTGCAACTATGGTTAAAATCTTAAATTTTTCATCACAGATGTGCCCAAGATGCGCAAAAGCGCTGGAAACGGTGAGATAAACCTATTTTTGCAACTATAATTAAAATCTTAAATTTTTCATCACAAATGTGCCCAAGATGCCCAAAGGCACTGGAAACTGTGAGATAAGCCTATTTTTGCAACTTTGGTTAAAATCTTCATTTTTTCATCACAGATATGCCCAAGGTGCACAAAAGTGCTGGAAACGGTGAGATAAGCCTAATTTTGCAACAATGTTTAAGGTTTGGAGGTTTCATAGACTAAAGTTGAAAATCAGTGGTTTGACTGCCATAATGAAATAGGGTCACTAATCAACGTGTTTTCTCAAAAGGCCTTCAGTCAAATTCCTTGATACTTAAAATGCATACAGTGGATTATAATAATGAAAAAGGATAATTTGAAATCTTGGTTTCAACTCTAGAGGAACTCTTTAAAAAAAAGATTTGAAGTTTTGGAAACCCCAATGAAAAAGTAGCAACTGCACGGTTTCTACTGTCAGATTGGCTCTAAGTGCCAAAAAGTGCTGGAAACAGGGAGATAAGCCTATTTTTGCAACTTTGGTTAAAATCTTAAATTTTTCATCACAGATGTGCCCAAGATGCCCAAAAGCGCTGGAAACGGGGAGATAAGCCTTTTTTTGCAACTTTGGTTAAAATCTTAAATGTTTCATCACAGATGTGCCCAAGATGCGCAAAAGCGCTGGAAACGGTGAGATAAACCTATTTTTGCAACTATAATTAAAATCTTAAATTTTTCATCACAAATGTGCCCAAGATGCCCAAAGGCGCTGGAAACGGTGAGATAAGCCTATTTTTGCAACTTTGGTTAAAATCTTCATTTTTTCATCACAGATATGCCCAAGGTGCACAAAAGTGCTGGAAACGGTGAGATAAGCCTAATTTTGCAACAATGTTTAAGGTTTGGAGGTTTCATAGACTAAAGTTGAAAATCAGTGGTTTGACTGCCATAATGAAATAGGGTCACTAATCAACGTGTTTTCTCAAAAGGCCTTCAGTCAAATTCCTTGATACTTAAAATGCATACAGTGGATTATAATAATGAAAAAGGATAATTTGAAATCTTGGTTTCAACTCTAAAGGAACTCTTTAAAAAAAAGATTTTAAGTTTTGGAAACCCCAATGAAAAAGTAGCAACTGCACGGTTTCTACTGTCAGATTGGCTCTAAGTGCCAAAAAGTGCTGGAAACGGAGAGATAAGCCTATTTTTGCAACTTTGGTTAAAATCTTAAATTTTTCATCACAGATGTGCCCAATATGCGCAAAAGCGCTGGAAACGGTGAGAAAACCCTATTTTTGCAACTATGGTTAAAATCTTAAATTTTTCATCACAGATGTGCCCAAGATGCGCAAAAGCGCTGGAAACGGTGAGATAAACCTATTTTTGCAACTATAATTAAAATCTTAAATTTTTCATCACAAATGTGCCCAAGATGCCCAAAGGCACTGGAAACTGTGAGATAAGCCTATTTTTGCAACTTTGGTTAAAATCTTCATTTTTTCATCACAGATATGCCCAAGGTGCACAAAAGTGCTGGAAACGGTGAGATAAGCCTAATTTTGCAACAATGTTTAAGGTTTTGAGGTTTCATAGACTAAAGTTGAAAATCAGTGGTTTGACTGCCATAATGAAATAGGGTCACTAATCAACGTGTTTTCTCAAAAGGCCTTCAGTCAAATTCCTTGATACTTAAAATGCATACAGTGGATTATAATAATGAAAAAGGATAATTTGAAATCTTGGTTTCAACTCTAAAGGAACTCTTTAAAAAAAAGATTTTAAGTTTTGGAAACCCCAATGAAAAAGTAGCAACTGCACGGTTTCTACTGTCAGATTGGCTCTAAGTGCCAAAAAGTGCTGGAAACGGGGAGATAAGCCTATTTTTGCAACTTTGGTTAAAATCTTAAATTTTTCATCACAGATGTGCCCAAGATGTGCAAAAGCGCTGGAAACGGTGAGATAAGCCTATTTTTGCAACTATGTATAAAATCTTAAATTTTTCATCACAGATGTGCCCAAGATGCCCAAAAGCGCTGGAAACGGTGAGATAAGCCTATTTTTGCAACTTTGGTTAAAATCTTCATTTTTTCATCACAGATATGCCCAAGGTGCACAAAAGTGCTGGAAACGTTGAGATAAGTCTAATTTTGCAACAATGTTTAAGGTTTGGAGGTTTCATAGACTAAAGTTGAAAATCAGTGGTTTGACTGCCATAATGAAATAGGGTCACTAATCAACGTGTTTTCTCAAAAGGCCTTCAGTCATATTCCTTGATACTTAAAATGCATACAGTGGATTATAATAATGAAAAAGGATAATTTGAAATCTTGGTTTCAACTCTAAAGGAACTCTTTAAAAAAAAGATTTTAAGTTTTGGAAACCCCAATGAAAAAGTAGCAACTGCACGGTTTCTACTGTCAGATTGGCTCTAAGTGCCAAAAAGTGCTGGAAACGGGGAGATAAGCCTATTTTTGCAACTTTGGTTAAAATCTTAAATTTTTCATCACAGATGTGCCCAAGATGCGCAAAAGCGCTGGAAACGGTGAGATAAGCCTATTTTTGCAACTATGGTTAAAATCTTAAATTTTTCATCACAGATGTGCCCAAGATACACAAAAGTGCTGGAAACGGTGAGATAAGCCTAATTTTGCAACAATGTTTAAGGTTTGGAGGTTTCATAGACTAAAGTTGAAAATCAGTGGTTTGACTGCCATAATGAAATAGGGTCACTAATCAACGTGCTTTCTCAAAAGGCCTTCAGTCAAATTCCTTGATACTTAAAATGCATACAGTGGATTATAATAATGAAAAAGGATAATTTGAAATCTTGGTTTCAACTCTAAAGGAACTCTTTAAAAAAAAGATTTTAAGTTTTGGAAACCCCAATGAAAAAGTAGCAACTGCACGGTTTCTACTGTCAGATTGGCTCTAAGTGCCAAAAAGTGCTGGAAACGGGGAGATAAGCCTATTTTTGCAACTTTGGTTAAAATCTTAAATTTTTCATCACAGATGTGCCCAAGATGCGCAAAAGTGCTGGAAACGGTGAGATAAGCCTATTTTTGCAACTATGGTTAAAATCTTAAATTTTTCATCACAGATGTGCCCAAGATGCCCAAAAGCGCTGGAAACGTTGAGATAAGCCTATTTTTGCAACTTTGGTTAAAATCTTAAATTTTTCATCACAGATGTGCCCAAGATGCACAAAAGTGCTGGAAACGGTGAGATAAGCCTATTTTTGCAAATTTGGTTAAAATCTTCATTTTTTCATCACAGATATGCCCATGGTGCACAAAAGTGCTGGAAACGGTGAGATAAGCCTAATTTTGCAACAATGTTTAAGGTTTGGAGGTTTCATAGACTAAAGTTGAAAATCAGATGTTTGACTGCCATAATGAAATAGGGTCACTAATCAACGTGTTTTCTCAAAAGGCCTTCAGTCAAATTCCTTGATACTTAAAATGCATACAGTGGATTATAATAATGAAAAAGGATAATTTGAAATCTTGGTTTCAACTCTAAAGGAACTCTTTAAAAAAAAGATTTTAAGTTTTGGAGACCCCAATGAAAAAGTAGCAACTGCACGGTTTCTACTGTCAGATTGGCTCTAAGTGCCAAAAAGTGCTGGAAACGGGGAGATAAGCCTATTTATGAAACTTTGGTTAAAATCTTAAATTTTTCATCACAGATGTGCCCAAGATGCGCAAAAGCGCTGGAAACGGTGAGATAAGCCTATTTTTGCAACTATGGTTAAAATCTTACATTTTTCATCACAGATGTGCCCAAGATGCCCAAAAGCGCTGGAAACGGTGAGATAAGCCTATTTTTGCAACTTTGGTTAAAATCTTCATTTTTTCATCACAGATATGCCCAAGGTGCACAAAAGTGCTGGAAACGGTGAGATAAGCCTAATTTTGCAACAATGTTTAAGGTTTTGAGGTTTCATAGACTAAAGTTGAAAATCAGTGGTTTGACTGCCATAATGAAATAGGGTCACTAATCAACGTGTTTTCTCAAAAGGCCTTCAGTCAAATTCCTTGATACTTAAAATGCATACAGTGGATTATAATAATGAAAAAGGATAATTTGAAATCTTGGTTTCAACTCTAAAGGAACTCTTTAAAAAAAAGATTTTAAGTTTTGGAAACCCCAATGAAAAAGTAGCAACTGCACGGTTTCTACTGTCAGATTGGCTCTAAGTGCCAAAAAGTGCTGGAAACGGGGAGATAAGCCTATTTTTGCAACTTTGGTTAAAATCTTAAATTTTTCATCACAGATGTGCCCAAGATGCGCAAAAGCGCTGGAAACGGTGAGATAAGCCTATTTTTGCAACTATGGTTAAAATCTTAAATTTTTCATCACAGATGTGCCCAAGATGCCCAAAAGCGCTGGAAACGTTGAGATAAGCCTATTTTTGCAACTTTGGTTAAAATCTTAAATTTTTCATCACAGATATGCCCAAGGTACACAAAAGTGCTGGAAACGGTGAGATAAGCCTAATTTTGCAACAATGTTTAAGGTTTGGAGGTTTCATAGACTAAAGTTGAAAATCAGTGGTTTGACTGCCATAATGAAATAGGGTCACTAATCAACGTGTTTTCTCAAAAGGCCTTCAGTCAAATTCCTTGATACTTAAAATGTATACAGTGGATTATAATAATGAAAAAGGATAATTTGAAATCTTGGTTTCAACTCTAAAGGAACTCTTTAAAAAAAAGGTTTTAAGTTTTGGAAACCCCAATGAAAAAGTAGCAACTGCACGGTTTCTACTGTCAGATTGGCTCTAAGTGCCAAAAAGTGCTGGAAACGGGGAGATAAGCCTATTTTTGCAACTTTGGTTAAAATCTTAAATTTTTCATCACAGATGTGCCCAAGATGCACAAAAGTGCTGGAAACGGTGAGATAAGCCTATTTTTGCAAATTTGGTTAAAATCTTCATTTTTTCATCACAGATATGCCCATGGTGCACAAAAGTGCTGGAAACGGTGAGATAAGCCTAATTTTGCAACAATGTTTAAGGTTTGGAGGTTTCATAGACTAAAGTTGAAAATCAGATGTTTGACTGCCATAATGAAATAGGGTCACTAATCAACGTGTTTTCTCAAAAGGCCTTCAGTCAAATTCCTTGATACTTAAAATGCATACAGTGGATTATAATAATGAAAAAGGATAATTTGAAATCTTGGTTTCAACTCTAAAGGAACTCTTTAAAAAAAAGATTTTAAGTTTTGGAGACCCCAATGAAAAAGTAGCAACTGCACGGTTTCTACTGTCAGATTGGCTCTAAGTGCCAAAAAGTGCTGGAAACGGGGAGATAAGCCTATTTATGAAACTTTGGTTAAAATCTTAAATTTTTCATCACAGATGTGCCCAAGATGCGCAAAAGCGCTGGAAACGGTGAGATAAGCCTATTTTTGCAACTATGGTTAAAATCTTACATTTTTCATCACAGATGTGCCCAAGATGCCCAAAAGCGCTGGAAACGGTGAGATAAGCCTATTTTTGCAACTTTGGTTAAAATCTTCATTTTTTCATCACAGATATGCCCAAGGTGCACAAAAGTGCTGGAAACGGTGAGATAAGCCTAATTTTGCAACAATGTTTAAGGTTTTGAGGTTTCATAGACTAAAGTTGAAAATCAGTGGTTTGACTGCCATAATGAAATAGGGTCACTAATCAACGTGTTTTCTCAAAAGGCCTTCAGTCAAATTCCTTGATACTTAAAATGCATACAGTGGATTATAATAATGAAAAAGGATAATTTGAAATCTTGGTTTCAACTCTAAAGGAACTCTTTAAAAAAAAGATTTTAAGTTTTGGAAACCCCAATGAAAAAGTAGCAACTGCACGGTTTCTACTGTCAGATTGGCTCTAAGTGCCAAAAAGTGCTGGAAACGGGGAGATAAGCCTATTTTTGCAACTTTGGTTAAAATCTTAAATCTTTCATCACAGATGTGCCCAAGATGCGCAAAAGCGCTGGAAACGGTGAGATAAGCCTATTTTTGCAACTATGTATAAAATCTTAAATTTTTCATCACAGATGTGCCCAAGATGCCCAAAAGCGCTGGAAACGGTGAGATAAGCCTATTTTTGCAACTTTGGTTAAAATCTTCATTTTTTCATCACAGATATGCCCAAGGTGCACAAAAGTGCTGGAAACGTTGAGATAAGTCTAATTTTGCAACAATGTTTAAGGTTTGGAGGTTTCATAGACTAAAGTTGAAAATCAGTGGTTTGACTGCCATAATGAAATAGGGTCACTAATCAACGTGTTTTCTCAAAAGGCCTTCAGTCATATTCCTTGATACTTAAAATGCATACAGTGGATTATAATAATGAAAAAGGATAATTTGAAATCTTGGTTTCAACTCTAAAGGAACTCTTTAAAAAAAAGATTTTAAGTTTTGGAAACCCCAATGAAAAAGTAGCAACTGCACGGTTTCTACTGTCAGATTGGCTCTAAGTGCCAAAAAGTGCTGGAAACGGGGAGATAAGCCTATTTTTGCAACTTTGGTTAAAATCTTAAATTTTTCATCACAGATGTGCCCAAGATGCGCAAAAGCGCTGGAAACGGTGAGATAAGCCTATTTTTGCAACTATGGTTAAAATCTTAAATTTTTCATCACAGATGTGCCCAAGATACACAAAAGTGCTGGAAACGGTGAGATAAGCCTAATTTTGCAACAATGTTTAAGGTTTGGAGGTTTCATAGACTAAAGTTGAAAATCAGTGGTTTGACTGCCATAATGAAATAGGGTCACTAATCAACGTGCTTTCTCAAAAGGCCTTCAGTCAAATTCCTTGATACTTAAAATGCATACAGTGGATTATAATAATGAAAAAGGATAATTTGAAATCTTGGTTTCAACTCTAAAGGAACTCTTTAAAAAAAAGATTTTAAGTTTTGGAAACCCCAATGAAAAAGTAGTAACTGCACGGTTTTCTACGTTTAGATTGGCTCTAAGTGCCAAAAAGTGCTGGAAACGGGGAGATAAGCCTGTTTTTGCAACTATGGTTAAAATCTTTAATTTTTCATCACAGATGTGCCCAAGGTGCACAAAAGTGCTGGAAACGGTGAGATAAGCCTAATTTTGCAACAATGTTTAAGGTTTGGAGGTTTCATAGACTAAAGTTGAAAATCAGTGGTTTGACTGCCATAATGAAATAGGGTCACTAATCAACGTGTTTTCTCAAAAGGCCTTCAGTAAAATTCCTTGATACTTAAAATGCATACAGTGGATTATAATAATGAAAAAGGATAATTTGAAATCTTGGTTTCAACTCTAAAGGAACTCTTTAAAAAAAAGATTTTAAGTTTTGGAGACCCCAATGAAAAAGTAGCAACTGCACGGTTTCTACTGTCAGATTGGCTCTAAGTGCCAAAAAGTGCTGGAAACGGGGAGATAAGCCTATTTATGAAACTTTGGTTAAAATCTTAAATTTTTCATCACAGATGTGCCCAAGATGCGCAAAAAAGCGCTGGAAACGGTGAGATAAGCCTATTTTTGCAACTATGGTTAAAATCTTACATTTTTCATCACAGATGTGCCCAAGATGCCCAAAAGCGCTGGAAACGGTGAGATAAGCCTATTTTTGCAACTTTGGTTAAAATCTTCATTTTTTCATCACAGATATGCCCAAGGTGCACAAAAGTGCTGGAAACGTTGAGATAAGTCTAATTTTGCAACAATGTTTAAGGTTTGGAGGTTTCATAGACTAAAGTTGAAAATCAGTGGTTTGACTGCCATAATGAAATAGGGTCACTAATCAACGTGTTTTCTCAAAAGGCCTTCAGTCATATTCCTTGATACTTAAAATGCATACAGTGGATTATAATAATGAAAAAGGATAATTTGAAATCTTGGTTTCAACTCTAAAGGAACTCTTTAAAAAAAAGATTTTAAGTTTTGGAAACCCCAATGAAAATGTAGCAACTGCACGGTTTCTACTGTCAGATTGGCTCTAAGTGCCAAAAAGTGCTGGAAATGGGGAGATAAGCCTATTTTTGCAACTTTGGTTAAAATCTTAAATTTTTCATCACAGATGTGCCCAAGATGCGCAAAAGCGCTGGAAACGGTGAGATAAGCCAATTTTTGCAACTATGGTTAAAATCTTAAATTTTTCATCACAGATGTGCCCAAGATACACAAAAGTGCTGGAAACGGTGAGATAAGCCTAATTTTGCAACAATGTTTAAGGTTTGGAGGTTTCATAGACTAAAGTTGAAAATCAGTGGTTTGACTGCCATAATGAAATAGGGTCACTAATCAACGTGTTTTCTCAAAAGGCCTTCAGTCAAATTCCTTGATACTTAAAATGCATACAGTGGATTATAATAATGAAAAAGGATAATTTGAAATCTTGGTTTCAACTCTAGAGGAACTCTTTAAAAAAAAGATTTGAAGTTTTGGAAACCCCAATGAAAAAGTAGCAACTGCACGGTTTCTACTGTCAGATTGGCTCTAAGTGCCAAAAAGTGCTGGAAACAGGGAGATAAGCCTATTTTTGCAACTTTGGTTAAAATCTTAAATTTTTCATCACAGATGTGCCCAAGATGCCCAAAAGCGCTGGAAACGGGGAGATAAGCCTTTTTTTGCAACTATGGTTAAAATCTTAAATTTTTCATCACAGATGTGCCCAATATGCGCAAAAGCGCTGGAAACGGTGAGAAAACCCTATTTTTGCAACTATGGTTAAAATCTTAAATTTTTCATCAAAGATGTGCCCAAGATGCGCAAAAGCGCTGGAAACGGTGAGATAAACCTATTTTTGCAACTATAATTAAAATCTTAAATTTTTCATCACAAATGTGCCCAAGATGCCCAAAGGCACTGGAAACTGTGAGATAAGCCTATTTTTGCAACTTTGGTTAAAATCTTCATTTTTTCATCACAGATATGCCCAAGGTGCACAAAAGTGCTGGAAACGGTGAGATAAGCCTAATTTTGCAACAATGTTTAAGGTTTGGAGGTTTCATAGACTAAAGTTGAAAATCAGTGGTTTGACTGCCATAATGAAATAGGGTCACTAATCAACGTGTTTTCTCAAAAGGCCTTCAGTCAAATTCCTTGATACTTAAAATGCATACAGTGGATTATAATAATGAAAAAGGATAATTTGAAATCTTGGTTTCAACTCTAGAGGAACTCTTTAAAAAAAAGATTTGAAGTTTTGGAAACCCCAATGAAAAAGTAGCAACTGCACGGTTTCTACTGTCAGATTGGCTCTAAGTGCCAAAAAGTGCTGGAAACAGGGAGATAAGCCTATTTTTGCAACTTTGGTTAAAATCTTAAATTTTTCATCACAGATGTGCCCAAGATGCCCAAAAGCGCTGGAAACGTTGAGATAAGCCTATTTTTGCAACTTTGGTTAAAATCTTAAATTTTTCATCACAGATATGCCCAAGGTACACAAAAGTGCTGGAAACGGTGAGATAAGCCTAATTTTGCAACAATGTTTAAGGTTTGGAGGTTTCATAGACTAAAGTTGAAAATCAGTGGTTTGACTGCCATAATGAAATAGGGTCACTAATCAACGTGTTTTCTCAAAAGGCCTTCAGTCAAATTCCTTGATACTTAAAATGTATACAGTGGATTATAATAATGAAAAAGGATAATTTGAAATCTTGGTTTCAACTCTAAAGGAACTCTTTAAAAAAAAGGTTTTAAGTTTTGGAAACCCCAATGAAAAAGTAGCAACTGCACGGTTTCTACTGTCAGATTGGCTCTAAGTGCCAAAAAGTGCTGGAAACGGGGAGATAAGCCTATTTTTGCAACTTTGGTTAAAATCTTAAATTTTTCATCACAGATGTGCCCAAGATGCACAAAAGTGCTGGAAACGGTGAGATAAGCCTATTTTTGCAAATTTGGTTAAAATCTTCATTTTTTCATCACAGATATGCCCATGGTGCACAAAAGTGCTGGAAACGGTGAGATAAGCCTAATTTTGCAACAATGTTTAAGGTTTGGAGGTTTCATAGACTAAAGTTGAAAATCAGATGTTTGACTGCCATAATGAAATAGGGTCACTAATCAACGTGTTTTCTCAAAAGGCCTTCAGTCAAATTCCTTGATACTTAAAATGCATACAGTGGATTATAATAATGAAAAAGGATAATTTGAAATCTTGGTTTCAACTCTAAAGGAACTCTTTAAAAAAAAGATTTTAAGTTTTGGAGACCCCAATGAAAAAGTAGCAACTGCACGGTTTCTACTGTCAGATTGGCTCTAAGTGCCAAAAAGTGCTGGAAACGGGGAGATAAGCCTATTTATGAAACTTTGGTTAAAATCTTAAATTTTTCATCACAGATGTGCCCAAGATGCGCAAAAGCGCTGGAAACGGTGAGATAAGCCTATTTTTGCAACTATGGTTAAAATCTTACATTTTTCATCACAGATGTGCCCAAGATGCCCAAAAGCGCTGGAAACGGTGAGATAAGCCTATTTTTGCAACTTTGGTTAAAATCTTCATTTTTTCATCACAGATATGCCCAAGGTGCACAAAAGTGCTGGAAACGGTGAGATAAGCCTAATTTTGCAACAATGTTTAAGGTTTTGAGGTTTCATAGACTAAAGTTGAAAATCAGTGGTTTGACTGCCATAATGAAATAGGGTCACTAATCAACGTGTTTTCTCAAAAGGCCTTCAGTCAAATTCCTTGATACTTAAAATGCATACAGTGGATTATAATAATGAAAAAGGATAATTTGAAATCTTGGTTTCAACTCTAAAGGAACTCTTTAAAAAAAAGATTTTAAGTTTTGGAAACCCCAATGAAAAAGTAGCAACTGCACGGTTTCTACTGTCAGATTGGCTCTAAGTGCCAAAAAGTGCTGGAAACGGGGAGATAAGCCTATTTTTGCAACTTTGGTTAAAATCTTAAATTTTTCATCACAGATGTGCCCAAGATGCGCAAAAGCGCTGGAAACGGTGAGATAAGCCTATTTTTGCAACTATGTATAAAATCTTAAATTTTTCATCACAGATGTGCCCAAGATGCCCAAAAGCGCTGGAAACGGTGAGATAAGCCTATTTTTGCAACTTTGGTTAAAATCTTCATTTTTTCATCACAGATATGCCCAAGGTGCACAAAAGTGCTGGAAACGTTGAGATAAGTCTAATTTTGCAACAATGTTTAAGGTTTGGAGGTTTCATAGACTAAAGTTGAAAATCAGTGGTTTGACTGCCATAATGAAATAGGGTCACTAATCAACGTGTTTTCTCAAAAGGCCTTCAGTCATATTCCTTGATACTTAAAATGCATACAGTGGATTATAATAATGAAAAAGGATAATTTGAAATCTTGGTTTCAACTCTAAAGGAACTCTTTAAAAAAAAGATTTTAAGTTTTGGAAACCCCAATGAAAAAGTAGCAACTGCACGGTTTCTACTGTCAGATTGGCTCTAAGTGCCAAAAAGTGCTGGAAACGGGGAGATAAGCCTATTTTTGCAACTTTGGTTAAAATCTTAAATTTTTCATCACAGATGTGCCCAAGATGCGCAAAAGCGCTGGAAACGGTGAGATAAGCCTATTTTTGCAACTATGGTTAAAATCTTAAATTTTTCATCACAGATGTGCCCAAGATACACAAAAGTGCTGGAAACGGTGAGATAAGCCTAATTTTGCAACAATGTTTAAGGTTTGGAGGTTTCATAGACTAAAGTTGAAAATCAGTGGTTTGACTGCCATAATGAAATAGGGTCACTAATCAACGTGCTTTCTCAAAAGGCCTTCAGTCAAATTCCTTGATACTTAAAATGCATACAGTGGATTATAATAATGAAAAAGGATAATTTGAAATCTTGGTTTCAACTCTAAAGGAACTCTTTAAAAAAAAGATTTTAAGTTTTGGAAACCCCAATGAAAAAGTAGTAACTGCACGGTTTTCTACGTTTAGATTGGCTATAAGTGCCAAAAAGTGCTGGAAACGGGGAGATAAGCCTATTTATGAAACTTTGGTTAAAATCTTAAATTTTTCATCACAGATGTGCCCAAGATGCGCAAAAAAGCGCTGGAAACGGTGAGATAAGCCTATTTTTGCAACTATGGTTAAAATCTTACATTTTTCATCACAGATGTGCCCAAGATGCCCAAAAGCGCTGGAAACGGTGAGATAAGCCTATTTTTGCAACTTTGGTTAAAATCTTCATTTTTTCATCACAGATATGCCCAAGGTGCACAAAAGTGCTGGAAACGTTGAGATAAGTCTAATTTTGCAACAATGTTTAAGGTTTGGAGGTTTCATAGACTAAAGTTGAAAATCAGTGGTTTGACTGCCATAATGAAATAGGGTCACTAATCAACGTGTTTTCTCAAAAGGCCTTCAGTCATATTCCTTGATACTTAAAATGCATACAGTGGATTATAATAATGAAAAAGGATAATTTGAAATCTTGGTTTCAACTCTAAAGGAACTCTTTAAAAAAAAGATTTTAAGTTTTGGAAACCCCAATGAAAAAGTAGCAACTGCACGGTTTCTACTGTCAGATTGGCTCTAAGTGCCAAAAAGTGCTGGAAATGGGGAGATAAGCCTATTTTTGCAACTTTGGTTAAAATCTTAAATTTTTCATCACAGATGTGCCCAAGATGCGCAAAAGCGCTGGAAACGGTGAGATAAGCCAATTTTTGCAACTATGGTTAAAATCTTAAATTTTTCATCACAGATGTGCCCAAGATACACAAAAGTGCTGGAAACGGTGAGATAAGCCTAATTTTGCAACAATGTTTAAGGTTTGGAGGTTTCATAGACTAAAGTTGAAAATCAGTGGTTTGACTGCCATAATGAAATAGGGTCACTAATCAACGTGTTTTCTCAAAAGGCCTTCAGTCAAATTCCTTGATACTTAAAATGCATACAGTGGATTATAATAATGAAAAAGGATAATTTGAAATCTTGGTTTCAACTCTAGAGGAACTCTTTAAAAAAAAGATTTGAAGTTTTGGAAACCCCAATGAAAAAGTAGCAACTGCACGGTTTCTACTGTCAGATTGGCTCTAAGTGCCAAAAAGTGCTGGAAACAGGGAGATAAGCCTATTTTTGCAACTTTGGTTAAAATCTTAAATTTTTCATCACAGATGTGCCCAAGATGCCCAAAAGCGCTGGAAACGGGGAGATAAGCCTTTTTTTGCAACTATGGTTAAAATCTTAAATTTTTCATCACAGATGTGCCCAATATGCGCAAAAGCGCTGGAAACGGTGAGAAAACCCTATTTTTGCAACTATGGTTAAAATCTTAAATTTTTCATCAAAGATGTGCCCAAGATGCGCAAAAGCGCTGGAAACGGTGAGATAAACCTATTTTTGCAACTATAATTAAAATCTTAAATTTTTCATCACAAATGTGCCCAAGATGCCCAAAGGCACTGGAAACTGTGAGATAAGCCTATTTTTGCAACTTTGGTTAAAATCTTCATTTTTTCATCACAGATATGCCCAAGGTGCACAAAAGTGCTGGAAACGGTGAGATAAGCCTAATTTTGCAACAATGTTTAAGGTTTGGAGGTTTCATAGACTAAAGTTGAAAATCAGTGGTTTGACTGCCATAATGAAATAGGGTCACTAATCAACGTGTTTTCTCAAAAGGCCTTCAGTCAAATTCCTTGATACTTAAAATGCATACAGTGGATTATAATAATGAAAAAGGATAATTTGAAATCTTGGTTTCAACTCTAAAGGAACTCTTTAAAAAAAATATTTTAAGTTTTGGAAACCCCAATGAAAAAGTAGCAACTGCACGGTTTCTACTGTCAGATTGGCTCTAAGTGCCAAAAAGTGCTGGAAACGGAGAGATAAGCCTATTTTTGCAACTTTGGTTAAAATATTAAATTTTTCATCACAGATGTGCCTAAGATGCCCAAAAGCGCTGGAAACGGTGAGATAAGCCTATTTTTGCAACTATGGTTAAAATCTTAAATTTTTCATCACAGATGTGCCCAATATGCGCAAAAGCGCTGGAAACGGTGAGAAAACCCTATTTTTGCAACTATGGTTAAAATCTTAAATTTTTCATCACAGATGTGCCCAAGATGCGCAAAAGCGCTGGAAACGGTGAGATAAACCTATTTTTGCAACTATAATTAAAATCTTAAATTTTTCATCACAAATGTGCCCAAGATGCCCAAAGGCACTGGAAACTGTGAGATAAGCCTATTTTTGCAACTTTGGTTAAAATCTTCATTTTTTCATCACAGATATGCCCAAGGTGCACAAAAGTGCTGGAAACGGTGAGATAAGCCTAATTTTGCAACAATGTTTAAGGTTTGGAGGTTTCATAGACTAAAGTTGAAAATCAGTGGTTTGACTGCCATAATGAAATAGGGTCACTAATCAACGTGTTTTCTCAAAAGGCCTTCAGTCAAATTCCTTGATACTTAAAATGCATACAGTGGATTATAATAATGAAAAAGGATAATTTGAAATCTTGGTTTCAACTCTAGAGGAACTCTTTAAAAAAAAGATTTGAAGTTTTTGAAACCCCAATGAAAAAGTAGCAACTGCACGGTTTCTACTGTCAGATTGGCTCTAAGTGCCAAAAAGTGCTGGAAACAGGGAGATAAGCCTATTTTTGCAACTTTGGTTAAAATCTTAAATTTTTCATCACAGATGTGCCCAAGATGCCCAAAAGCGCTGGAAACGGGGAGATAAGCCTTTTTTTGCAACTTTGGTTAAAATCTTAAATGTTTCATCACAGATGTGCCCAAGATGCGCAAAAGCGCTGGAAACGGTGAGATAAACCTATTTTTGCAACTATAATTAAAATCTTAAATTTTTCATCACAAATGTGCCCAAGATGCCCAAAGGCGCTGGAAACGGTGAGATAAGCCTATTTTTGCAACTTTGGTTAAAATCTTCATTTTTTCATCACAGATATGCCCAAGGTGCACAAAAGTGCTGGAAACGGTGAGATAAGCCTAATTTTGCAACAATGTTTAAGGTTTGGAGGTTTCATAGACTAAAGTTGAAAATCAGTGGTTTGACTGCCATAATGAAATAGGGTCACTAATCAACGTGTTTTCTCAAAAGGCCTTCAGTCAAATTCCTTGATACTTAAAATGCATACAGTGGATTATAATAATGAAAAAGGATAATTTGAAATCTTGGTTTCAACTCTAAAGGAACTCTTTAAAAAAAAGATTTTAAGTTTTGGAAACCCCAATGAAAAAGTAGCAACTGCACGGTTTCTACTGTCAGATTGGCTCTAAGTGCCAAAAAGTGCTGGAAACGGAGAGATAAGCCTATTTTTGCAACTTTGGTTAAAATCTTAAATTTTTCATCACAGATTTGCCCAAGATGCCCAAAAGCGCTGGAAACGGTGAGATAAGCCTATTTTTGCAACTATGGTTAAAATCTTAAATTTTTCATCACAGATGTGCCCAATATGCGCAAAAGCGCTGGAAACGGTGAGAAAACCCTATTTTTGCAACTATGGTTAAAATCTTAAATTTTTCATCACAGATGTGCCCAAGATGCGCAAAAGCGCTGGAAACGGTGAGATAAACCTATTTTTGCAACTATAATTAAAATCTTAAATTTTTCATCACAAATGTGCCCAAGATGCCCAAAGGCACTGGAAACTGTGAGATAAGCCTATTTTTGCAACTTTGGTTAAAATCTTCATTTTTTCATCACAGATATGCCCAAGGTGCACAAAAGTGCTGGAAACGGTGAGATAAGCCTAATTTTGCAACAATGTTTAAGGTTTGGAGGTTTCATAGACTAAAGTTGAAAATCAGTGGTTTGACTGCCATAATGAAATAGGGTCACTAATCAACGTGAGGCCTTCAGTCAAATTCCTTGATACTTAAAATGCATACAGTGGATTATAATAATGAAAAAGGATAATTTGAAATCTTGGTTTCAACTCTAGAGGAACTCTTTAAAAAAAAGTTTTGAAGTTTTGGAAACCCCAATGAAAAAGTAGCAACTGCACGGTTTCTACTGTCAGATTGGCTCTAAGTGCCAAAAAGTGCTGGAAACAGGGAGAAAACCCTATTTTTGCAACAATGGTTAAAATCTTCAATTTTTCATCACAGATGTGCCCAAGATGCACAAAAGCGCTGGAAACGGTGAGATAAGCCTAATTTTGCAACAATGTTTAAGGTTTGGAGGTTTCATAGACTAAAGTTGAAAATCAGTGGTTTGAATGCCATAATGAAATAGGGTCACTAATCAACGTGTTTTCTCAAAAGACCTTCAGTCAAATTCCTTGATACTTAAAATGCATACAGTGGATTTTAATAATGAAAAAGGATAATTTGAAATCTTGGTTTCAACTCTAAAGGAACTCTTTAAAGAAAAGATTTTAAGTTTTGGAAACCCCAATGAAAAAGTAGTAACTGCACGGTTTCTACTGTCAGATTGGCTCTAAGTGCCAAAAAGTGCTGGAAACGGGGAGATAAGCCTATTTTTGCAACAATGGTTAAAATCTTCAATTTTCATCACAGATGTGCCCAAGATGCACAAAAGCGCTGGAAACGGTGAGATAAGCCTATTTTTGCAACTTTGGTTAAAATCTTCAATTTTTCTTCACAGATGTGCCCAAGATGCACAAAAGCGCTGGAAACGGTGAGATAAGCCTATTTTTGCAACTTTGGTTAAAATCCTCAATTTTTCATCACAGATGTGCCCAAGATGCGCAAAAGCGCTGGAAACGGTGAGATAAGCCTATTTTTGCAACTTTGGTTAAAATCTTCAATTTTTCATCACAGATGTGCCCAAGATGCCCAAAAGCGCTGGAAACGGTGAGATAAGCCTATTTTTGCAACTTTGGTTAAAATCTTCATTTTTTCATCACAGATATGCCCAAGGTGCACAAAAGTGCTGGAAACGGTGAGATAAGCCTAATTTTGCAACAATGTTTAAGGTTTGGAGGTTTCATAGACCAAAGTTGAAAATCAGTGGTTTGACTGCCATAATGAAATAGGGTCACTAATCAACATGTTTTCTCAAAAGGCCTTCAGTCAAATTCCTTGATACTTAAAATGCATACAGTGGATTATAATAATGAAAAAGGATAATTTGAAATCTTGGTTTCAACTCTAAAGGAACTCTTTAAAAAAAAGATTTTAAGTTTTGGAAACCCCAATGAAAAAGTAGCAGCTGCACGGTTTCTACTGTCAGATTGGCTCTAAGTGCCAAAAAGTGCTGGAAACGGGGAGATAAGCCTATTTTTGCAACAATGGTTAAAATCTTCAATTTTTCATCACAGATGTGCCCAAGATGCGCAAAAGCGCTGGAAACGGTGAGATAAGCCTATTTTTGCAACTTTGGTTAAAATCTTCAATTTTTCATCACAGATGTGCCCAAGATGCCCAAAAGCGCTGGAAACGGTGAGATAAGCCTATTTTTGCAACTTTTGTTAAAATCTTAAATTTTTCATCACAGATGTGCCCAAGATGCCCAAAAGCGCTGGAAACGGTGAGATAAATCTATTTTTGCAACTTTGGTTAAAATCTTCATTTTTTCATCACAGATATGCCCAAGGTGCGCAAAAGTGCTGGAAACGGTGAGATAAGCCTAATTTTGCAACAATGTTTAAGGTTTGGAGGTTTCATAGACTAAAGTTGAAAATCAGTGGTTTGACTGCCATAATGAAATAGGGTCACTAATCAACGTGTTTTCTCAAAAGGCCTTCAGTCAAATTCCTTGATACTTAAAATGCATACAGTGGATTATAATAATGAAAAAGGATAATTTGAAATCTTGGTTTCAACTCTAAAGGAACTCTTTAAAAAAAAGATTTTAAGTTTTGGAAACCCCAATGAAAAAGTAGCAACTGCACGGTTTCTACTGTCAGATTGGCTCTAAGTGCCAAAAAGTGCTGGAAACGGGGAGATAAGCCTATTTTTGCAACTATGGTTAAATTCTTAAATTTTTCATCACAGATGTGCCCAAGATGCGCAAAAGCGCAGGAAACGGTGAGATAAGCCTATTTTTGCAACTATGGTTAAAATCTTAAATTTTTCATCACAGATGTGCCCAAGATGCCCAAAAGCGCTGGAAACGGTGAGATAAGCCTATTTTTGCAACTTTGGTTAAAATCTTCATTTTTTCATCACAGATATGCCCAAGGTGCACAAAGGTGCTGGAAACGGTGAGATAAGCCTAATTTTGCAACAATGTTTAAGGTTTGGAGGTTTCATAGACTAAAGTTGAAAATCAGTGGTTTGACTGCCATAATGAAATAGGGTCACTAATCAACGTGTTTTCTCAAAAGGCCTTCAGTCAAATTCCTTGATACTTAAAATGCATACAGTGGATTATAATAATGAAAAAGGATAATTTGAAATCTTGGTTTCAACTCTAAAGGAACTCTTTAAAAAAAAGATTTTAAGTTTTGGAAACCCCAATGAAAAAGTAGCAACTGCACGGTTTCTACTGTCAGATTGGCTCTAAGTGCCAAAAAGTGCTGGAAACGGAGAGATAAGCCTATTTTTGCAACTTTGGTTAAAATCTTAAATTTTTCATCACAGATTTGCCCAAGATGCCCAAAAGCGCTGGAAACGGTGAGATAAGCCTATTTTTGCAACTATGGTTAAAATCTTAAATTTTTCATCACAGATGTGCCCAATATGCGCAAAAGCGCTGGAAACGGTGAGAAAACCCTATTTTTGCAACTATGGTTAAAATCTTAAATTTTTCATCACAGATGTGCCCAAGATGCGCAAAAGCGCTGGAAACGGTGAGATAAACCTATTTTTGCAACTATAATTAAAATCTTAAATTTTTCATCACAAATGTGCCCAAGATGCCCAAAGGCACTGGAAACTGTGAGATAAGCCTATTTTTGCAACTTTGGTTAAAATCTTCATTTTTTCATCACAGATATGCCCAAGGTGCACAAAAGTGCTGGAAACGGTGAGATAAGCCTAATTTTGCAACAATGTTTAAGGTTTGGAGGTTTCATAGACTAAAGTTGAAAATCAGTGGTTTGACTGCCATAATGAAATAGGGTCACTAATCAACGTGAGGCCTTCAGTCAAATTCCTTGATACTTAAAATGCATACAGTGGATTATAATAATGAAAAAGGATAATTTGAAATCTTGGTTTCAACTCTAGAGGAACTCTTTAAAAAAAAGTTTTGAAGTTTTGGAAACCCCAATGAAAAAGTAGCAACTGCACGGTTTCTACTGTCAGATTGGCTCTAAGTGCCAAAAAGTGCTGGAAACAGGGAGAAAACCCTATTTTTGCAACAATGGTTAAAATCTTCAATTTTTCATCACAGATGTGCCCAAGATGCACAAAAGCGCTGGAAACGGTGAGATAAGCCTAATTTTGCAACAATGTTTAAGGTTTGGAGGTTTCATAGACTAAAGTTGAAAATCAGTGGTTTGAATGCCATAATGAAATAGGGTCACTAATCAACGTGTTTTCTCAAAAGACCTTCAGTCAAATTCCTTGATACTTAAAATGCATACAGTGGATTTTAATAATGAAAAAGGATAATTTGAAATCTTGGTTTCAACTCTAAAGGAACTCTTTAAAGAAAAGATTTTAAGTTTTGGAAACCCCAATGAAAAAGTAGTAACTGCACGGTTTCTACTGTCAGATTGGCTCTAAGTGCCAAAAAGTGCTGGAAACGGGGAGATAAGCCTATTTTTGCAACAATGGTTAAAATCTTCAATTTTCATCACAGATGTGCCCAAGATGCACAAAAGCGCTGGAAACGGTGAGATAAGCCTATTTTTGCAACTTTGGTTAAAATCTTCAATTTTTCTTCACAGATGTGCCCAAGATGCACAAAAGCGCTGGAAACGGTGAGATAAGCCTATTTTTGCAACTTTGGTTAAAATCCTCAATTTTTCATCACAGATGTGCCCAAGATGCGCAAAAGCGCTGGAAACGGTGAGATAAGCCTATTTTTGCAACTTTGGTTAAAATCTTAAATTTTTCATCACAGATGTGCCCAAGATGCCCAAAAGCGCTGGAAACGGTGAGATAAGCCTATTTTTGCAACTTTGGTTAAAATCTTCATTTTTTCATCACAGATATGCCCAAGGTGCACAAAAGTGCTGGAAACGGTGAGATAAGCCTAATTTTGCAACAATGTTGAAGGTTTGGAGGTTTCATAGACCAAAGTTGAAAATCAGTGGTTTGACTGCCATAATGAAATAGGGTCACTAATCAACTTGTTTTCTCAAAAGGCCTTCAGTCAAATTCCTTGATACTTAAAATGCATACAGTGGATTATAATAATGAAAAAGGATAATTTGAAATCTTGGTTTCAACTCTAAAGGAACTCTTTAAAAAAAAGATTTTAAGTTTTGGAAACCCCAATGAAAAAGTAGCAACTGCACGGTTTCTACTGTCAGATTGGCTCTAAGTGCCAAAAAGTGCTGGAAACGGGGAGATAAGCCTATTTTTGCAAAAATGGTTAAAATCTTCAATTTTTCATCACAGATGTGCCCAAGATGCGCAAAAGCGCTGGAAACGGTGAGATAAGCCTATTTTTGCAACTTTGGTTAAAATCTTAAATTTTTCATCACAGATGTGCCCAAGATGCCCAAAAGCGCTGGAAACGGTGAGATAAGCCTATTTTTGCAACTTTGGTTAAAATCTTCATTTTTTCATCACAGATATGCCCAAGGTGCACAAAAGTGCTGGAAACGGTGAGATAAGCCTAATTTTGCAACAATGTTTAAGGTTTGGAGGTTTCATAGACCAAAGTTGAAAATCAGTGGTTTGACTGCCATAATGAAATAGGGTCACTAATCAACATGTTTTCTCAAAAGGCCTTCAGTCAAATTCCTTGATACTTAAAATGCATACAGTGGATTATAATAATGAAAAAGGATAATTTGAAATCTTGGTTTCAACTCTAAAGGAACTCTTTAAAAAAAAGATTTTAAGTTTTGGAAACCCCAATGAAAAAGTAGCAGCTGCACGGTTTCTACTGTCAGATTGGCTCTAAGTGCCAAAAAGTGCTGGAAACGGGGAGATAAGCCTATTTTTGCAACAATGGTTAAAATCTTCAATTTTTCATCACAGATGTGCCCAAGATGCGCAAAAGCGCTGGAAACGGTGAGATAAGCCTATTTTTGCAACTTTGGTTAAAATCTTCAATTTTTCATCACAGATGTGCCCAAGATGCCCAAAAGCGCTGGAAACGGTGAGATAAGCCTATTTTTGCAACTTTTGTTAAAATCTTAAATTTTTCATCACAGATGTGCCCAAGATGCCCAAAAGCGCTGGAAACGGTGAGATAAATCTATTTTTGCAACTTTGGTTAAAATCTTCATTTTTTCATCACAGATATGCCCAAGGTGCGCAAAAGTGCTGGAAACGGTGAGATAAGCCTAATTTTGCAACAATGTTTAAGGTTTGGAGGTTTCATAGACTAAAGTTGAAAATCAGTGGTTTGACTGCCATAATGAAATAGGGTCACTAATCAACGTGTTTTCTCAAAAGGCCTTCAGTCAAATTCCTTGATACTTAAAATGCATACAGTGGATTATAATAATGAAAAAGGATAATTTGAAATCTTGGTTTCAACTCTAAAGGAACTCTTTAAAAAAAAGATTTTAAGTTTTGGAAACCCCAATGAAAAAGTAGCAACTGCACGGTTTCTACTGTCAGATTGGCTCTAAGTGCCAAAAAGTGCTGGAAACGGGGAGATAAGCCTATTTTTGCAACTATGGTTAAATTCTTAAATTTTTCATCACAGATGTGCCCAAGATGCGCAAAAGCGCAGGAAACGGTGAGATAAGCCTATTTTTGCAACTATGGTTAAAATCTTAAATTTTTCATCACAGATGTGCCCAAGATGCCCAAAAGCGCTGGAAACGGTGAGATAAGCCTATTTTTGCAACTTTGGTTAAAATCTTCATTTTTTCATCACAGATATGCCCAAGGTGCACAAAGGTGCTGGAAACGGTGAGATAAGCCTAATTTTGCAACAATGTTTAAGGTTTGGAGGTTTCATAGACTAAAGTTGAAAATCAGTGGTTTGACTGCCATAATGAAATAGGGTCACTAATCAACGTGTTTTCTCAAAAGGCCTTCAGTCAAATTCCTTGATACTTAAAATGCATACAGTGGATTATAATAATGAAAAAGGATAATTTGAAATCTTGGTTTCAACTCTAAAGGAACTCTTTAAAAAAAAGATTTTAAGTTTTGGAAACCCCAATGAAAAAGTAGCAACTGCACGGTTTCTACTGTCAGATTGGCTCTAAGTGCCAAAAAGTGTTGGAAACGGGGAGATAAGCCTATTTTTGCAACTTTGGTTAAAATCTTAAATTTTTCATCACAGATGTGCCCAAGATGCACAAAAGTGCTGGAAACGGTGAGATAAGCCTATTTTTGCAACTATGTTTAAAATCTTAAATTTTTCATCACAGATGTGCCCAAGATGCCCAAAAGCGCTGGAAACGGTGAGATAAGCCTATTTTTGCAACTTTGGTTAAAATCTTCATTTTTTCATCACAGATATGCCCAAGGTGCACAAAAGTGCTGGAAACGGTGAGATAAGCCTAATTTTGCAACAATGTTTAAGGTTTGGAGGTTTCATAGACTAAAGTTGAAAATCAGTGGTTTGACTGCCATAATGAAATAGGGTCACTAATCAACGTGTTTTCTCAAAAGGCCTTCAGTCAAATTCCTTGATACTTAAAATGCATACAGTGGATTATAATAATGAAAAAGGATAATTTGAAATCTTGGTTTCAACTCTAAAGGAACTCTTTAAAAAAAAGATTTTAAGTTTTGGAAACCCCAATGAAAAAGTAGCAACTGCACGGTTTCTACTGTCGGATTGGCTCTAAGTGCCAAAAAGTGCTGGAAACGGGGAGATAAGCCTATTTTTGCAACTTTGGTTAAAATCTTAAATTTTTCATCACAGATGTGCCCAAGATGCGCAAAAGAGCTGGAAACGGTGAGATAAGCCTATTTTTGCAACTATGGTTAAAATCTTAAATTTTTCATCACAGATGTGCCCAAGATACCCAAAAGCGCTGGAAACTGTGAGATAAGCCTATTTTTGCAACTTTGGTTAAAATCTTCATTTTTTCATCACAGATATGCCCAAGGTGCACAAAAGTGCTGGAAACGGTGAGATAAGTCTAATTTTGCAACAATGTTTAAGTTTTGGAGGTTTCATAGACTAAAGTTGAAAATCAGTGGTTTGACTGCCATAATGAAATAGGGTCACTAATCAACGTGTTTTCTCAAAAGGCCTTAAGTCAAATTCCTTGATACTTAAAATGAATACAGTGGATTATAATAATGAAAAAGGATAATTTGAAATCTTGGTTTCAACTCTAAAGGAACTCTTTAAAAAAAAGATTTTAAGTTTTGGAAACCCCAATGAAAAAGTAGCAACTGCACGGTTTCTACTGTCAGATTGGCTCTAAGTGCCAAAAAGTGCTGGAAACGGGGAGATAAGCCTATTTTTGCAACTTTGGTTAAAATCTTAAATTTTTCATCACAGATGTGCCCAAGATGCACAAAAGTGCTGGAAACGGTGAGATAAGCCTATTTTTGCAAATTTGGTTAAAATCTTCATTTTTTCATCACAGATATGCCCATGGTGCACAAAAGTGCTGGAAACGGTGAGATAAGCCTAATTTTGCAACAATGTTTAAGGTTTGGAGGTTTCATAGACTAAAGTTGAAAATCAGATGTTTGACTGCCATAATGAAATAGGGTCACTAATCAACGTGTTTTCTCAAAAGGCCTTCAGTCAAATTCCTTGATACTTAAAATGCATACAGTGGATTATAATAATGAAAAAGGATAATTTGAAATCTTGGTTTCAACTCTAAAGGAACTCTTTAAAAAAAAGATTTTAAGTTTTGGAGACCCCAATGAAAAAGTAGCAACTGCACGGTTTCTACTGTCAGATTGGCTCTAAGTGCCAAAAAGTGCTGGAAACGGGGAGATAAGCCTATTTATGAAACTTTGGTTAAAATCTTAAATTTTTCATCACAGATGTGCCCAAGATGCGCAAAAGCGCTGGAAACGGTGAGATAAGCCTATTTTTGCAACTATGGTTAAAATCTTACATTTTTCATCACAGATGTGCCCAAGATGCCCAAAAGCGCTGGAAACGGTGAGATAAGCCTATTTTTGCAACTTTGGTTAAAATCTTCATTTTTTCATCACAGATATGCCCAAGGTGCACAAAAGTGCTGGAAACGTTGAGATAAGTCTAATTTTGCAACAATGTTTAAGGTTTGGAGGTTTCATAGACTAAAGTTGAAAATCAGTGGTTTGACTGCCATAATGAAATAGGGTCACTAATCAACGTGCTTTCTCAAAAGGCCTTCAGTCAAATTCCTTGATACTTAAAATGCATACAGTGGATTATAATAATGAAAAAGGATAATTTGAAATCTTGGTTTCAACTCTAAAGGAACTCTTTAAAAAAAAGATTTTAAGTTTTGGAAACCCCAATGAAAAAGTAGTAACTGCACGGTTTCTACTGTCAGATTGGCTCTAAGTGCCAAAAAGTGCTGGAAACGGGGAGATAAGCCTATTTATGAAACTTTGGTTAAAATCTTAAATTTTTCATCACAGATGTGCCCAAGATGCGCAAAAAAGCGCTGGAAATGGTGAGATAAGCCTATTTTTGCAACTATGGTTAAAATCTTACATTTTTCATCACAGATGTGCCCAAGATGCCCAAAAGCGCTGGAAACGGTGAGATAAGCCTATTTTTGCAACTTTGGTTAAAATCTTCATTTTTTCATCACAGATATGCCCAAGGTGCACAAAAGTGCTGGAAACGTTGAGATAAGTCTAATTTTGCAACAATGTTTAAGGTTTGGAGGTTTCATAGACTAAAGTTGAAAATCAGTGGTTTGACTGCCATAATGAAATAGGGTCACTAATCAACGTGTTTTCTCAAAAGGCCTTCAGTCAAATTCCTTGATACTTAAAATGCATACAGTGGATTATAATAATGAAAAAGGATAATTTGAAATCTTGGTTTCAACTCTAAAGGAACTCTTTAAAAAAAACATTTTAAGTTTTGGAAACCCCAATGAAAAAGTAGCAACTGCACGGTTTCTACTGTCAGATTGGCTCTAAGTGCCAAAAAGTGCTGGAAATGGGGAGATAAGCCTATTTTTGCAACTTTGGTTAAAATCTTAAATTTTTCATCACAGATGTGCCCAAGATGCGCAAAAGCGCTGGAAACGGTGAGATAAGCCTATTTTTGCAACTATGGTTAAAATCTTAAATTTTTCATCACAGATGTGCCCAAGATACACAAAAGTGCTGGAAACGGTGAGATAAGCCTAATTTTGCAACAATGTTTAAGGTTTGGAGGTTTCATAGACTAAAGTTGAAAATCAGTGGTTTGACTGCCATAATGAAATAGGGTCACTAATCAATGTGCTTTCTCAAAAGGCCTTCAGTCAAATTCCTTGATACTTAAAATGCATACAGTGGATTATAATAATGAAAAAGGATAATTTGAAATCTTGGTTTCAACTCTAAAGGAACTCTTTAAAAAAAAGATTTTAAGTTTTGGAAACCCCAATGAAAAAGTAGTAACTGCACGGTTTTCTACGTTTAGATTGGCTCTAAGTGCCAAAAAGTGCTGGAAACGGGGAGATAAGCCTGTTTTTGCAACTATGGTTAAAATCTTTAATTTTTCATCACAGATGTGCCCAAGATGCCCAAAAGCGCTGGAAACGTTGAGATATGCCTATTTTTGCAACTTTGGTTAAAATCTTCATTTTTTCATCACAGATATGCCCAAGGTGCACAAAAGTGCTGGAAACGGTGAGATAAGTCTAATTTTGCAACAATGTTTAAGGTTTGGAGGTTTCATAGACTAAAAATGAAAATCAGTGTTTTGACTGCCATAATGAAATAGGGTCACTAATCAACGTGTTTTCTCAAAAGGCCTTCAGTCAAATTCCTTGATACTTAAAATGCATACAGTGGATTATAATAATGAAAAAGGATAATTTGAAATCTTGGTTTCAACTCTAAAGGAACTCTTTAAAAAAAAGATTTTAAGTTTTGGAAACCCCAATGAAAAAGTAGTAACTGCACGGTTTTCTACGTTTAGATTGGCTCTAAGTGCCAAAAAGTGCTGGAAACGGGGAGATAAGCCTATTTTTGCAACTATGGTTAAAATCTTTAATTTTTCATCACAGATGTGCCCAAGATGCGCAAAAGCACTGGAAACGGTGAGATAAGCCTATTTTTGCAAATATGGTTAAAATCTTAAATTTTTCATCACAGATGTGCCCAAGATGCCCAAAAGCGCTGGAAACGGTGAGATAAGCCTATTTTTGCAACTTTGGTTAAAATCTTCATTTTTTCATCACAGATATGCCCAAGGTGCACAAAAGTGCTGGAAACGGTCAGATAAGCCTAATTTTGCAACAATGTTTAAGGTTTGGAGGTTTCATAGACCAAAGTTGAAAATATGTGGTTTGACTGCCATAATGAAATAGGGTCACTAATCAACGTGTTTTCTCAAAAGGCCTTCAGTCAAATTCCTTGATACTTAAAATGCATACAGTGGATTATAATAATGAAAAAGGATAATTTGAAATCTTGGTTTCAACTCTAAAGGAACTCTTTGAAAAAAAGATTTTAAGTTTTGGAAACCCCAATGAAAAAGTAGCAACTGCACGGTTTCTACTGTCAGATTGGCTCTAAGTGCCAAAAAGTGGTGGAAACGGGGAGATAAGCCTATTTATGCAACTTTGGTTAAAATCTTAAATTTTTCATCACAGATGTGCCCAAGATGCGCAAAAGCGCTGGAAACGGTGAGATAAGCCTATTTTTGCAACTATGGTTAAAATCTTAAATTTTTCATCACAGATGTGCCCAAGATGCCCAAAAGCGCTGGAAACGTTGAGATATGCCTATTTTTGCAACTTTGGTTAAAATCTTCATTTTTTCATCACAGATATGCCCAAGGTGCACAAAAGTGCTGGAAACGGTGAGATGAGTCTAATTTTGCAACAATGTTTAAGGTTTGGAGGTTTCATAGACTAAAAATGAAAATCAGTGTTTTGACTGCCATAATGAAATAGGGTCACTAATCAACGTGTTTTCTCAAAAGGCCTTCAGTCAAATTCCTTGATACTTAAAATGCATACAGTAGATTATAATAATGAAAAAGGATAATTTGAAATCTTGGTTTCAACTCTAAAGGAACTCTTTAAAAAAAAGATTTGAAGTTTTGGAAACCCCAATGAAAAAGTAGCAACTGCACGGTTTCTACTGTCAGATTGGCTCTAAGTGCCAAAAAGTGCTGGAAACGGGGAGATAAGCCTATATTTGCAACTATGGTTAAAATCTTAAATTTTTCATCCTAGATGTGCCCAAGATGCCCAAAAGCGCTGGAAACGGTGAGATAAGCCTATTTTTGCAACTTTGGTTAAAATCTTCATTTTTTCATCACAGATATGCCCAAGGTGCACAAAAGTGCTGGAAACGGTGAGATAAGCCTAATTTTGCAACAATGTTTAAGGTTTGGAGGTTTCATAGACTAAAGTTGAAAATCAGTGGTTTGACTGCCATAATGAAATAGGGTCACTAAACAACGTGTTTTCTCAAAAGGCCTTCAGTCAAATTCCTTGATACTTAAAATGCATACAGTGGATTATAATAATGAAAAAGGATAATTTGAAATCTTGGTTTCAACTCTAAAGGAACTCTTTAAAAAAAAGATTTTAAGTTTTGGAAACCCCAATGAAAAAGTAGTAACTGCACGGTTTTCTACGTTTAGATTGGCTCTAAGTGCCAAAAAGTGCTGGAAACGGGGAGATAAGCCTATTTTTGCAACTATGGTTAAAATCTTTAATTTTTCATCACAGATGTGCCCAAGATGCGCAAAAGCACTGGAAACGGTGAGATAAGCCTATTTTTGCAAATATGGTTAAAATCTTAAATTTTTCATCACAGATGTGCCCAAGATGCCCAAAAGCGCTGGAAACGGTGAGATAAGCCTATTTTTGCAACTTTGGTTAAAATCTTCATTTTTTCATCACAGATATGCCCAAGGTGCACAAAAGTGCTGGAAACGGTGAGATAAGCCTAATTTTGCAACAATGTTTAAGGTTTGGAGGTTTCATAGACCAAAGTTGAAAATCAGTGGTTTGACTGCCATAATGAAATAGGGTCACTAATCAACGTGTTTTCTCAAAAGGCCTTCAGTCAAATTCCTTGATACTTAAAATGCATACAGTGGATTATAATAATGAAAAAGGATAATTTGAAATCTTGGTTTCAACTCTAAAGGAACTCTTTAAAAAAAAGATTTTAAGTTTTGGAAACCCCAATGAAAAAGTAGTAACTGCACGGTTTTCTACGTTTAGATTGGCTCTAAGTGCCAAAAAGTGCTGGAAACGGGGAGATAAGCCTATTTTTGCAACTATGGTTAAAATCTTTAATTTTTCATCACAGATGTGCCCAAGATGCGCAAAAGCACTGGAAACTGTGAGATAAGCCTATTTTTGCAAATATGGTTAAAATCTTAAATTTTTCATCACAGATGTGCCCAAGATGCCCAAAAGCGCTGGAAACGGTGAGATAAGCCTATTTTTGCAACTTTGGTTAAAATCTTCATTTTTTCATCACAGATATGCCCAAGGTGCACAAAAGTGCTGGAAACGGTGAGATAAAACTAATTTTGCAACAATGTTTAAGGTTTGGAGGTTTCATAGACTAAAGTTGAAAATCAGTGGTTTGACTGCCATAATGAAATAGGGTCACTAATCAACGTGTTTTCTCAAAAGGCCTTCAGTCAAATTCCTTGATACTTAAAATGCATACAGTGGATTATAATAATGAAAAAGGATAATTTGAAATCTTGGTTTCAACTCTAAAGGAACTCTTTGAAAAAAAGATTTTAAGTTTTGGAAACCCCAATGAAAAAGTAGCAACTGCACGATTTCTACTGTCAGATTGGCTCTAAGTGCCAAAAAGTGCTGGAAACGGGGAGATAAGCCTATTTATGCAACTTTGGTTAAAATCTTAAATTTTTCATCACAGATGTGCTCAAGATGCGCAAAAGTGCTGGAAACGTTGAGATATGCCTATTTTTGCAACTTTGGTTAAAATCTTCATTTTTTCATCACAGATATGCCCAAGGTGCACAAAAGTGCTGGAAACGGTGAGATAAGTCTAATTTTGCAACAATGTTTAAGGTTTGGAGGTTTCATAGACTAAAGTTGAAAATCAGTGGTTTGACTGCCATAATGAAATAGGGTCACTAATCAACGTGTTTTCTCAAAAGGCCTTCAGTCAAATTCCTTGATACTTAAAATGCATACAGTGGATTATAATAATGAAAAAGGATAATTTGAAATCTTGGTTTCAACTCTAAAGGAACTCTTTAAAAAAAAGATTTTAAATTTTGGAAACCCCAATGAAAAAGTAGCAACTGCACGGTTTCTACTGTCAGATTGGCTCTAAGTGCCAAAAAGTGCTGGAAACGGGGAGATAAGCCTATTTTTGCAACTTTGGTTAAAATCTTAAATTTTTCATCACAGATGTGCCCAAGATGCGCAAAAGCGCTGGAAACGGTGAGATAAGCCTATTTTTGCAACTATGGTTAAAATCTTAAATTTTTCATCACAGATGTGCCCAAGATGCGCAAAAGCGCTGGAAACGGTGAGATAAGCCTATTTTTGCAACTATGGTTAAAATCTTAAATTTTTCATCACAGATGTGCCCAAGATGCCCAAAAGCGCTGGAAATGGTGAGATAAGTCTAATTTTGCAACAATGTTTAAGGTTTGGAGGTTTCATAGACTAAAAATGAAAATCAGTGTTTTGACTGCCATAATGAAATAGGGTCACTAATCAACGTGTTTTCTCAAAAGGCCTTCAGTCAAATTCCTTGATACTTAAAATGCATACAGTAGATTATAATAATGAAAAAGGATAATTTGAAATCTTGGTTTCAACTCTAAAGGAACTCTTTAAAAAAAAGATTTTAAGTTTTGGAAACCCCAATGAAAAAGTAGCAACTGCACGGTTTCTACTGTCAGATTGGCTCTAAGTGCCAAAAAGTGCTGGAAACGGGGAGATAAGCCTATATTTGCAACTATGGTTAAAATCTTAAATTTTTCATCCTAGATGTGCCCAAGATGCCCAAAAGCGCTGGAAACGGTGAGATAAGCCTATTTTTGCAACTTTGGTTAAAATCTTCATTTTTTCATCACAGATATGCCCAAGGTGCACAAAAGTGCTGGAAACGGTGAGATAAGCCTAATTTTGCAACAATGTTTAAGGTTTGGAGGTTTCATAGACTAAAGTTGAAAATCAGTGGTTTGACTGCCATAATGAAATAGGGTCACTAAACAACGTGTTTTCTCAAAAGGCCTTCAGTCAAATTCCTTGATACTTAAAATGCATACAGTGGATTATAATAATGAAAAAGGATAATTTGAAATCTTGGTTTCAACTCTAAAGGAACTCTTTAAAAAAAAGATTTTAAGTTTTGGAAACCCCAATGAAAAAGTAGTAACTGCACGGTTTTCTACGTTTAGATTGGCTCTAAGTGCCAAAAAGTGCTGGAAACGGGGAGATAAGCCTATTTTTGCAACTATGGTTAAAATCTTTAATTTTTCATCACAGATGTGCCCAAGATGCGCAAAAGCACTGGAAACGGTGAGATAAGCCTATTTTTGCAAATATGGTTAAAATCTTAAATTTTTCATCACAGATGTGCCCAAGATGCCCAAAAGCGCTGGAAACGGTGAGATAAGCCTATTTTTGCAACTTTGGTTAAAATCTTCATTTTTTCATCACAGATATGCCCAAGGTGCACAAAAGTGATGGAAACGGTGAGATAAGTCTAATTTTGCAACAATGTTTAAGGTTTGGAGGTTTCATAGACTAAAAATGAAAATCAGTGTTTTGACTGCCATAATGAAATAGGGTCACTAATCAACGTGTTTTCTCAAAAGGCCTTCAGTCAAATTCCTTGATACTTAAAATGCATACAGTAGATTATAATAATGAAAAAGGATAATTTGAAATCTTGGTTTCAACTCTAAAGGAACTCTTTAAAAAAAAGATTTTAAGTTTTGGAAACCCCAATGAAAAAGTAGCAACTGCACGATTTCTACTGTCAGATTGGCTCTAAGTGCCAAAAAGTGCTGGAAACGGGGAGATAAGCCTATTTATGCAACTTTGGTTAAAATCTTAAATTTTTCATCACAGATGTGCTCAAGATGCGCAAAAGTGCTGGAAACGTTGAGATATGCCTATTTTTGCAACTTTGGTTAAAATCTTCATTTTATCATCACAGATATGCCCAAGGTGCACAAAAGTGCTGGAAACGGTGAGATAAGTCTAATTTTGCAACAATGTTTAAGGTTTGGAGGTTTCATAGACTAAAAATGAAAATCAGTGTTTTGACTGCCATAATGAAATAGGGTCACTAATCAACGTGTTTTCTCAAAAGGCCTTCAGTCAAATTCCTTGATACTTAAAATGCATACAGTAGATTATAATAATGAAAAAGGATAATTTGAAATCTTGGTTTCAACTCTAAAGGAACTCTTTAAAAAAAAGATTTTAAGTTTTGGAAACCCCAATGAAAATGTAGCAACTGCACGGTTTCTACTGTCAGATTGGCTCTAAGTGCCAAAAAGTGCTGGAAACGGGGAGATAAGCCTATTTTTGCAACTTTGGTTAAAATCTTCATTTTTTCATCACAGATATGCCCAAGGTGCACAAAAGTGCTGGAAACGGTGAGATAAGCCTAATTTTGCAACAATGTTTAAGGTTTGGAGGTTTCATAGACCAAAGTTGAAAATCAGTGGTTTGACTGCCATAATGAAATAGGGTCACTAATCAACGTGTTTTCTCAAAAGGCCTTCAGTCAAATTCCTTGATACTTAAAATGCATACAGTGGATTATAATAATGAAAAAGGATAATTTGAAATCTTGGTTTCAACTCTAAAGGAACTCTTTGAAAAAAAGATTTTAAGTTTTGGAAACCCCAATGAAAAAGTAGCAACTGCACGGTTTCTACTGTCAGATTGGCTCTAAGTGCCAAAAAGTGGTGGAAACGGGGAGATAAGCCTATTTATGCAACTTTGGTTAAAATCTTAAATTTTTCATCACAGATGTGCCCAAGATGCGCAAAAGCGCTGGAAACGGTGAGATAAGCCTATTTTTGCAACTATGGTTAAAATCTTAAATTTTTCATCACAGATGTGCCCAAGATGCCCAAAAGCGCTGGAAACGTTGAGATATGCCTATTTTTGCAACTTTGGTTAAAATCTTCATTTTTTCATCACAGATATGCCCAAGGTGCACAAAAGTGCTGGAAACGGTGAGATAAGTCTAATTTTGCAACAATGTTTAAGGTTTGGAGGTTTCATAGACTAAAAATGAAAATCAGTGTTTTGACTGCCATAATGAAATAGGGTCACTAATCAACGTGTTTTCTCAAAAGGCCTTCAGTCAAATTCCTTTATACTTAAAATGCATACAGTAGATTATAATAATGAAAAAGGATCATTTGAAATCTTGGTTTCAACTCTAAAGGAACTCTTTAAAAAAAAGATTTTAAGTTTTGGAAACCCCAATGAAAAAGTAGCAACTGCACGGTTTCTACTGTCAGATTGGCTCTAAGTGCCAAAAAGTGCTGGAAACGGGGAGATAAGCCTTTTTATGCAACTTTGGTTAAAATCTTAAATTTTTCATCACAGATGTGCCCAAGATGCGCAAAAGCGCTGGAAACGGTGAGATAAGCCTATTTTTACAACTATGGTTAAAATCTTAAATTTTTCATCACAGATGTGCCCAAGATGCCCAAAAGCGCTGGAAACGTTGAGATATGCCTATTTTTGCAACTTTGGTTAAAATCTTCATTTTTTCATCACAGATATGCCCAAGGTGCACAAAAGTGCTGGAAACGGTGAGATAAGTCTAATTTTGCAACAATGTTTAAGGTTTGGAGGTTTCATAGACTAAAGTTGAAAATCAGTGGTTTGACTGCCATAATGAAATAGGGTCACTAAACAACGTGTTTTCTCAAAAGGCCTTCAGTCAAATTCCTTGATACTTAAAATGCATACAGTGGATTATAATAATGAAAAAGGATAATTTGAAATCTTGGTTTCAACTCTAAAAGAACTCTTTAAAAAAAAGATTTTAAGTTTTGGAAACCCCAATGAAAAAGTAGTAACTGCACGGTTTTCTACGTTTAGATTGGCTCTAAGTGCCAAAAAGTGCTGGAAACGGGGAGATAAGCCTATTTTTGCAACTTTGGTTAAAATCTTAAATTTTTCATCACAGATGTGCCCAAGATGCGCAAAAGCGCTGGAAACGGTGAGATAAGCCTATTTTTGCAACTTTGGTTAAAATCTTCATTTTTTCATCACAGATATGCCCAAGGTGCACAAAAGTGCTGGAAACGGTGAGATAAGCCTAATTTTGCAACAATGTTTAAGGTTTGGAGGTTTCATAGACTAAAGTTGAAAATCAGTGGTTTGACTGCCATAATGAAATAGGGTCACTAAACAACGTGTTTTCTCAAAAGGCCTTCAGTCAAATTCCTTGATACTTAAAATGCATACAGTGGATTATAATAATGAAAAAGGATAATTTGAAATCTTGGTTTCAACTCTAAAGGAACTCTTTAAAAAAAAGATTTTAAGTTTTGGAAACACCAATGAAAAAGTAGTAACTGCACGGTTTTCTACGTTTAGATTGGCTCTAAGTGCCAAAAAGTGCTGGAAACGGGGAGATAAGCCTATTTTTGCAACTATGGTTAAAATCTTTAATTTTTCATCACAGATGTGCCCAAGATGCGCAAAAGCACTGGAAACGGTGAGATAAGCCTATTTTTGCAAATATGGTTAAAATCTTAAATTTTTCATCACAGATGTGCCCAAGATGCCCAAAAGCGCTGGAAACGGTGAGATAAGCCTATTTTTGCAACTTTGGTTAAAATCTTCATTTTTTCATCACAGATATGCCCAAGGTGCACAAAAGTGCTGGAAACGGTGAGATAAGCCTAATTTTGCAACAATGTTTAAGGTTTGGAGGTTTCATAGACCAAAGTTGAAAATCAGTGGTTTGACTGCCATAATGAAATAGGGTCACTAATCAACGTGTTTTCTCAAAAGGCCTTCAGTCAAATTCCTTGATACTTAAAATGCATACAGTGGATTATAATAATGAAAAAGGATAATTTGAAATCTTGGTTTCAACTCTAAAGGAACTCTTTGAAAAAAAGATTTTAAGTTTTGGAAACCCCAATGAAAAAGTAGCAACTGCACGGTTTCTACTGTCAGATTGGCTCTAAGTGCCAAAAAGTGGTGGAAACGGGGAGATAAGCCTATTTATGCAACTTTGGTTAAAATCTTAAATTTTTCATCACAGATGTGCCCAAGATGCGCAAAAGCGCTGGAAACGGTGAGATAAGCCTATTTTTGCAACTATGGTTAAAATCTTAAATTTTTCATCACAGATGTGCCCAAGATGCCCAAAAGCGCTGGAAACGTTGAGATATGCCTATTTTTGCAACTTTGGTTAAAATCTTCATTTTTTCATCACAGATATGCCCAAGGTGCACAAAAGTGCTGGAAACGGTGAGATAAGTCTAATTTTGCAACAATGTTTAAGGTTTGGAGGTTTCATAGACTAAAAATGAAAATCAGTGTTTTGACTGCCATAATGAAATAGGGTCACTAATCAACGTGTTTTCTCAAAAGGCCTTCAGTCAAATTCCTTGATACTTAAAATGCATACAGTAGATTATAATAATGAAAAAGGATAATTTGAAATCTTGGTTTCAAATCTAAAGGAACTCTTTAAAAAAAAGATTTTAAGTATTGGAAACCCCAATGAAAAAGTAGCAACTGCACGGTTTCTACTGTCAGATTGGCTCTAAGTGCCAAAAAGTGCTGGAAACGGGGAGATAAGCCTATTTTTGCATCTATGGTTAAAATCTTAAATTTTTCATCACAGATGTGCCCAAGATGCGCAAAAGCACTGGAAACGGTGAGATAAGCCTATTTTTGCAAATATGGTTAAAATCTTAAATTTTTCATCACAGATGTGCCCAAGATGCCCAAAAGCGCTGGAAACGGTGAGATAAGCCTATTTTTGCAACTTTGGTTAAAATCTTCATTTTTTCATCACAGATATGCCCAAGGTGCACAAAAGTGCTGGAAACGGTGAGATAAGCCTAATTTTGCAACAATGTTTAAGGTTTGGAGGTTTCATAGAGTAAATTTGAAAATCAGTGGTTTGACTGCCATAATGAAATAGGGTCACTAATCAACGTGTTTTCTCAAAAGGCCTTCAGTCAAATTCCTTGATACTTAAAATGCATACAGTGGATTATAATAATGAAAAAGGATATTTTGAAATCTTGGTTTCAACTCTAAAGGAACTGTTTAAAAAAAAGATTTTAAGTTTTGGAAACCCCAATGAAAAAATAGCAACTGCACGGTTTCTACTGTCAGATTGGCTCTAAGTGCCAAAAAGCGCTGGAAACGGTGAGATAAGCCTATGTTGGGCAAGAGTCCCTGCTGAACTGGCCATGTGGTGGGACCCACACAATGAGTCGTAAAAGTAAGGCCTGTGAGCCAAGATGAAACCAGCTCTAAAGTTTCCAGCTAAGATCAAGCATGGAGATAGCGTCTCCTCTGGTAGTAACTTCATCCCTGGGGTTTCCCCAGAAACCCCTGCTCTGCTCCTGGCCGTTCCCACTCTGATCTGACCTCTGACACTCAATTGGCTTAAAGCCAGCATCATCCCAGGACCACACCTCAAGGAGGCTGGGCCTCCACAGGTTAATAAGAGGGGCTGCTCATCAATAATCGCTGCCCATTCCCGATTCCCTGAAGATAGAGCTGACCTTTCCAGTTAGTTGATCCGGAGGTAATTTTAGGGAGCAATTACAGACGTTTGTTTTAATTCCATTTTCTTTTATTTCTTTAATTCAGTCGACGTTTTATTTTGATAGGACTTTTTGTTATTTTAACTTGAAGGAGATCGCCAAAGGAAGTCCACTCGCCGGCCGAGATCACAGACTTTCTTTTTCACGATCCCCACAACAGCGCCACCGCTGTTAATCCCTGCAGGACAAAGTATCCTCTCTGTTGCAGAAGAGACGAGGCCGAATTCCGTTCCAAGAGCAAGAGAAGTTCGCTCTATTCGGCCCAGCGCTGACCTCCGTTGCAACCACGAGACCCAGCGGAGCCCCGCTTAAGAGGCCAGGACTTCACTCATTTGTTTTCCAGGAATTCGCCGTTCGAGCACGCATCCTGAGGTTAACAACGAGATTCACTGGACTTCTGGAAAATCCGCGCTACGCGCAAGCAACACCGCGAAGGTCACAGTAAGAGGCTTATTGTCTGGGCAGAAACTAGTTTAAATACTTAGCGTGTCATGTTTATTTGAGTGTGTTTGTTTGTAGATCGCTGATCTGTTTTTAGCCGTGTAACGCGTGGCGAACTGGAGACGTCACATCCGGTTCCTTTGTCTACTATGTTCTGAGAAGCGCGTGTAATAAGCCGGCACTTCCCGTTTTAAAGTGTTACCGTCAGAGATATTGTACGGAGATTTACATCTGTTAAAAGATACATCTCATGTAACTGGACTGCCCGCTTCGCCGGAAGTTTGTCTCTGACGATGTTTTGAGAGCTTTCCTGATCTCTCTATCTCTCCCTCTCTCTCTCTTTTCTCCTAAACCTGTTTTTACACACGTCCCGACCTACACTTACATATTTCATGTGGCATAGAAAATTCTAGATTTAAGGAGCCTTGATACATCTCGACGCCATTCGGCGCCAGAACCAGGAGATAAGAAATCCCTTTGTCTAAAGATCCCCTTTGTTAAGTTCAGTGACCGGCAGCCATATTGCTTTTCGCAACGTGGCTTCATTCATAAACCTCCATCTTGAAAGTACGTGAACGTAACATCCTGATCCTGGCCAGACTTCGTCACCACGTGATCTCGTCATTACGCCATAGCCACTCCCTTTTTTCTTTAGACACACACACCCACACACACACATAGAGACACAGACAGGCAGACACACACGACCACACACACACACACACCAGTAGATACCCAGTATTACCTGTGTGACCATTGTGATAAGTGCTGCTGCTGCTGTTGCCATCTTTGAAATATTGGTTTTGTTAAATGAAGAATCATTGAAATAACATTAACTTTATTTCCCCTTTTTAATAAATACATTTGTAATTAAAGTATTTGTATTTCTGTGATTATTTGTACATGTGTATGTGAATGCAGCTGGATTACTATAGCCTGTGCTCGAACTTAAAACCCTTCATTGTTTATTATATAATCATTAATATTAAATATTGAGATTATTAATATAACATTTATCACTTGAGACTGATAACTATAGTTTGACTAGTTGGTCCCTGTAACCAGGGTGGTGCCCCGCTACGATAAGCATTAATTACAGATTGTTTCATTCTTAATTGATAATTTTATTGTTTTCATTAATTATTTAACCATTATTAATTGATAACCGTATCATTTCTAATTAATTATTTTACTATTCTTAATTACTAGCTTTATAATTTTTAATTATTTTTAACAAATAATTTCTACTTTAATAATCATTTCTCATGATTATTAATAATTAGCCAACGTCAAATCTACTACTACTATTGCACAACACCTATTTTTGCAACTATGGTTAAAATCTTAAATTTTTCATCACAGATGTGCCCAAGATGCGCAAAAGCGCTGGAAACGGTGAGATAAGCCTATTTTTGCAACTATGGTTAAAATCTTCATTTTTTCATCACAGATATGCCCAAGGTGCACAAAAGTGCTGGAAACGGTGAGATAAGCCTAATTTTGCAACAATGTTTAATGTTTGGAGGTTTCATAGACTAAAGTTGAAAATCAGTGGTTTGACTGCCATAATGAAATAGGGTCATTAATCAACGTGTTTTCTCAAAAGGCCTTCAGTCAAATTCCTTGATACTTAAAATGCATACAGTGGATTATAATAATGAAAAAGGATAATTTGAAATCTTGGTTTCAACTCTAAAGGAACTCTTTAAAAAAAGGATTTTAAGTTTTGGAAACCCCAATGAAAAAGTAGCAACTGCACGGTTTCTACTGTCAGATTGGCTCTAAGTGCCAAAAAGTGCTGGAAACGGGGAGATAAGCCTATTTTTGCAACTTTGGTTAAAATCTTAAATTTTTCATCACAGATGTGCCCAATATGCGCAAAAGCGCTGGAAACGGTGAGATAAACCTATTTTTGCAACTATAATTAAAATCTTAAATTTTTCATCACAAATGTGCCCAAGATGCCCAAAGGCGCTTGTCACAACCTAGGGTGGGAATGACATACAAAACACGGACGTGGTACCAGGTAATACTAAGGTTTTATTTCAGATTTCGTTCCCTACAATTGTTCAGCCCAAGTCAAGTTAACAAAAACGTCTGCAACCAATCAATACACGACGCACAGGTACGAAACAAAAGATTAACACAACACCCCCGCTGCTGGGCCAAGACCAGCCTCCAGCCGTCTCTGCTGCAGGTCCAACAACCCCGATGGAGGAGGAGCCAGAGCCTTTTAACCAGTCCGGGACCTGCGCGCCGGGTGCACCCAGTTACAGCTCATCAGCCAATCTGCATACAGCGATCAGAGGGCACAAACAGGGGGTTAGATACAATACCGGCACAGGCCAGCAGGCCGTCACACCCTCCCCCTAAAAAGATGGAAACCCCCCCCCAGGTTTTCACCTGTCCCAATGTTTACACAATAAACAAAAACAAAATTCAGTTAAACATATAAACATTACTCAGCACACATAGGGGCTCGTGACAATGCATCTGCAACTACATTGTCAGAGCCCCTAACGTGGCGAATATCCAAGTTGTATGGCTGAAGAAAGAGACTCCATCTCATCAGCCGTTGGTTTGGGTTCTGGAGAGAATGTAGAAAGGTCAGTGGGTTATGGTCGCTATAAATAACCACGGCCGAACAATGCCCACCCACATACACCTCGAAATGCTGGAGTGCCCATACGAGCGCGAGGGCCTCCTTTTCAATCACAGAATAATTCAATTGGTAATTCTTGAATTTTCGCGAAAAGAAACATACAGGATGTTCTACGCCAGTGTCATTTTCTTGTATCAACACCGCTCCAGCGCCGACGTTACTGGCATCCGTTTGAATTTTAAATGGTTTGTCCAGTCGTGGAGCCATCAAAACGGGTGCAGAGCTTAACAGAGCTTTAACCGAGTCAAACGCGTTTTGACAGGTGTCTGTCCACGTATAAGTGGCCTTTGCTTTTAACAAACTAGTCAATGGCGCGACTACGGACGAAAAGTTTCTGAAGAAGCAGCGGTAAAAACCCACCATCCCGAGGAAGCGCATTAATTCGCGTTTTGTAGCAGGAACAGGGAACTCGTCAATAACCTGCACTTTGGCCCGGATGGGGAGCACTTGCCCCTGCCCCACTACCTTACCCAGGTAGGTCACGGTCGCTCCAGCAAACTCACACTTGGCTAGATTAACCGTGAGCCGTGCCTGTGCCAGGCGCGCGAGGAGCAGTCGCAAGCGCTCCAGATGTGATGACCAGGTATTACTGACCGTAACCACATCATCCAAATAAACAGTTACCCCTTCCAGCCCAGCCACAACACGATTCATTAATCTTTGAAATGTCGCTGGGGCATTACGCAACCCAAATGACATGACACGATACGAAAATAACCCTTTAGGTGTGATAAAAGCGGAAACTTCACGAGCCCTCTCAGTTAACAGCACTTGCCAATATCCTTTAAGGAGATCTAATTTTGTGACGAATTTGGCTGCTCCGACTTCATCAATACAATCCTCTATACGAGGTAAAGGAAACGAATCAGGTTTGGTTACAGTATTTAGTTTGCGATAATCAGTACAAAAACGAAACGTACCGTCAGACTTTTTAACCAATAAGCATGGCGAAGACCAGCTGGAGAAAGACGGTTCAGCTAAGTTATTGTCAAGCAAATACTGAACCTCTTCGTCCTGACTTTCCTTTTTCCCGATAGGCACTCGATAAAAACGCTGCCGGATGGGCTCAGCACCCCCCACATCGATATCGTGCTCCAGCAAATCAGTCTGTGTAGGCACATCAGAGAACAACACTTTAAACTCCCCAAGCAAATCAGCGAGCTCTTGGCTCTGAATCGAATTTAAATGTTTTAGGACTGACGACATGGCTAGCAATGTCTCGGAATTCTTTAAACGTCCTTGTAACACACAATCATCGGTTGTGTTAAGCTCCTCCCCCTCTGATGCTGCCACCATCAAAGGTGCGCGAACCAGAGAGGAGCTGTCCACTAGCACCACGGGATCGATCGTTTTCCCAGCGTGCCGCTCCTCCCGATTATAGAACGGTTTCAAGAGATTGACGTGACATCTTTGAGCGCAATTCCTCCTATCCGGGGTCGAGATCATGTAATTATCATTTGGGCCACAATGCAGGACCTTATAGGGCCCAGCGTACTTGGCCTGAAACGGTGAACCAAGTACCGGAAGCAGCGCGAGCACTAAATCACCAACAACAAACGTTCTGTGCTCAGTGCGACGATCGAACAGTGTTTTCATTTTTTTCTGAGATTCCTCCAACCGTTCCCTAGCCATTCTCCAGGCAGAGGACAGACGGCGGCGGAACCCCAGAACATATTCAGACAAATTATCAGGCGGCTCTGAATCAGTCCATTTATCATGGAGCACTGACATTACCCCACGCACACGGTGTGCAAAAACAAGATCATTTGGACTAAAGCCAGTACTTTCATGAGTGACCCCCCTGGCTGCTAACATCAGCCATGGCAGGCCCTCCTCCCAATCGCAACCTAACTCGACACAATATGCACGAAGCAGTGATTTCAGCGTTGAATGAAAGCGCTCCAAAGCACCTTGGCTCTGAGGGTGATAAGCGGTTGCCAGATTTTGCTTAACCCCCAATTGCCTGAGAACGTCTTTGAACAATTTTGATGTAAAGTTACTCCCACGATCAGATTGAACAACTTTCGGCAACCCGAAAGTTGAAATAAATTGACTCAGTGCTTTCACAATTGCTTTCGTGTTAATAGAACGTAATGGAAAAGCAGCTGGGTAGCGAGTGGTCTGGCACATAACCGTGAGCAGGTACTCACAGCCTGTTTTAGAGCGAGGTAGAGGCCCAACATTGTCAATGATAAGGTGCTCAAAAGGTTGACTTGCAGTCGGAATCGGACGCAACGGAGCCGGCTTCAACGTCACATTGGGTTTCCCTGTCAGTTGACATGTTATGCATGTTTTGACAAAACTGGCAACGTCGCGCTTAACTCGCGGCCAGTGGAAATAGCGCAAAATGCGATCATACGTTTTCTGTACACCGGCATGACCAGCGAGCTTATCATGAGCGGTTTCGAGTACCAGCGGACGAAACTTAGCAGGCACCACCACCTGGACAATTGGATCACCAACAAAACAATCGGCGTGAGGAGACCATTTCCTCAACAACACGCCGTCTTTAATGAAGTAGCCCCCAGCCTTATTCCGAATTTCATTGTCAACGAGTTCAAACAGCGATTTCAATGTCTCATCTGATTTCTGCTCTTCTGCCAATTCCTCACGTGATACAGAGACCGGATAATCCGCGAGCGAAAAAGATTTTGATTTAGTTGACTGCACTCTGTCAGTCTCAGTCTTTAGACTGGCAGAGCGAGTAACTACACATGCGGTAAACACCTTTGGATACTTTTTCGCACTCTCGTCGGTGGACAGCGGCTCTTCAGTAACCACCAGAGGAGAAGACGTATCTGACCAGATGCGTCTACCTGCCAGCTGGTTCCCAAGCACCAATGAGATCCCTTCAATAGGAAGTGCAGGCCGAACCATCGGCGTCGGCAGACCCTTTTCACCGGGGCACGTGCCCCGTTGTGGATCTGCGGTGCCTGGGTATGCCTGGGGCACTGATTTTTTAATTAATTAATTTATTTATACCTTTAATTTTTTTTTATTTAAGTCTGACTCATCTGGCAATCTACAGAATGCATGCTAGCATTTTTTTTTCTTAAAATAGGCCTATAGACTACCACTTTCGTTAGAATTTAAGTCCGACATACGGACAGAGTAATTAGAATCCACTTGCGGCCACTCGGAGCATGTTGCAGCCGGAGAGTTGCCTGTAACACAGAGCCAGGAGTTGTCCAGCACAGCGTCAGCGACCATTCACTCCGGCCGGCGTGAAGTGAAGTAAACAGTAAGCGTTACATTTTTATCCTCTGGAAGCATAGAATGTCTAACAAATGTGTATGCCTTTCATCAAATAAGGTGAAGGGGCGTCTCTGAAGTGGTGTTATTAGCTAATGTGGTCACGTCTGTCGTTATGCTATAGTAGCCAGACAGTTCGCTAATATATTAAACTGTAGCGATAACTGTTTAAGCTGGACCTGTTGATCGGAGAAGATCACAAATGTCGGGTTCACACTACATGCCATCTTATGGTGTTTCTCGATTCTTTACGTTCATGTTTTCAGGGGGTGATGATCCCGTGATGGGGTATCCAAGTTGTCTTGTCAGCTTAGTTAGCTAGCTATCGGCATACTGTATAAGACATCTTCTCAAGTTGCCTGGAACCAATGGCACCGATGTTATACTAGCGCAATTTATAACAGAATACAACACTCGGAGGTGGAAGCTGTTTTGTACGCTGTTGCTTTTAAAAATAGCCCAGTGCATGCTTAAATAAGCAGGCTGGCTTAAGCAGCTCAAGCACACGTTGGTCTCAAAGTTGAAAATGAATGATTCTGAAATTATTCTCATTCTGGTGTTTTCTGCTCGAGTAGGCCTACAGACAAAAGCACAGACATTAAGGGGGCATGATGACATACAGGTGGTTACTTTCAAGACAGTAGAAACATAATGTAGAAAAAACAAACAATTGATAGGTATCATTCATAGCATGCATATAGACGAATGTCCTGTTTTTACTATTCGTTTTTTTGGTGTGTCAGGTATGTAGAGAGTTATGGAAGAAGTATGTTGTACTAGTAGGCTATGTTATTTTATGATCTTTTGCTGGCATTGAATTATTTGTTATCTCAGTGACCGGAACTAGATATAACAGCCTACTGTATTAGTTATGATTTTGATCTCAATTCAACTCAAACAACATTGTTCTTGTAGATGGACATCAGAAAGTTATTCGCTCGGAGCAGGGATAAAGCAGCAAGGAGAAATGAGAGAGCTACGCTAGGTAACAAGGCAATGCAAACCACTTTTAGGTAACAACCCAGTTGAGTTGACCACTGGTCACTAGCCCAAGCCTAACAGTTACATATCTGTCCAGACAAAGAGGAGCAGCAGAGTGCCGGAGGAGGTGACGGAGGAGTTGAAGGAAAAGGTGAAGGAGAGAGGGATGTTGATGAGCACGAGCAGAGGTGATATGACTATTACTTTCATATTAATTAGGAATAACTGCAAACAGGTTATACACAAGTAACTTTACATATGCATATATACAAATCTAGATAGTGAAAATGCAGACAGGAGACTGTAATATGTTCTTGTTGCTTCAAGACTCAGTGCAGCAGAGTGCAGAGGAGAGGAGCAGATTGAAGGGACGCAGGTAGAGTTGGCATTGAGAGATGACACTGACAGGTGAGACTCAGCTTAGATTTGATTAATTTTATTTGAACTTTTAATGGTTATCTGAGGTAACCATTGATCATATGATTTTTTGTATGTTGCACCAGACAGGAGAATCAGAGGGCAGAAGAGAATGAGCTGGTTGAGGCAGGGGAAATGCAGAGAGAGAAGGAAGGACAACAGGAGACAGACAGGCCAGAGAGATCACACCCCAGATATGAGACTGAGAAAACAGTTGCCACAGTGGCAGAGAACATTAGACTGGGGGCAAGAGAAAAAAGCAGTGTCCACAATGTTGAGGGACATACAAGTGATCTTGGGGGAAAGGAGTCTGGCCCAAACCAAGTTAAGTTGTCAAAATATCCCCAGCACAACTTTGGTGCCAAGAATCGATCCTTTAACGCCAACTGGTTTGAAAGCTTTACATGGCTGGAATATTCCAAGTCTAAAGATGCAGCCTTTTGTTTTCCCTGTAGAATATTTGGGAAACATTTGAAGAATGACACCTTTGTAAACACTGGCTTTCAAAATTGGAAAAAAGCTCTGGATGTCTATAGAGAGCATGAGAAATCACCAGCCCATAAGGCAAGCATGGAGTCTTGGTGTAGTTATAAAGCCAGTGCGGCTCATGGCAGTGTTGTCGAGCAGTTGGATTCTGCAAGTGAGCGTGAAATCAAAGAGAGACGCGAGTACCTCAGCCGGGTTGTGGCTGTTACCAAGTTTTTGGGTAAACAAAATATCCCATTCCGTGGCCATGATGAGGGCATGTCCAGCGACAACCAGGGAAACTTTCTGGAGTGTATGAACCTCTTGAAAGAGTTTGATCCTTTTCTTCAGGCATATTCACCACCATCTCACAGTACATACTTATCACCTTCATCCCGAAATGAGGTCATTCAATGCTGTGCCCAAGAGATAGTAAAAGCTATCAGTCAAGAAATAAAGGAGGCTGGAATGTTTTCAGTAATGGCAGATGAAGCGAGAGATGGCACCACTGAGCAGCTAGCTGTGTGTGTTCGTTATGTTGCTGGGGGGAGTGTGAAAGAGCATTTGCTAGCCATGACAGATTTGAAAGGGTTTGACGCAGAGTCCATTACCACTGCAATTGAAGATCAGCTAAGATTGAATGGCTTAGATCATGTGAAGGTGGTTGCACAGGCTTATGATGGCGCCTCAGTCATGAGTGGGACTGTTGGAGGGGTCCAAGCTAAGTTCAGAGAGAACCATCCCATGGCCATTTATGTGCATTGCTATGCACATCAATTGAATTTAGTGCTGTGTTGCACATGTCAAGCCATACCAGAGGCCAGGAATTTATTTGACCTCATGCAGAATGTGTATACATTCTTTTCAGTCTCCCTTGTTAACCACGACAAGTTTAAGGAGACCCAGAAACAGCTTGGCCTACAGCCTTCTGAGCTGGTACAGCTGTCCAAGACCCGATGGTCGTGCCAGCTGAGGTCAATCAACGCTATGATAGAGAATTTCCCCGCAGTTCTCACGTGCCTGTCCAACATCAGCAACCCCACGGCTGTGGGTTTGCATGCCAACCTTGCCAGGTTCACCACAATTTATCTGTTGATGGTCTTCAAGACTTTTTTGTCTGTGACAGAAAGTCTTCATAAATACCTGCAAAGTGAAACTGTGGACCTGGCAAAAGCAGAGGAATTTAAATGCGCTGTGTGTGCCACTCTAAAAGAAATGCGCACTGACCCCAAAGCGACGGAGGTATATGACCGTGCAAAGGCCTTGTGCGAAACGCACCAAATCCCTGAGTCATGTGTTCCAAGACAAAGGCAAAAGCAAAGACGCCTGGAGGAGTAAATAGTCGAGTCTAGTTGTGGGGCAGCGAGTGACCTAGGCAATGCTGAAAAATTGAGAACAAATGTCTACCTACCTTGCCTAGACAGGATGATTGCGGAGCTGGAGCAACGCTTTTCATCTCTGAACAGCGTTGTTCTGAAGGGTGTTCAGGCCTGTAACCCAGGCTCGAGCACCTTTCTCAAAGAGGAGGACCTCAGAGGTCTCGCAGATCACTACAATGTTGATCTTAAACAAGAGGAGGTGTGGGTAGCGAAACATTACCTGGACAGAAAGCAGGAGAGCCTGCCAATTACTGACATGCAATGTCTTTTCGGTTTACTCGATAATGTCATGTTCCCTACACTGACACAGGTCATTAAAATATGTCTGACCATTCCTGTGTCCAGCTGCAGTTGTGAAAGGACATTCAGCGTACTGAGACGCCTTCACACTTGGTTGAGGAGCACAATGGGGCAAGATAGGCTTCATCATCTTGCCATCATGTCGGTTGAGCGAGGAGAACTCTCCAAATTAAGCCAGTCACAATTGATCGACAGCTTCGCAAAAATGAAGCAGAGGCGCTACCGTTTACTGTTAAAAAAATGAACAGCTCCCCTATCTTTCTGGCCATGATATACACACCTCATAGGATCATCACCATCACACATAGGATGGTCTGAAATAGAAATGATAAACACAGACATGTATGTATGTAGAGGTGTTTTTTTGTTTTTCCTTTTACAGTTGCACATTTCAAGTTTTCAGTTTTCAAGTTCATGTTTGCTGACAGATATTTATTCATGTTTGATGAAGATACGCTTTATGATAATAAATAAGTGCTATAAAATATTTGCTTGCGTGCTTGCATTAATTATCTGTGCCCATGCTTTTTTTAAATAAATAATTGCCCAAAATTTTTTTAGCTCGCGCGCTTCGCGCGCTCACATTTTTTTTTCGGTGCCCTATTGTGCCCCTGTATGGTATTGGGTGAGCTGACGCCCCTGGGCCGAACACCAAGCTCCACGTTACCCTCCACTAGCTCATACTCCAGAGAGACATTATGCAACGGCACTGAAATTGTGTTTAAGCCAATTCCACGAATTAACAGCGAATTTCCCGTGTAAGACTCATTAGAGAAAGGCAACACCGACCCTAATATGAACGACCCACTAGCCCCAGTATCCCTCAAAATTTTCACTCGGACTTTATGACCACCAACAAGTGACACAAAGCCATCAGAGATGAATGGGTCAAACGTCACCTCGCGGTCTGCCACACACGCAGAGGCGCACGCCAGCCTGTGGTCAGGCACTGGAACAGCCAGGATCGAAGCCTCAGCAGTCGTGTTAAACAATTGAGCTTTCTTTGCTTTGAGCACTGGACATTGCCTCAACCAATGACCTTTTTCAAAACAATAACCACACGTATCCTTATCCAGAGCAGGCCTTTGCATCGGCTGATATCTTTGAGCAGACCGCTGCTCCTGAGCTTGAGGCACCGGTATAACATTAGGCCATGACCGAAAATTACCTCTATCCATTTTTGTACGATCTAAACGTGAACGGTGCGTCAGCTCCCATTCATCAGCCAGCACGGCTGCCTCAGAAGCAGTGCGCACCTTACGCTCCACAATGTACGTAGCGACACCTTCGGAGAGCGTGTTCTTATACTGTTCTAACAAAAATAGATCGACTAACTCATCCAATGTAGTAATATTTTCGGATCTCCGCCAACGAGCAAACTGCAAAGTTAAAGCTCTCACGAAATCAACATTCGTTTGCTCGTATATCCTCCGGACACTGCGGAACAGAACACGGTAAGCCTCTGGCACCAGCTCGTATGCTTTAAGCACTGCAGCTTTCACTTTATCATAAACCTGACTGTCTGCCACAGACAGTGCCGCATAGGCGAGCTGAGCGCGGCCGGTCAACACACACTGGAGGAGCAAGGTCCTCTCCACATCTGACCAACTGTGCGCATCAGCTACCCGCTCGAACAATTGAAAAAAAGTGTCCACATCAGCCTCTCTAAACGGTGGAACTAACCGAATCTTCCTTTCAACATCTAAATTTGCCGTAGGTGCCTGGCCACCTGGAATTCTACCCTCCCGCAGCAAATTGATGCGCTGTTGCTCTTGATCCAGCTTTATTTTCTCAACCTCTTGTGTGAGACGGATTTTCTCAAGCTCCGTACGTTGCTCTCTATCAAGGCAATTTTTCTCAAACTCCTGCGTGAGACGGATTTTCTCAAAATCCGTCTCCCGCTGCATGACCAGCAGAGCCTTTTGCTCCTCAAAAGTAAACGCTTGTGGTGCAGGTGGTTCAGATGGTGTCGCTGTAGTTATAAGCACCTGCTGATCCACTAACCCGGCCACAACTACACACCTAACGCTCTCTTTTAATCTCCTTTGTATCACGGAAACGACGATGTTATAATTGTCCGCAACCTCGATTAACTGGTCTTTAGTTAACGAGTTTAATAATTCAGCCGAAGGAGTTTGGATAAAACCAGTCACAATTTTTGACGCCATATTCAAACAAAATCAATATTCCCCAATTAACCTTTGATTTGCTACAGAGATCAACAAATTACCCCAGTACCTATCTCAGCAGTAGACCCTGCTTTTCTTCAGGTGGCGTGAGACCGGGGATTTTAAGCACGGAGCCCGTAAATCCAAACAAATCACCGGTTGATAGTGACTCAGTGGAAATCGGAAGTGCCCCCGAGACAACCGCTCTAGATCTTCTGCCACCCAAAAACAACAAACAAAAATAAAAAAAACCACGCATCCGAAGACACGCACTAATCCTAATCAAGGTAATTTATTGATCCGATTTTATAAATCCAAGTTAATCAAAAATCATAACAAGATGACGCTTTACGTACCCAAGAACATTTACTGGTGTTTTAGACGAGCCCCCATATGTCACAACCTAGGGTGGGAATGACATACAAAACACGGACGTGGTACCAGGTAATACTAAGGTTTTATTTCAGATTTCGTTCCCTACAATTGTTCAGCCCAAGTCAAGTTAACAAAAACGTCTGCAACCAATCAATACACGACGCACAGGTACGAAACAAAAGATTAACACAACACCCCCGCTGCTGGGCCAAGACCAGCCTCCAGCCGTCTCTGCTGCAGGTCCAACAACCCCGATGGAGGAGGAGCCAGAGCCTTTTAACCAGTCCGGGACCTGCGCGCCGGGTGCACCCAGTTACAGCTCATCAGCCAATCTGCATACAGCGATCAGAGGGCACAAACAGGGGGTTAGATACAATACCGGCACAGGCCAACAGGCCGTCACAGCGCTGGAAACGGTGAGATAAGCCTATTTTTGCAACTTTGGTTAAAATCTTCATTTTTTCATCACAGATATGCCCAAGGTGCACAAAAGTGCTGGAAACGGTGAGATAAGCCTAATTTTGCAACAATGTTTAAGGTTTGGAGGTTTCATAGACTAAAGTTGAAAATCAGTGGTTTGACTGCCATAATGAAATAGGGTCACTAATCAACGTGTTTTCTCAAAAGGCCTTCAGTCAAATTCCTTGATACTTAAAATGCATACAGTGGATTATAATAATGAAAAAGGATAATTTGAAATCTTGGTTTCAACTCTAAAGGAACTCTTTAAAAAAAAGATTTTAAGTTTTGGAAACCCCAATGAAAAAGTAGCAACTGCACGGTTTCTACTGTCAGATTGGCTCTAAGTGCCAAAAAGTGCTGGAAACGGGGAGATAAGCCTATTTTTGCAACTTTGGTTAAAATCTTAAATTTTTCATCACAGATGTGCCCAAGATGCCCAAAAGCGCTGGAAACGGTGAGATAAGCCTATTTTTGCAACTATGGTTAAAATCTTAAATTTTTCATCACATATGTGCCCAATATGCGCAAAAGCGCTGGAAACGGTGAGATAAGCCTATTTTTGCAACTTTGGTTAAAATCTTCATTTTTTCATCACAGATATGCCCAAGGTGCACAAAAGTGCTGGAAACGGTGAGATAAGCCTAATTTTGCAACAATGTTTAAGGTTTGGAGGTTTCATAGACTAAAGTTGAAAATCAATGGTTTGACTGCCATAATGAAATAGGGTCACTAATCAACGTGTTTTCTCAAAAGGCCTTCAGTCAAATTCCTTGATACTTAAAATGCATACAGTGGATTATAATAATGAAAAAGGATAATTTGAAATCTTGGTTTCAACTCTAAAGGAACTCTTTAAAAAACAGATTTTAAGTTTTGGAAACCCCAATGAAAAAGTAGCAACTGCACGGTTTTTACTGTCAGATTGGCTCTAAGTGCCAAAAATTGCTGGAAACGGGGAGATAAGCCTATTTTTCCAACAATGGTTAAAATCTTCAATTTTTCATCACAGATGTGCCCAAGATGCACAAAAGCGCTGGAAACGGTGAGATAAGCCTATTTTTGCAACTTTGGTTAAAATCTTAATTTTTTCATCACACATATGCCCAAGGTGCACAAAAGTGCTGGAAACGGTGAGATAAGCCTAATTTTGCAACTATGGTTAAAATCTTAAATTTTTCATCACAGATGTGCCCAATATGCGCAAAAGCGCTGGAAACGGTGAGAAAACCCTATTTTTGCAACTATGGTTAAAATCTTAAATTTTTCATCACAGATGTGCCCAAGATGCGCAAAAGCGCTGGAAACGGTGAGATAAACCTATTTTTGCAACTATAATTAAAATCTTAAATTTTTCATCACAAATGTGCCCAAGATGCCCAAAGGCACTGGAAACTGTGAGATAAGCCTATTTTTGCAACTTTGGTTAAAATCTTAAATTTTTCATCACAGATGTGCCCAATATGCGCAAAAGCGCTGGAAACGGTGAGAAAACCCTATTTTTGCAACTATGGTTAAAATCTTAAATTTTTCATCACAGATGTGCCCAAGATGCGCAAAAGCGCTGGAAACGGTGAGATAAACCTATTTTTGCAACTATAATTAAAATCTTAAATTTTTCATCACAAATGTGCCCAAGATGCCCAAAGGCACTGGAAACTGTGAGATAATACTATTTTTGCAACTTTGGTTAAAATCTTCATTTTTTCATCACAGATATGCCCAAGGTGCACAAAAGTGCTGGAAACGGTGAGATAAGCCTAATTTTGCAACAATGTTTAAGGTTTGGAGGTTTCATAGACTAAAGTTGAAAATCAGTGGTTTGACTGCCATAATGAAATAGGGTCACTAATCAACGTGTTTTCTCAAAAGGCCTTCAGTCAAATTCCTTGATACTTAAAATGCATACAGTGGATTATAATAATGAAAAAGGATAATTTGAAATCTTGGTTTCAACTCTAGAGGAACTCTTTAAAAAAAAGATTTGAAGTTTTGGAAACCCCAATGAAAAAGTAGCAACTGCACGGTTTCTACTGTCAGATTGGCTCTAAGTGCCAAAAAGTGCTGGAAACAGGGAGATAAGCCTATTTTTGCAACTTTGGTTAAAATCATAAATTTTTCATCACAGATGTGCCCAAGATGCGCAAAAGCGCTGGAAACGGTGAGATAAGCCTATTTTTGCAACTTTGGTTAAATCTTAAATTTTTCATCACAGATGTGCCCAAGATGCGCAAAAGCGCTGGAAACGGTGAGATAAGCCTATTTTTGCAACTTTGGTTAAAATCTTCATTTTTTCATCACAGATATGCCCAAGATGCACAAAAGTGCTGGAAACGGTGAGATAAGCCTAATTTTGCAACAATGTTTAAGGTTTGGAGGTTTCATAGACTAAAGTTGAAAATCAGTGGTTTGACTGCCATAATGAAATAGGGTCACTAATCAACGTGTTTTCTCAAAAGGCCTTCAGTCAAATTCCTTGATACTTAAAATGCATACAGTGGATTATAATAATGAAAAAGGATAATTTGAAATCTTGGTTTCAACTCTAAAGGAACTCTTTAAAAAAAAGATTTTAAGTTTTGGAAACCCCAATGAAAAAGTAGCAACTGCACGGTTTCTACTGTCAGATTGGCTCTAAGTGCCAAAAAGTGCTGGAAACGGAGAGATAAGCCTATTTTTGCAACTTTGGTTAAAATATTAAATTTTTCATCACAGATGTGCCCAAGATGCCCAAAAGCGCTGGAAACGGTGAGATAAGCCTATTTTTGCAACTATGGTTAAAATCTTAAATTTTTCATCACAGATGTGCCCAATATGCGCAAAAGCGCTGGAAACGGTGAGAAAACCCTATTTTTGCAACTATGGTTAAAATCTTAAATTTTTCATCACAGATGTGCCCAAGATGCGCAAAAGCGCTGGAAACGGTGAGATAAACCTATTTTTGCAGCTATAATTAAAATCTTAAATTTTTCATCACAAATGTGCCCAAGATGCCCAAAGGCACTGGAAACTGTGAGATAAGCCTATTTTTGCAACTTTGGTTAAAATCTTAAATTTTTCATCACAGATGTGCCCAATATGCGCAAAAGCGCTGGAAACGGTGAGAAAACCCTATTTTTGCAACTATGTTTAAAATCTTAAATTTTTCATCACAGATGTGCCCAAGATGCGCAAAAGCGCTGGAAACGGTGAGATAAACCTATTTTTGCAACTATAATTAAAATCTTAAATTTTTCATCACAAATGTGCCCAAGATGCCCAAAGGCACTGGAAACTGTGAGATAAGCCTATTTTTGCAACTTTGGTTAAAATCTTCATTTTTTCATCACAGATATGCCCAAGGTGCACAAAAGTGCTGGAAACGGTGAGATAAGCCTAATTTTGCAACAATGTTTAAGGTTTGGAGGTTTCATAGACTAAAGTTGAAAATCAGTGGTTTGACTGCCATAATGAAATAGGGTCACTAATCAACGTGTTTTCTCAAAAGGCCTTCAGTCAAATTCCTTGATACTTAAAATGCATACAGTGGATTATAATAATGAAAAAGGATAATTTGAAATCTTGGTTTCAACTCTAGAGGAACTCTTTAAAAAAAAGATTTGAAGTTTTGGAAACCCCAATGAAAAAGTAGCAACTGCACGGTTTCTACTGTCAGATTGGCTCTAAGTGCCAAAAAGTGCTGGAAACAGGGAGATAAGCCTATTTTTGCAACTTTGGTTAAAATCATACATTTTTCATCACAGATGTGCCCAAGATGCGCAAAAGCGCTGGAAACGGTGAGATAAGCCTATTTTTGCAACTTTGGTTAAATCTTAAATTTTTCATCACAGATGTGCCCAAGATGCGCAAAAGCGCTGGAAACGGTGAGATAAGCCTATTTTTGCAACTTTGGTTAAAATCTTCATTTTTTCATCACAGATGTGCCCAAGGTGCAAAAAAGTGCTGGAAACGGTGAGATAAGCCTAATTTTGCAACAATGTTTAAGGTTTGGAGGTTTCATAGACTAAAGTTGAAAATCAGTGGTTTGACTGCCATAATGAAATAGGGTCACTAATCAACGTGTTTTCTCAAAAGGCCTTCAGTCAAATTCCTTGATACTTAAAATGCATACAGTGGATTATAATAATGAAAAAGGATAATTTGAAATCTTGGTTTCAACTCTAAAGGAACTCTTTAAAAAAAAGATTTTAAGTTTTGGAAACCCCAATGAAAAAGTAGCAACTGCACGGTTTCTACTGTCAGATTGGCTCTAAGTGCCAAAAAGTGCTGGAAACGGAGAGATAAGCCTATTTTTGCAACTTTGGTTAAAATATTAAATTTTTCATCACAGATGTGCCCAAGATGCCCAAAAGCGCTGGAAACGGTGAGATAAGCCTATTTTTGCAACTATGGTTAAAATCTTAAATTTTTCATCACAGATGTGCCCAATATGCGCAAAAGCGCTGGAAACGGTGAGAAAACCCTATTTTTGCAACTATGGTTAAAATCTTAAATTTTTCATCACAGATGTGCCCAAGATGCGCAAAAGCGCTGGAAACGGTGAGATAAACCTATTTTTGCAACTATAATTAAAATCTTAAATTTTTCATCACAAATGTGCCCAAGATGCCCAAAGGCACTGGAAACTGTGAGATAAGCCTATTTTTGCAACTTTGGTTAAAATCTTAAATTTTTCATCACAGATGTGCCCAATATGCGCAAAAGCGCTGGAAACGGTGAGAAAACCCTATTTTTGCAACTATGGTTAAAATCTTAAATTTTTCATCACAGATGTGCCCAAGATGCGCAAAAGCGCTGGAAACGGTGAGATAAACCTATTTTTGCAACTATGGTTAAAATCTTAAATTTTTCATCACAGATGTGCCCAATATGCGCAAAAGCGCTGGAAACGGTGAGAAAACCCTATTTTTGCAACTATGGTTAAAATCTTAAATTTTTCATCACAGATGTGCCCAAGATGCGCAAAAGCGCTGGAAACGGTGAGATAAACCTATTTTTGCAGCTATAATTAAAATCTTAAATTTTTCATCACAAATGTGCCCAAGATGCCCAAAGGCACTGGAAACTGTGAGATAAGCCTATTTTTGCAACTTTGGTTAAAATCTTAAATTTTTCATCACAGATGTGCCCAATATGCGCAAAAGCGCTGGAAACGGTGAGAAAACCCTATTTTTGCAACTATGGTTAAAATCTTAAATTTTTCATCACAGATGTGCCCAAGATGCGCAAAAGCGCTGGAAACGGTGAGATAAACCTATTTTTGCAACTATAATTAAAATCTTAAATTTTTCATCACAAATGTGCCCAAGATGCCCAAAGGCACTGGAAACTGTGAGATAAACCTATTTTTGCAACTATAATTAAAATCTTCATTTTTTCATCACAGATATGCCCAAGGTGCACAAAAGTGCTGGAAACGGTGAGATAAGCCTAATTTTGCAACAATGTTTAAGGTTTGGAGGTTTCATAGACTAAAGTTGAAAATCAGTGGTTTGACTGCCATAATGAAATAGGGTCACTAATCAACGTGTTTTCTCAAAAGGCCTTCAGTCAAATTCCTTGATACTTAAAATGCATACAGTGGATTATAATAATGAAAAAGGATAATTTGAAATCTTGGTTTCAACTCTAGAGGAACTCTTTAAAAAAAAGATTTGAAGTTTTGGAAACCCCAATGAAAAAGTAGCAACTGCACGGTTTCTACTGTCAGATTGGCTCTAAGTGCAAAAAAGTGCTGGAAACAGGGAGATAAGCCTATTTTTGCAACTTTGGTTAAAATCATACATTTTTCATCACAGATGTGCCCAAGATGCGCAAAAGCGCTGGAAACGGTGAGATAAGCCTATTTTTGCAACTTTGGTTAAATCTTAAATTTTTCATCACAGATGTGCCCAAGATGCGCAAAAGCGCTGGAAACGGTGAGATAAGCCTATTTTTGCAACTTTGGTTAAAATCTTCATTTTTTCATCACAGATATGCCCAAGATGCACAAAAGTGCTGGAAACGGTGAGATAAGCCTAATTTTGCAACAATGTTTAAGGTTTGGAGGTTTCATAGACTAAAGTTGAAAATCAGTGGTTTGACTGCCATAATGAAATAGGGTCACTAATCAACGTGTTTTCTCAAAAGGCCTTCAGTCAAATTCCTTGATACTTAAAATGCATACAGTGGATTATAATAATGAAAAAGGATAATTTGAAATCTTGGTTTCAACTCTAGAGGAACTCTTTAAAAAAAAGATTTGAAGTTTTGGAAACCCCAATGAAAAAGTAGCAACTGCACGGTTTCTACTGTCAGATTGGCTCTAAGTGCCAAAAAGTGCTGGAAACAGGGAGATAAGCCTATTTTTGCAACTTTGGTTAAAATCATACATTTTTCATCACAGATGTGCCCAAGATGCGCAAAAGCGCTGGAAACGGTGAGATAAGCCTATTTTTGCAACTTTGGTTAAATCTTAAATTTTTCATCACAGATGTGCCCAAGATGCGCAAAAGCGCTGGAAACGGTGAGATAAACCTATTTTTGCAACTATAATTAAAATCTTAAATTTTTCATCACAAATGTGCCCAAGATGCCCAAAGGCACTGGAAACTGTGAGATAAGCCTGTTTTTGCAACTTTGGTTAAAATCTTCATTTTTTCATCACAGATATGCCCAAGGTGCACAAAAGTGCTGGAAACGGTGAGATAAGCCTAATTTTGCAACAATGTTTAAGGTTTGGAGGTTTCATAGACTAAAGTTGAAAATCAGTGGTTTGACTGCCATAATGAAATAGGGTCACTAATCAACGTGTTTTCTCAAAAGGCCTTCAGTCAAATTCCTTGATACTTAAAATGCATACAGTGGATTATAATAATGAAAAAGGATAATTTGAAATCTTGGTTTCAACTCTAGAGGAACTCTTTAAAAAAAAGATTTGAAGTTTTGGAAACCCCAATGAAAAAGTAGCAACTGCACGGTTTCTACTGTCAGATTGGCTCTAAGTGCCAAAAAGCGCTGGAAACGGTGAGAAAACCCTATTTTTGCAACAATGGTTAAAATCTTCAATTTTTCATCACAGATGTGCCCAATATGCGCAAAAGCGCTGGAAACGGTGAGAAAACCCTATTTTTGCAACTATGGTTAAAATCTTAAATTTTTCATCACAGATGTGCCCAAGATGCGCAAAAGCGCTGGAAACGGTGAGATAAACCTATTTTTGCAACTATAATTAAAATCTTAAATTTTTCATCACAAATGTGCCCAAGATGCCCAAAGGCACTGGAAACTGTGAGATAAGCCTATTTTTGCAACTATGGTTAAAATCTTAAATTTTTCATCACATATGTGCCCAATATGCGCAAAAGCGCTGGAAACGGTGAGATAAGCCTATTTTTGCAACTTTGGTTAAAATCTTCATTTTTTCATCACAGATATGCCCAAGGTGCACAAAAGTGCTGGAAACGGTGAGATAAGCCTAATTTTGCAACAATGTTTAAGGTTTGGAGGTTTCATAGACTAAAGTTGAAAATCAATGGTTTGACTGCCATAATGAAATAGGGTCACTAATCAACGTGTTTTCTCAAAAGGCCTTCAGTCAAATTCCTTGATACTTAAAATGCATACAGTGGATTATAATAATGAAAAAGGATAATTTGAAATCTTGGTTTCAACTCTAAAGGAACTCTTTAAAAAACAGATTTTAAGTTTTGGAAACCCCAATGAAAAAGTAGCAACTGCACGGTTTTTACTGTCAGATTGGCTCTAAGTGCCAAAAATTGCTGGAAACGGGGAGATAAGCCTATTTTTCCAACAATGGTTAAAATCTTCAATTTTTCATCACAGATGTGCCCAAGATGCACAAAAGCGCTGGAAACGGTGAGATAAGCCTATTTTTGCAACTTTGGTTAAAATCTTAATTTTTTCATCACACATATGCCCAAGGTGCACAAAAGTGCTGGAAACGGTGAGATAAGCCTAATTTTGCAACTATGGTTAAAATCTTAAATTTTTCATCACAGATGTGCCCAATATGCGCAAAAGCGCTGGAAACGGTGAGAAAACCCTATTTTTGCAACTTTGGTTAAAATCTTAAATTTTTCATCACAGATGTGCCCAAGATGCGCAAAAGCGCTGGAAACGGTGAGATAAACCTATTTTTGCAACTATAATTAAAATCTTAAATTTTTCATCACAAATGTGCCCAAGATGCCAAAAGGCACTGGAAACTGTGAGATAAGCCTATTTTTGCAACTTTGGTTAAAATCTTAAATTTTTCATCACAGATGTGCCCAATATGCGCAAAAGCGCTGGAAACGGTGAGAAAACCCTATTTTTGCAACTATGGTTAAAATCTTAAATTTTTCATCACAGATGTGCCCAAGATGCGCAAAAGCGCTGGAAACGGTGAGATAAACCTATTTTTGCAACTATAATTAAAATCTTAAATTTTTCATCACAAATGTGCCCAAGATGCCCAAAGGCACTGGAAACTGTGAGATAATACTATTTTTGCAACTTTGGTTAAAATCTTCATTTTTTCATCACAGATATGCCCAAGGTGCACAAAAGTGCTGGAAACGGTGAGATAAGCCTAATTTTGCAACAATGTTTAAGGTTTGGAGGTTTCATAGACTAAAGTTGAAAATCAGTGGTTTGACTGCCATAATGAAATAGGGTCACTAATCAACGTGTTTTCTCAAAAGGCCTTCAGTCAAATTCCTTGATACTTAAAATGCATACAGTGGATTATAATAATGAAAAAGGATAATTTGAAATCTTGGTTTCAACTCTAGAGGAACTCTTTAAAAAAAAGATTTGAAGTTTTGGAAACCCCAATGAAAAAGTAGCAACTGCACGGTTTCTACTGTCAGATTGGCTCTAAGTGCCAAAAAGTGCTGGAAACAGGGAGATAAGCCTATTTTTGCAACTTTGGTTAAAATCATAAATTTTTCATCACAGATGTGCCCAAGATGCGCAAAAGCGCTGGAAACGGTGAGATAAGCCTATTTTTGCAACTTTGGTTAAATCTTAAATTTTTCATCACAGATGTGCCCAAGATGCGCAAAAGCGCTGGAAACGGTGAGATAAGCCTATTTTTGCAACTTTGGTTAAAATCTTCATTTTTTCATCACAGATATGCCCAAGATGCACAAAAGTGCTGGAAACGGTGAGATAAGCCTAATTTTGCAACAATGTTTAAGGTTTGGAGGTTTCATAGACTAAAGTTGAAAATCAGTGGTTTGACTGCCATAATGAAATAGGGTCACTAATCAACGTGTTTTCTCAAAAGGCCTTCAGTCAAATTCCTTGATACTTAAAATGCATACAGTGGATTATAATAATGAAAAAGGATAATTTGAAATCTTGGTTTCAACTCTAAAGGAACTCTTTAAAAAAAAGATTTTAAGTTTTGGAAACCCCAATGAAAAAGTAGCAACTGCACGGTTTCTACTGTCAGATTGGCTCTAAGTGCCAAAAAGTGCTGGAAACGGAGAGATAAGCCTATTTTTGCAACTTTGGTTAAAATATTAAATTTTTCATCACAGATGTGCCCAAGATGCCCAAAAGCGCTGGAAACGGTGAGATAAGCCTATTTTTGCAACTATGGTTAAAATCTTAAATTTTTCATCACAGATGTGCCCAATATGCGCAAAAGCGCTGGAAACGGTGAGAAAACCCTATTTTTGCAACTATGGTTAAAATCTTAAATTTTTCATCACAGATGTGCCCAAGATGCGCAAAAGCGCTGGAAACGGTGAGATAAACCTATTTTTGCAACTATAATTAAAATCTTAAATTTTTCATCACAAATGTGCCCAAGATGCCCAAAGGCACTGGAAACTGTGAGATAAGCCTATTTTTGCAACTTTGGTTAAAATCTTCATTTTTTCATCACAGATATGCCCAAGGTGCACAAAAGTGCTGGAAACGGTGAGATAAGCCTAATTTTGCAACAATGTTTAAGGTTTGGAGGTTTCATAGACTAAAGTTGAAAATCAGTGGTTTGACTGCCATAATGAAATAGGGTCACTAATCAACGTGTTTTCTCAAAAGGCCTTCAGTCAAATTCCTTGATACTTAAAATGCATACAGTGGATTATAATAATGAAAAAGGATAATTTGAAATCTTGGTTTCAACTCTAAAGGAACTCTTTAAAAAAAAGATTTTAAGTTTTGGAAACCCCAATGAAAAAGTAGCAACTGCACGGTTTCTACTGTCAGATTGGCTCTAAGTGCCAAAAAGTGCTGGAAACGGAGAGATAAGCCTATTTTTGCAACTTTGGTTAAAATATTAAATTTTTCATCACAGATGTGCCCAAGATGCCCAAAGGCACTGGAAACTGTGAGATAAGCCTATTTTTGCAACTTTGGTTAAAATCTTCATTTTTTCATCACAGATATGCCCAAGATGCACAAAAGTGCTGGAAACGGTGAGATAAGCCTAATTTTGCAACAATGTTTAAGGTTTGGAGGTTTCATAGACTAAAGTTGAAAATCAGTGGTTTGACTGCCATAATGAAATAGGGTCACTAATCAACGTGTTTTCTCAAAAGGCCTTCAGTCAAATTCCTTGATACTTAAAATGCATACAGTGGATTATAATAATGAAAAAGGATAATTTGAAATCTTGGTTTCAACTCTAGAGGAACTCTTTAAAAAAAAGATTTGAAGTTTTGGAAACCCCAATGAAAAAGTAGCAACTGCACGGTTTCTACTGTCAGATTGGCTCTAAGTGCCAAAAAGTGCTGGAAACAGGGAGATAAGCCTATTTTTGCAACTTTGGTTAAAATCTTAAATTTTTCATCACAGATGTGCCCAAGATGCCCAAAAGCGCTGGAAAGGGGGAGATAAGCCTTTTTTTGCAACTTTGGTTAAAATCTTAAATTTTTCATCACAGATGTGCCCAAGATGCGCAAAAGCGCTGGAAACGGTGAGATAAACCTATTTTTGCAACTATAATTAAAATCTTAAATTTTTCATCACAAATGTGCCCAAGATGCCCAAAGGCACTGGAAACTGTGAGATAAGCCTGTTTTTGCAACTTTGGTTAAAATCTTCATTTTTTCATCACAGATATGCCCAAGGTGCACAAAAGTGCTGGAAACGGTGAGATAAGCCTAATTTTGCAACAATGTTTAAGGTTTGGAGGTTTCATAGACTAAAGTTGAAAATCAGTGGTTTGACTGCCATAATGAAATAGGGTCACTAATCAACGTGTTTTCTCAAAAGGCCTTCAGTCAAATTCCTTGATACTTAAAATGCATACAGTGGATTATAATAATGAAAAAGGATAATTTGAAATCTTGGTTTCAACTCTAGAGGAACTCTTTAAAAAAAAGATTTGAAGTTTTGGAAACCCCAATGAAAAAGTAGCAACTGCACGGTTTCTACTGTCAGATTGGCTCTAAGTGCCAAAAAGCGCTGGAAACGGTGAGAAAACCCTATTTTTGCAACAATGGTTAAAATCTTCAATTTTTCATCACAGATGTGCCCAATATGCGCAAAAGCGCTGGAAACGGTGAGAAAACCCTATTTTTGCAACTATGGTTAAAATCTTAAATTTTTCATCACAGATGTGCCCAAGATGCGCAAAAGCGCTGGAAACGGTGAGATAAACCTATTTTTGCAACTATAATTAAAATCTTAAATTTTTCATCACAAATGTGCCCAAGATGCCCAAAGGCACTGGAAACTGTGAGATAAGCCTATTTTTGCAACTATGGTTAAAATCTTAAATTTTTCATCACATATGTGCCCAATATGCGCAAAAGCGCTGGAAACGGTGAGATAAGCCTATTTTTGCAACTTTGGTTAAAATCTTCATTTTTTCATCACAGATATGCCCAAGGTGCACAAAAGTGCTGGAAACGGTGAGATAAGCCTAATTTTGCAACAATGTTTAAGGTTTGGAGGTTTCATAGACTAAAGTTGAAAATCAATGGTTTGACTGCCATAATGAAATAGGGTCACTAATCAACGTGTTTTCTCAAAAGGCCTTCAGTCAAATTCCTTGATACTTAAAATGCATACAGTGGATTATAATAATGAAAAAGGATAATTTGAAATCTTGGTTTCAACTCTAAAGGAACTCTTTAAAAAACAGATTTTAAGTTTTGGAAACCCCAATGAAAAAGTAGCAACTGCACGGTTTTTACTGTCAGATTGGCTCTAAGTGCCAAAAATTGCTGGAAACGGGGAGATAAGCCTATTTTTCCAACAATGGTTAAAATCTTCAATTTTTCATCACAGATGTGCCCAAGATGCACAAAAGCGCTGGAAACGGTGAGATAAGCCTATTTTTGCAACTTTGGTTAAAATCTTAATTTTTTCATCACACATATGCCCAAGGTGCACAAAAGTGCTGGAAACGGTGAGATAAGCCTAATTTTGCAACTATGGTTAAAATCTTAAATTTTTCATCACAGATGTGCCCAATATGCGCAAAAGCGCTGGAAACGGTGAGAAAACCCTATTTTTGCAACTTTGGTTAAAATCTTAAATTTTTCATCACAGATGTGCCCAAGATGCGCAAAAGCGCTGGAAACGGTGAGATAAACCTATTTTTGCAACTATAATTAAAATCTTAAATTTTTCATCACAAATGTGCCCAAGATGCCCAAAGGCACTGGAAACTGTGAGATAAGCCTATTTTTGCAACTTTGGTTAAAATCTTAAATTTTTCATCACAGATGTGCCCAATATGCGCAAAAGCGCTGGAAACGGTGAGAAAACCCTATTTTTGCAACTATGTTTAAGGTTTGGAGGTTTCATAGACTAAAGTTGAAAATCAGTGGTTTGACTGCCATAATGAAATAGGGTCACTAATCAACGTGTTTTCTCAAAAGGCCTTCAGTCAAATTCCTTGATACTTAAAATGCATACAGTGGATTATAATAATGAAAAAGGATAATTTGAAATCTTGGTTTCAACTCTAGAGGAACTCTTTAAAAAAAAGATTTGAAGTTTTGGAAACCCCAATGAAAAAGTAGCAACTGCACGGTTTCTACTGTCAGATTGGCTCTAAGTGCCAAAAAGCGCTGGAAACGGTGAGAAAACCCTATTTTTGCAACAATGGTTAAAATCTTCAATTTTTCATCACAGATGTGCCCAATATGCGCAAAAGCGCTGGAAACGGTGAGAAAACCCTATTTTTGCAACTATGGTTAAAATCTTAAATTTTTCATCACAGATGTGCCCAAGATGCGCAAAAGCGCTGGAAACGGTGAGATAAACCTATTTTTGCAACTATAATTAAAATCTTAAATTTTTCATCACAAATGTGCCCAAGATGCCCAAAGGCACTGGAAACTGTGAGATAAGCCTATTTTTGCAACTATGGTTAAAATCTTAAATTTTTCATCACATATGTGCCCAATATGCGCAAAAGCGCTGGAAACGGTGAGATAAGCCTATTTTTGCAACTTTGGTTAAAATCTTCATTTTTTCATCACAGATATGCCCAAGGTGCACAAAAGTGCTGGAAACGGTGAGATAAGCCTAATTTTGCAACAATGTTTAAGGTTTGGAGGTTTCATAGACTAAAGTTGAAAATCAATGGTTTGACTGCCATAATGAAATAGGGTCACTAATCAACGTGTTTTCTCAAAAGGCCTTCAGTCAAATTCCTTGATACTTAAAATGCATACAGTGGATTATAATAATGAAAAAGGATAATTTGAAATCTTGGTTTCAACTCTAAAGGAACTCTTTAAAAAACAGATTTTAAGTTTTGGAAACCCCAATGAAAAAGTAGCAACTGCACGGTTTTTACTGTCAGATTGGCTCTAAGTGCCAAAAATTGCTGGAAACGGGGAGATAAGCCTATTTTTCCAACAATGGTTAAAATCTTCAATTTTTCATCACAGATGTGCCCAAGATGCACAAAAGCGCTGGAAACGGTGAGATAAGCCTATTTTTGCAACTTTGGTTAAAATCTTAATTTTTTCATCACACATATGCCCAAGGTGCACAAAAGTGCTGGAAACGGTGAGATAAGCCTAATTTTGCAACTATGGTTAAAATCTTAAATTTTTCATCACAGATGTGCCCAATATGCGCAAAAGCGCTGGAAACGGTGAGAAAACCCTATTTTTGCAACTTTGGTTAAAATCTTAAATTTTTCATCACAGATGTGCCCAAGATGCGCAAAAGCGCTGGAAACGGTGAGATAAACCTATTTTTGCAACTATAATTAAAATCTTAAATTTTTCATCACAAATGTGCCCAAGATGCCCAAAGGCACTGGAAACTGTGAGATAAGCCTATTTTTGCAACTTTGGTTAAAATCTTAAATTTTTCATCACAGATGTGCCCAATATGCGCAAAAGCGCTGGAAACGGTGAGAAAACCCTATTTTTGCAACTATGGTTAAAATCTTAAATTTTTCATCACAGATGTGCCCAAGATGCGCAAAAGCGCTGGAAACGGTGAGATAAACCTATTTTTGCAACTATAATTAAAATCTTAAATTTTTCATCACAAATGTGCCCAAGATGCCCAAAGGCACTGGAAACTGTGAGATAATACTATTTTTGCAACTTTGGTTAAAATCTTCATTTTTTCATCACAGATATGCCCAAGGTGCACAAAAGTGCTGGAAACGGTGAGATAAGCCTAATTTTGCAACAATGTTTAAGGTTTGGAGGTTTCATAGACTAAAGTTGAAAATCAGTGGTTTGACTGCCATAATGAAATAGGGTCACTAATCAACGTGTTTTCTCAAAAGGCCTTCAGTCAAATTCCTTGATACTTAAAATGCATACAGTGGATTATAATAATGAAAAAGGATAATTTGAAATCTTGGTTTCAACTCTAGAGGAACTCTTTAAAAAAAAGATTTGAAGTTTTGGAAACCCCAATGAAAAAGTAGCAACTGCACGGTTTCTACTGTCAGATTGGCTCTAAGTGCCAAAAAGTGCTGGAAACAGGGAGATAAGCCTATTTTTGCAACTTTGGTTAAAATCATAAATTTTTCATCACAGATGTGCCCAAGATGCGCAAAAGCGCTGGAAACGGTGAGATAAGCCTATTTTTGCAACTTTGGTTAAATCTTAAATTTTTCATCACAGATGTGCCCAAGATGCGCAAAAGCGCTGGAAACGGTGAGATAAGCCTATTTTTGCAACTTTGGTTAAATCTTAAATTTTTGATCACAGATGTGCCCAAGATGCGCAAAAGCGCTGGAAACGGTGAGATAAGCCTATTTTTGCAACTTTGGTTAAAATCTTCATTTTTTCATTACAGATATGCCCAAGATGCACAAAAGTGCTGGAAACGGTGAGATAAGCCTAATTTTGCAACAATGTTTAAGGTTTGGAGGTTTCATAGACTAAAGTTGAAAATCAGTGGTTTGACTGCCATAATGAAATAGGGTCACTAATCAACGTGTTTTCTCAAAAGGCCTTCAGTCAAATTCCTTGATACTTAAAATGCATACAGTGGATTATAATAATGAAAAAGGATAATTTGAAATCTTGGTTTCAACTCTAAAGGAACTCTTTAAAAAAAAGATTTTAAGTTTTGGAAACCCCAATGAAAAAGTAGCAACTGCACGGTTTCTACTGTCAGATTGGCTCTAAGTGCCAAAAAGTGCTGGAAACGGAGAGATAAGCCTATTTTTGCAACTTTGGTTAAAATATTAAATTTTTCATCACAGATGTGCCCAAGATGCCCAAAAGCGCTGGAAACGGTGAGATAAGCCTATTTTTGCAACTATGGTTAAAATCTTAAATTTTTCATCACAGATGTGCCCAATATGCGCAAAAGCGCTGGAAACGGTGAGAAAACCCTATTTTTGCAACTATGGTTAAAATCTTAAATTTTTCATCACAGATGTGCCCAAGATGCGCAAAAGCGCTGGAAACGGTGAGATAAACCTATTTTTGCAACTATAATTAAAATCTTAAATTTTTCATCACAAATGTGCCCAAGATGCCCAAAGGCACTGGAAACTGTGAGATAAGCCTATTTTTGCAACTTTGGTTAAAATCTTCATTTTTTCATCACAGATATGCCCAAGGTGCACAAAAGTGCTGGAAACGGTGAGATAAGCCTAATTTTGCAACAATGTTTAAGGTTTGGAGGTTTCATAGACTAAAGTTGAAAATCAGTGGTTTGACTGCCATAATGAAATAGGGTCACTAATCAACGTGTTTTCTCAAAAGGCCTTCAGTCAAATTCCTTGATACTTAAAATGCATACAGTGGATTATAATAATGAAAAAGGATCATTTGAAATCTTGGTTTCAACTCTAAAGGAACTCTTTAAAAAAAAGATTTTAAGTTTTGGAAACCCCAATGAAAAAGTAGCAACTGCACGGTTTCTACTGTCAGATTGGCTCTAAGTGCCAAAAAGTGCTGGAAACGGAGAGATAAGCCTATTTTTGCAACTTTGGTTAAAATATTAAATTTTTCATCACAGATGTGCCCAAGATGCCCAAAAGCGCTGGAAACGGTGAGATAAGCCTATTTTTGCAACTATGGTTAAAATCTTAAATTTTTCATCACAGATGTGCCCAATATGCGCAAAAGCGCTGGAAACGGTGAGAAAACCCTATTTTTGCAACTATGGTTAAAATCTTAAATTTTTCATCACAGATGTGCCCAAAATGCGCAAAAGCGCTGGAAACGGTGAGATAAACCTATTTTTGCAGCTATAATTAAAATCTTAAATTTTTCATCACAAATGTGCCCAAGATGCCCAAAGGCACTGGAAACTGTGAGATAAGCCTATTTTTGCAACTTTGGTTAAAATCTTAAATTTTTCATCACAGATGTGCCCAATATGCGCAAAAGCGCTGGAAACGGTGAGAAAACCCTATTTTTGCAACTATGTTTAAAATCTTAAATTTTTCATCACAGATGTGCCCAAGATGCGCAAAAGCGCTGGAAACGGTGAGATAAACCTATTTTTGCAACTATAATTAAAATCTTAAATTTTTCATCACAAATATGCCCAAGATGCCCAAAGGCACTGGAAACTGTGAGATAAGCCTATTTTTGCAACTTTGGTTAAAATCTTCATTTTTTCATCACAGATATGCCCAAGGTGCACAAAAGTGCTGGAAACGGTGAGATAAGCCTAATTTTGCAACAATGTTTAAGGTTTGGAGGTTTCATAGACTAAAGTTGAAAATCAGTGGTTTGACTGCCATAATGAAATAGGGTCACTAATCAACGTGTTTTCTCAAAAGGCCTTCAGTCAAATTCCTTGATACTTAAAATGCATACAGTGGATTATAATAATGAAAAAGGATAATTTGAAATCTTGGTTTCAACTCTAGAGGAACTCTTTAAAAAAAAGATTTGAAGTTTTGGAAACCCCAATGAAAAAGTAGCAACTGCACGGTTTCTACTGTCAGATTGGCTCTAAGTGCCAAAAAGTGCTGGAAACAGGGAGATAAGCCTATTTTTGCAACTTTGGTTAAAATCATACATTTTTCATCACAGATGTGCCCAAGATGCGCAAAAGCGCTGGAAACGGTGAGATAAGCCTATTTTTGCAACTTTGGTTAAATCTTAAATTTTTCATCACAGATGTGCCCAAGATGCGCAAAAGCGCTGGAAACGGTGAGATAAGCCTATTTTTGCAACTTTGGTTAAAATCTTCATTTTTTCATCACAGATATGCCCAAGGTGCACAAAAGTGCTGGAAACGGTGAGATAAGCCTAATTTTGCAACAATGTTTAAGGTTTGGAGGTTTCATAGACTAAAGTTGAAAATCAGTGGTTTGACTGCCATAATGAAATAGGGTCACTAATCAACGTGTTTTCTCAAAAGGCCTTCAGTCAAATTCCTTGATACTTAAAATGCATACAGTGGATTATAATAATGAAAAAGGATAATTTGAAATCTTGGTTTCAACTCTAAAGGAACTCTTTAAAAAAAAGATTTTAAGTTTTGGAAACCCCAATGAAAAAGTAGCAACTGCACGGTTTCTACTGTCAGATTGGCTCTAAGTGCCAAAAAGTGCTGGAAACGGAGAGATAAGCCTATTTTTGCAACTTTGGTTAAAATATTAAATTTTTCATCACAGATGTGCCCAAGATGCCCAAAAGCGCTGGAAACGGTGAGATAAGCCTATTTTTGCAACTATGGTTAAAATCTTAAATTTTTCATCACAGATGTGCCCAATATGCGCAAAAGCGCTGGAAACGGTGAGAAAACCCTATTTTTGCAACTATGGTTAAAATCTTAAATTTTTCATCACAGATGTGCCCAAGATGCGCAAAAGCGCTGGAAACGGTGAGATAAACCTATTTTTGCAACTATAATTAAAATCTTAAATTTTTCATCACAAATGTGCCCAAGATGCCCAAAGGCACTGGAAACTGTGAGATAAGCCTATTTTTGCAACTTTGGTTAAAATCTTAAATTTTTCATCACAGATGTGCCCAATATGCGCAAAAGCGCTGGAAACGGTGAGAAAACCCTATTTTTGCAACTATGGTTAAAATCTTAAATTTTTCATCACAGATGTGCCCAAGATGCGCAAAAGCGCTGGAAACGGTGAGATAAACCTATTTTTGCAACTATGGTTAAAATCTTAAATTTTTCATCACAGATGTGCCCAATATGCGCAAAAGCGCTGGAAACGGTGAGAAATCCCTATTTTTGCAACTATGGTTAAAATCTTAAATTTTTCATCACAGATGTGCCCAAGATGCGCAAAAGCGCTGGAAACGGTGAGATAAACCTATTTTTGCAGCTATAATTAAAATCTTAAATTTTTCATCACAAATGTGCCCAAGATGCCCAAAGGCACTGGAAACTGTGAGATAAGCCTATTTTTGCAACTTTGGTTAAAATCTTAAATTTTTCATCACAGATGTGCCCAATATGCGCAAAAGCGCTGGAAACGGTGAGAAAACCCTATTTTTGCAACTTTGGTTAAATCTTAAATTTTTCATCACAGATGTGCCCAAGATGCGCAAAAGCGCTGGAAACGGTGAGATAAGCCTATTTTTGCAACTTTGGTTAAAATCTTCATTTTTTCATCACAGATATGCCCAAGGTGCACAAAAGTGCTGGAAACGGTGAGATAAGCCTAATTTTGCAACAATGTTTAAGGTTTGGAGGTTTCATAGACTAAAGTTGAAAATCAGTGGTTTGACTGCCATAATGAAATAGGGTCACTAATCAACGTGTTTTCTCAAAAGGCCTTCAGTCAAATTCCTTGATACTTAAAATGCATACAGTGGATTATAATAATGAAAAAGGATAATTTGAAATCTTGGTTTCAACTCTAAAGGAACTCTTTAAAAAAAAGATTTTAAGTTTTGGAAACCCCAATGAAAAAGTAGCAACTGCACGGTTTCTACTGTCAGATTGGCTCTAAGTGCCAAAAAGTGCTGGAAACGGAGAGATAAGCCTATTTTTGCAACTTTGGTTAAAATATTAAATTTTTCATCACAGATGTGCCCAAGATGCCCAAAAGCGCTGGAAACGGTGAGATAAGCCTATTTTTGCAACTATGGTTAAAATCTTAAATTTTTCATCACAGATGTGCCCAATATGCGCAAAAGCGCTGGAAACGGTGAGAAAACCCTATTTTTGCAACTATGGTTAAAATCTTAAATTTTTCATCACAGATGTGCCCAAGATGCGCAAAAGCGCTGGAAACGGTGAGATAAACCTATTTTTGCAACTATAATTAAAATCTTAAATTTTTCATCACAAATGTGCCCAAGATGCCCAAAGGCACTGGAAACTGTGAGATAAGCCTATTTTTGCAACTTTGGTTAAAATCTTAAATTTTTCATCACAGATGTGCCCAAGATGCGCAAAAGCGCTGGAAACGGTGAGATAAACCTATTTTTGCAACTATGGTTAAAATCTTAAATTTTTCATCACAGATGTGCCCAATATGCGCAAAAGCGCTGGAAACGGTGAGAAATCCCTATTTTTGCAACTATGGTTAAAATCTTAAATTTTTCATCACAGATGTGCCCAAGATGCGCAAAAGCGCTGGAAACGGTGAGATAAACCTATTTTTGCAGCTATAATTAAAATCTTAAATTTTTCATCACAAATGTGCCCAAGATGCCCAAAGGCACTGGAAACTGTGAGATAAGCCTATTTTTGCAACTTTGGTTAAAATCTTAAATTTTTCATCACAGATGTGCCCAATATGCGCAAAAGCGCTGGAAACGGTGAGATAAGCCTAATTTTGCAACAATGTTTAAGGTTTGGAGGTTTCATAGACTAAAGTTGAAAATCAGTGGTTTGACTGCCATAATGAAATAGGGTCACTAATCAACGTGTTTTCTCAAAAGGCCTTCAGTCAAATTCCTTGATACTTAAAATGCATACAGTGGATTATAATAATGAAAAAGGATAATTTGAAATCTTGGTTTCAACTCTAGAGGAACTCTTTAAAAAAAAGATTTGAAGTTTTGGAAACCCCAATGAAAAAGTAGCAACTGCACGGTTTCTACTGTCAGATTGGCTCTAAGTGCCAAAAAGTGCTGGAAACAGGGAGATAAGCCTATTTTTGCAACTTTGGTTAAAATCATACATTTTTCATCACAGATGTGCCCAAGATGCGCAAAAGCGCTGGAAACGGTGAGATAAGCCTATTTTTGCAACTTTGGTTAAATCTTAAATTTTTCATCACAGATGTGCCCAAGATGCGCAAAAGCGCTGGAAACGGTGAGATAAGCCTATTCTTGCAACTTTGGTTAAAATCTTCATTTTTTCATCACAGATATGCCCAAGATGCACAAAAGTGCTGGAAACGGTGAGATAAGCCTAATTTTGCAACAATGTTTAAGGTTTGGAGGTTTCATAGACTAAAGTTGAAAATCAGTGGTTTGACTGCCATAATGAAATAGGGTCACTAATCAACGTGTTTTCTCAAAAGGCCTTCAGTCAAATTCCTTGATACTTAAAATGCATACAGTGGATTATAATAATGAAAAAGGATAATTTGAAATCTTGGTTTCAACTCTAGAGGAACTCTTTAAAAAAAAGATTTGAAGTTTTGGAAACCCCAATGAAAAAGTAGCAACTGCACGGTTTCTACTGTCAGATTGGCTCTAAGTGCCAAAAAGTGCTGGAAACAGGGAGATAAGCCTATTTTTGCAACTTTGGTTAAAATCTTAAATTTTTCATCACAGATGTGCCCAAGATGCCCAAAAGCGCTGGAAAGGGGGAGATAAGCCTTTTTTTGCAACTTTGGTTAAAATCTTAAATTTTTCATCACAGATGTGCCCAAGATGCGCAAAAGCGCTGGAAACGGTGAGATAAACCTATTTTTGCAACTATAATTAAAATCTTAAATTTTTCATCACAAATGTGCCCAAGATGCCCAAAGGCGCTGGAAACGGTGAGATAAGCATATTTTTGCAACTTTGGTTAAAATCTTCATTTTTTCATCACAGATATGCCCAAGGTGCACAAAAGTGCTGGAAACGGTGAGATAAGCCTAATTTTGCAACAATGTTTAAGGTTTGGAGGTTTCATAGACTAAAGTTGAAAATCAGTGGTTTGACTGCCATAATGAAATAGGGTCACTAATCAACGTGTTTTCTCAAAAGGCCTTCAGTCAAATTCCTTGATACTTAAAATGCATACAGTGGATTATAATAATGAAAAAGGATAATTTGAAATCTTGGTTTCAACTCTAAAGGAACTCTTTAAAAAAAAGATTTTAAGTTTTGGAAATCCCAATGAAAAAGTAGCAACTGCACGGTTTCTACTGTCAGATTGGCTCTAAGTGCCAAAAAGTGCTGGAAACGGAGAGATAAGCCTATTTTTGCAACTTTGGTTAAAATATTAAATTTTTCATCACAGATGTGCCCAAGATGCCCAAAAGCGCTGGAAACGGTGAGATAAGCCTATTTTTGCAACTATGGTTAAAATCTTAAATTTTTCATCACAGATGTGCCCAAGATGCGCAAAAGCGCTGGAAACGGTGAGATAAACCTATTTTTGCAACTATAATTAAAATCTTAAATTTTTCATCACAAATGTGCCCAAGATGCCCAAAGGCACTGGAAACTGTGAGATAAGCCTATTTTTGCAACTTTGGTTAAAATCTTAAATTTTTCATCACAGATGTGCCCAATATGCGCAAAAGCGCTGGAAACGGTGAGAAAACCCTATTTTTGCAACTATGGTTAAAATCTTAAATTTTTCATCACAGATGTGCCCAAGATGCGCAAAAGCGCTGGAAACGGTGAGATAAACCTATTTTTGCAACTATAATTAAAATCTTAAATTTTTCATCACAAATGTGCCCAAGATGCCCAAAGGCACTGGAAACTGTGAGATAAGCCTGTTTTTGCAACTTTGGTTAAAATCTTCATTTTTTCATCACAGATATGCCCAAGGTGCACAAAAGTGCTGGAAACGGTGAGATAAGCCTAATTTTGCAACAATGTTTAAGGTTTGGAGGTTTCATAGACTAAAGTTGAAAATCAGTGGTTTGACTGCCATAATGAAATAGGGTCACTAATCAACGTGTTTTCTCAAAAGGCCTTCAGTCAAATTCCTTGATACTTAAAATGCATACAGTGGATTATAATAATGAAAAAGGATAATTTGAAATCTTGGTTTCAACTCTAGAGGAACTCTTTAAAAAAAAGATTTGAAGTTTTGGAAACCCCAATGAAAAAGTAGCAACTGCACGGTTTCTACTGTCAGATTGGCTCTAAGTGCCAAAAAGTGCTGGAAACAGGGAGATAAGCCTATTTTTGCAACTTTGGTTAAAATCTTAAATTTTTCATCACAGATGTGCCCAAGATGCCCAAAAGCGCTGGAAAGGGGGAGATAAGCCTTTTTTTGCAACTTTGGTTAAAATCTTAAATTTTTCATCACAGATGTGCCCAAGATGCGCAAAAGCGCTGGAAACGGTGAGATAAACCTATTTTTGCAACTATAATTAAAATCTTAAATTTTTCATCACAAATGTGCCCAAGATGCCCAAAGGCGCTGGAAACGGTGAGATAAGCATATTTTTGCAACTTTGGTTAAAATCTTCATTTTTTCATCACAGATATGCCCAAGGTGCACAAAAGTGCTGGAAACGGTGAGATAAGCCTAATTTTGCAACAATGTTTAAGGTTTGGAGGTTTCATAGACTAAAGTTGAAAATCAGTGGTTTGACTGCCATAATGAAATAGGGTCACTAATCAACGTGTTTTCTCAAAAGGCCTTCAGTCAAATTCCTTGATACTTAAAATGCATACAGTGGATTATAATAATGAAAAAGGATAATTTGAAATCTTGGTTTCAACTCTAAAGGAACTCTTTAAAAAAAAGATTTTAAGTTTTGGAAATCCCAATGAAAAAGTAGCAACTGCACGGTTTCTACTGTCAGATTGGCTCTAAGTGCCAAAAAGTGCTGGAAACGGAGAGATAAGCCTATTTTTGCAACTTTGGTTAAAATATTAAATTTTTCATCACAGATGTGCCCAAGATGCCCAAAAGCGCTGGAAACGGTGAGATAAGCCTATTTTTGCAACTATGGTTAAAATCTTAAATTTTTCATCACAGATGTGCCCAAGATGCGCAAAAGCGCTGGAAACGGTGAGATAAACCTATTTTTGCAACTATAATTAAAATCTTAAATTTTTCATCACAAATGTGCCCAAGATGCCCAAAGGCACTGGAAACTGTGAGATAAGCCTATTTTTGCAACTTTGGTTAAAATCTTAAATTTTTCATCACAGATGTGCCCAATATGCGCAAAAGCGCTGGAAACGGTGAGAAAACCCTATTTTTGCAACTATGGTTAAAATCTTAAATTTTTCATCACAGATGTGCCCAAGATGCGCAAAAGCGCTGGAAACGGTGAGATAAACCTATTTTTGCAACTATAATTAAAATCTTAAATTTTTCATCACAAATGTGCCCAAGATGCCCAAAGGCACTGGAAACTGTGAGATAAGCCTGTTTTTGCAACTTTGGTTAAAATCTTCATTTTTTCATCACAGATATGCCCAAGGTGCACAAAAGTGCTGGAAACGGTGAGATAAGCCTAATTTTGCAACAATGTTTAAGGTTTGGAGGTTTCATAGACTAAAGTTGAAAATCAGTGGTTTGACTGCCATAATGAAAAGGGTCACTAATCAACGTGTTTTCTCAAAAGGCCTTCAGTCAAATTCCTTGATACTTAAAATGCATACAGTGGATTATAATAATGAAAAAGGATAATTTGAAATCTTGGTTTCAACTCTAGAGGAACTCTTTAAAAAAAAGATTTGAAGTTTTGGAAACCCCAATGAAAAAGTAGCAACTGCACGGTTTCTACTGTCAGATTGGCTCTAAGTGCCAAAAAGCGCTGGAAACGGTGAGAAAACCCTATTTTTGCAACAATGGTTAAAATCTTCAATTTTTCATCACAGATGTGCCCAATATGCGCAAAAGCGCTGGAAACGGTGAGAAAACCCTATTTTTGCAACTATGGTTAAAATCTTAAATTTTTCATCACAGATGTGCCCAAGATGCGCAAAAGCGCTGGAAACGGTGAGATAAACCTATTTTTGCAACTATAATTAAAATCTTAAATTTTTCATCACAAATGTGCCCAAGATGCCCAAAGGCACTGGAAACTGTGAGATAAGCCTATTTTTGCAACTTTGGTTAAAATCTTCATTTTTTCATCACAGATATGCCCAAGGTGCACAAAAGTGCTGGAAACGGTGAGATAAGCCTAATTTTGCAACAATGTTTAAGGTTTGGAGGTTTCATAGACTAAAGTTGAAAATCAGTGGTTTGACTGCCATAATGAAATAGGGTCACTAATCAACGTGTTTTCTCAAAAGGCCTTCAGTCAAATTCCTTGATACTTAAAATGCATACAGTGGATTATAATAATGAAAAAGGATAATTTGAAATCTTGGTTTCAACTCTAAAGGAACTCTTTAAAAAAAAGATTTTAAGTTTTGGAAACCCCAATGAAAAAGTAGCAACTGCACGGTTTCTACTGTCAGATTGGCTCTAAGTGCCAAAAAGTGCTGGAAACGGAGAGATAAGCCTATTTTTGCAACTTTGGTTAAAATATTAAATTTTTCATCACAGATGTGCCCAAGATGCCCAAAAGCGCTGGAAACGATGAGATAAGCCTATTTTTGCAACTATGGTTAAAATCTTAAATTTTTCATCACAGATGTGCCCAATATGCGCAAAAGCGCTGGAAACGGTGAGAAAACCCTATTTTTGCAACTATGGTTAAAATCTTAAATTTTTCATCACAGATGTGCCCAAGATGCGCAAAAGCGCTGGAAACGGTGAGATAAACCTATTTTTGCAGCTATAATGAAAATCTTAAATTTTTCATCACAAATGTGCCCAAGATGCCCAAAGGCACTGGAAACTGTGAGATAAGCCTATTTTTGCAGCTTTGGTTAAAATCTTAAATTTTTCATCACAGATGTGCCCAATATGCGCAAAAGCGCTGGAAACGGTGAGAAAACCCTATTTTTGCAACTATGGTTAAAATCTTAAATTTTTCATCACAGATGTGCCCAAGATGCGCAAAAGCGCTGGAAACGGTGAGATAAACCTATTTTTGCAACTATAATTAAAATCTTAAATTTTTCATCACAAATGTGCCCAAGATGCCCAAAGGCACTGGAAACTGTGAGATAAGCCTATTTTTGCAACTTTGGTTAAAATCTTCATTTTTTCATCACAGATATGCCCAAGGTGCACAAAAGTGCTGGAAACGGTGAGATAAGCCTAATTTTGCAACAATGTTTAAGGTTTGGAGGTTTCATAGACTAAAGTTGAAAATCAGTGGTTTGACTGCCATAATGAAATAGGGTCACTAATCAACGTGTTTTCTCAAAAGGCCTTCAGTCAAATTCCTTGATACTTAAAATGCATACAGTGGATTATAATAATGAAAAAGGATAATTTGAAATCTTGGTTTCAACTCTAGAGGAACTCTTTAAAAAAAAGATTTGAAGTTTTGGAAACCCCAATGAAAAAGTAGCAACTGCACGGTTTCTACTGTCAGATTGGCTCTAAGTGCCAAAAAGTGCTGGAAACAGGGAGATAAGCCTATTTTTGCAACTTTGGTTAAAATCATACATTTTTCATCACAGATGTGCCCAAGATGCGCAAAAGCGGTGGAAACGGTGAGATAAGCCTATTTTTGCAACTTTGGTTAAATCTTAAATTTTTCATCACAGATGTGCCCAAGATGCGCAAAAGCGCTGGAAACGGTGAGATAAGCCTATTTTTGCAACTTTGGTTAAAATCTTCATTTTTTCATCACAGATATGCCCAAGATGCACAAAAGTGCTGGAAACGGTGAGATAAGCCTAATTTTGCAACAATGTTTAAGGTTTGGAGGTTTCATAGACTAAAGTTGAAAATCAGTGGTTTGACTGCCATAATGAAATAGGGTCACTAATCAACGTGTTTTCTCAAAAGGCCTTCAGTCAAATTCCTTGATACTTAAAATGCATACAGTGGATTATAATAATGAAAAAGGATAATTTGAAATCTTGGTTTCAACTCTAGAGGAACTCTTTAAAAAAAAGATTTGAAGTTTTGGAAACCCCAATGAAAAAGTAGCAACTGCACGGTTTCTACTGTCAGATTGGCTCTAAGTGCCAAAAAGTGCTGGAAACAGGGAGATAAGCCTATTTTTGCAACTTTGGTTAAAATCTTAAATTTTTCATCACAGATGTGCCCAAGATGCCCAAAAGCGCTGGAAAGGGGGAGATAAGCCTTTTTTTGCAACTTTGGTTAAAATCTTAAATTTTTCATCACAGATGTGCCCAAGATGCGCAAAAGCGCTGGAAACGGTGAGATAAACCTATTTTTGCAACTATAATTAAAATCTTAAATTTTTCATCACAAATGTGCCCAAGATGCCCAAAGGCGCTGGAAACGGTGAGATAAGCCTATTTTTGCAACTTTGGTTAAAATCTTCATTTTTTCATCACAGATATGCCCAAGGTGCACAAAAGTGCTGGAAACGGTGAGATAAGCCTAATTTTGCAACAATGTTTAAGGTTTGGAGGTTTCATAGACTAAAGTTGAAAATCAGTGGTTTGACTGCCATAATGAAATAGGGTCACTAATCAACGTGTTTTCTCAAAAGGCCTTCAGTCAAATTCCTTGATACTTAAAATGCATACAGTGGATTATAATAATGAAAAAGGATAATTTGAAATCTTGGTTTCAACTCTAAAGGAACTCTTTAAAAAAAAGATTTTAAGTTTTGGAAACCCCAATGAAAAAGTAGCAACTGCACGGTTTCTACTGTCAGATTGGCTCTAAGTGCCAAAAAGTGCTGGAAACGGAGAGATAAGCCTATTTTTGCAACTTTGGTTAAAATATTAAATTTTTCATCACAGATGTGCCCAAGATGCCCAAAAGCGCTGGAAACGGTGAGATAAGCCTATTTTTGCAACTATGGTTAAAATCTTAAATTTTTCATCACAGATGTGCCCAATATGCGCAAAAGCGCTGGAAACGGTGAGAAAACCCTATTTTTGCAACTATGGTTAAAATCTTAAATTTTTCATCACAGATGTGCCCAAGATGCGCAAAAGCGCTGGAAACGGTGAGATAAACCTATTTTTGCAACTATAATTAAAATCTTAAATTTTTCATCACAAATGTGCCCAAGATGCCCAAAGGCACTGGAAACTGTGAGATAAGCCTATTTTTGCAACTTTGGTTAAAATCTTAAATTTTTCATCACAGATGTGCCCAATATGCGCAAAAGCGCTGGAAACGGTGAGAAAACCCTATTTTTGCAACTATGGTTAAAATCTTAAATTTTTCATCACAGATGTGCCCAAGATGCGCAAAAGCGCTGGAAACGGTGAGATAAACCTATTTTTGCAACTATAATTAAAATCTTAAATTTTTCATCACAAATGTGCCCAAGATGCCCAAAGGCACTGGAAACTGTGAGATAAGCCTGTTTTTGCAACTTTGGTTAAAATCTTCATTTTTTCATCACAGATATGCCCAAGGTGCACAAAAGTGCTGGAAACGGTGAGATAAGCCTAATTTTGCAACAATGTTTAAGGTTTGGAGGTTTCATAGACTAAAGTTGAAAATCAGTGGTTTGACTGCCATAATGAAATAGGGTCACTAATCAACGTGTTTTCTCAAAAGGCCTTCAGTCAAATTCCTTGATACTTAAAATGCATACAGTGGATTATAATAATGAAAAAGGATAATTTGAAATCTTGGTTTCAACTCTAGAGGAACTCTTTAAAAAAAAGATTTGAAGTTTTGGAAACCCCAATGAAAAAGTAGCAACTGCACGGTTTCTACTGTCAGATTGGCTCTAAGTGCCAAAAAGTGCTGGAAACAGGGAGATAAGCCTATTTTTGCAACTTTGGTTAAAATCATACATTTTTCATCACAGATGTGCCCAAGATGCGCAAAAGCGCTGGAAACGGTGAGATAAGCCTATTTTTGCAACTTTGGTTAAATCTTAAATTTTTCATCACAGATGTGCCCAAGATGCGCAAAAGCGCTGGAAACGGTGAGATAAGCCTATTTTTGCAACTTTGGTTAAAATCTTCATTTTTTCATCACAGATATGCCCAAGATGCACAAAAGTGCTGGAAACGGTGAGATAAGCCTAATTTTGCAACAATGTTTAAGGTTTGGAGGTTTCATAGACTAAAGTTGAAAATCAGTGGTTTGACTGCCATAATGAAATAGGGTCACTAATCAACGTGTTTTCTCAAAAGGCCTTCAGTCAAATTCCTTGATACTTAAAATGCATACAGTGGATTATAATAATGAAAAAGGATAATTTTAAATCTTGGTTTCAACTCTAAAGGAACTCTTTAAAAAAAAGATTTTAAGTTTTGGAAACCCCAATGAAAAAGTAGCAACTGCACGGTTTCTACTGTCAGATTGGCTCTAAGTGCCAAAAAGTGCTGGAAACGGAGAGATAAGCCTATTTTTGCAACTTTGGTTAAAATATTAAATTTTTCATCACAGATGTGCCTAAGATGCCCAAAAGCGCTGGAAACGGTGAGATAAGCCTATTTTTGCAACTATGGTTAAAATCTTAAATTTTTCATCACAGATGTGCCCAATATGCGCAAAAGCGCTGGAAACGGTGAGAAAACCCTATTTTTGCAACTATGGTTAAAATCTTAAATTTTTCATCACAGATGTGCCCAAGATGCGCAAAAGCGCTGGAAACGGTGAGATAAACCTATTTTTGCAACTATAATTAAAATCTTAAATTTGTCATCACAAATGTGCCCAAGATGCCCAAAGGCACTGGAAACTGTGAGATAAGCCTATTTTTGCAACTTTGGTTAAAATCTTCATTTTTTCATCACAGATATGCCCAAGGTGCACAAAAGTGCTGGAAACGGTGAGATAAGCCTAATTTTGCAACAATGTTTAAGGTTTGGAGGTTTCATAGACTAAAGTTGAAAATCAGTGGTTTGACTGCCATAATGAAATAGGGTCACTAATCAACGTGTTTTCTCAAAAGGCCTTCAGTCAAATTCCTTGATACTTAAAATGCATACAGTGGATTATAATAATGAAAAAGGATAATTTGAAATCTTGGTTTCAACTCTAGAGGAACTCTTTAAAAGAAAGATTTGAAGTTTTGGAAACCCCAATGAAAAAGTAGCAACTGCACGGTTTCTACTGTCAGATTGGCTCTAAGTGCCAAAAAGTGCTGGAAACAGGGAGATAAGCCTATTTTTGCAACTTTGGTTAAAATCTTAAATTTTTCATCACAGATGTGCCCAAGATGCCCAAAAGCGCTGGAAACGGGGAGATAAGCCTTTTTTTGCAACTTTGGTTAAAATCTTAAATTTTTCATCACAGATGTGCCCAAGATGCGCAAAAGCGCTGGAAACGGTGAGATAAACCTATTTTTGCAACTATAATTAAAATCTTAAATTTTTCATCACAAATGTGCCCAAGATGCCCAAAGGCGCTGGAAACGGTGAGATAAGCCTATTTTTGCAACTTTGGTTAAAATCTTCATTTTTTCATCACAGATATGCCCAAGGTGCACAAAAGTGCTGGAAACGGTGAGATAAGCCTAATTTTGCAACAATGTTTAAGGTTTGGAGGTTTCATAGACTAAAGTTGAAAATCAGTGGTTTGACTGCCATAATGAAATAGGGTCACTAATCAACGTGAGGCCTTCAGTCAAATTCCTTGATACTTAAAATGCATACAGTGGATTATAATAATGAAAAAGGATAATTTGAAATCTTGGTTTCAACTCTAGAGGAACTCTTTAAAAAAAAGTTTTGAAGTTTTGGAAACCCCAATGAAAAAGTAGCAACTGCACGGTTTCTACTGTCAGATTGGCTCTAAGTGCCAAAAAGTGCTGGAAACAGGGAGATAAGCCTATTTTTGCAACTTTGGTTAAAATCATAAATTTTTCATCACAGATGTGCCCAAGATGCGCAAAAGCGCTGGAAACGGTGAGATAAGCCTATTTTTGCAACTTTGGTTAAATCTTAAATTTTTCATCACAGATGTGCCCAAGATGCGCAAAAGCGCTGGAAACGGTGAGATAAGCCTATTTTTGCAACTTTGGTTAAAATCTTCATTTTTTCATCACAGATGTGCCCAAGATGCGCAAAAGCGCTGGAAACGGTGAGATAAACCTATTTTTGCAACTATAATTAAAATCTTAAATTTTTCATCACAAATGTGCCCAAGATGCCCAAAGGCGCTGGAAACGGTGAGATAAGCCTATTTTTGCAACTTTGGTTAAAATCTTCATTTTTTCATCACAGATATGCCCAAGGTGCACAAAAGTGCTGGAAACGGTGAGATAAGCCTAATTTTGCAACAATGTTTAAGGTTTGGAGGTTTCATAGACTAAAGTTGAAAATCAGTGGTTTGACTGCCATAATGAAATAGGGTCACTAATCAACGTGTTTTCTCAAAAGGCCTTCAGTCAAATTCCTTGATACTTAAAATGCATACAGTGGATTATAATAATGAAAAAGGATAATTTGAAATCTTGGTTTCAACTCTAAAGGAACTCTTTAAAAAAAAGATTTTAAGTTTTGGAAACCCCAATGAAAAAGTAGCAACTGCACGGTTTCTACTGTCAGATTGGCTCTAAGTGCCAAAAAGTGCTGGAAACAGGGAGATAAGCCTATTTTTGCAACTTTGGTTAAAATCATACATTTTTCATCACAGATGTGCCCAAGATGCGCAAAAGCGCTGGAAACGGTGAGATAAGCCTATTTTTGCAACTTTGGTTAAATCTTAAATTTTTCATCACAGATGTGCCCAAGATGCGCAAAAGCGCTGGAAACGGTGAGATAAGCCTATTTTTGCAACTTTGGTTAAAATCTTCATTTTTTCATCACAGATATGCCCAAGGTGCACAAAAGTGCTGGAAACGGTGAGATAAGCCTAATTTTGCAACAATGTTTAAGGTTTGGAGGTTTCATAGACTAAAGTTGAAAATCAGTGGTTTGACTGCCATAATGAAATAGGGTCACTAATCAACGTGTTTTCTCAAAAGGCCTTCAGTCAAATTCCTTGATACTTAAAATGCATACAGTGGATTATAATAATGAAAAAGGATAATTTGAAATCTTGGTTTCAACTCTAGAGGAACTCTTTAAAAAAAAGATTTGAAGTTTTGGAAACCCCAATGAAAAAGTAGCAACTGCACGGTTTCTACTGTCAGATTGGCTCTAAGTGCCAAAAAGTGCTGGAAACAGGGAGATAAGCCTATTTTTGCAACTTTGGTTAAAATCTTAAATTTTTCATCACAGATGTGCCCAAGATGCCCAAAAGCGCTGGAAACGGGGAGATAAGCCTTTTTTTGCAACTTTGGTTAAAATCTTAAATTTTTCATCACAGATGTGCCCAAGATGCGCAAAAGCGCTGGAAACGGTGAGATAAACCTATTTTTGCAACTATAATTAAAATCTTAAATTTTTCATCACAAATGTGCCCAAGATGCCCAAAGGCGCTGGAAACGGTGAGATAAGCCTATTTTTGCAACTTTGGTTAAAATCTTCATTTTTTCATCACAGATATGCCCAAGGTGCACAAAAGTGCTGGAAACGGTGAGATAAGCCTAATTTTGCAACAATGTTTAAGGTTTGGAGGTTTCATAGACTAAAGTTGAAAATCAGTGGTTTGACTGCCATAATGAAATAGGGTCACTAATCAACGTGAGGCCTTCAGTCAAATTCCTTGATACTTAAAATGCATACAGTGGATTATAATAATGAAAAAGGATAATTTGAAATCTTGGTTTCAACTCTAGAGGAACTCTTTAAAAAAAAGTTTTGAAGTTTTGGAAACCCCAATGAAAAAGTAGCAACTGCACGGTTTCTACTGTCAGATTGGCTCTAAGTGCCAAAAAGTGCTGGAAACAGGGAGATAAGCCTATTTTTGCAACTTTGGTTAAAATCATAAATTTTTCATCACAGATGTGCCCAAGATGCGCAAAAGCGCTGGAAACGGTGAGATAAGCCTATTTTTGCAACTTTGGTTAAATCTTAAATTTTTCATCACAGATGTGCCCAAGATGCGCAAAAGCGCTGGAAACGGTGAGATAAGCCTATTTTTGCAACTTTGGTTAAAATCTTCATTTTTTCATCACAGATATGCCCAAGATGCACAAAAGTGCTGGAAACGGTGAGATAAGCCTAATTTTGCAACAATGTTTAAGGTTTGGAGGTTTCATAGACTAAAGTTGAAAATCAGTGGTTTGACTGCCATAATGAAATAGGGTCACTAATCAACGTGTTTTCTCAAAAGGCCTTCAGTCAAATTCCTTGATACTTAAAATGCATGCAGTGGATTATAATAATGAAAAAGGATAATTTGAAATCTTGGTTTCAACTCTAAAGGAACTCTTTAAAAAAAAGATTTTAAGTTTTGGAAACCCCAATGAAAAAGTAGCAACTGCACGGTTTCTACTGTCAGATTGGCTCTAAGTGCCAAAAAGTGCTGGAAACGGAGAGATAAGCCTATTTTTGCAACTTTGGTTAAAATATTAAATTTTTCATCACAGATGTGCCCAAGATGCCCAAAAGCGCTGGAAACGGTGAGATAAGCCTATTTTTGCAACTATGGTTAAAATCTTAAATTTTTCATCACAAATGTGCCCAATATGCGCAAAAGCGCTGGAAACGGTGAGAAAACCCTATTTTTGCAACTATGGTTAAAATCTTAAATTTTTCATCACAGATGTGCCCAAGATGCGCAAAAGCGCTGGAAACGGTGAGATAAACCTATTTTTGCAACTATAATTAAAATCTTAAATTTTTCATCACAAATGTGCCCAAGATGCCCAAAGGCACTGGAAACTGTGAGATAAGCCTATTTTTGCAACTTTGGTTAAAATCTTCATTTTTTCATCACAGATATGCCCAAGGTGCACAAAAGTGCTGGAAACGGTGAGATAAGCCTAATTTTGCAACAATGTTTAAGGTTTGGAGGTTTCATAGACTAAAGTTGAAAATCAGTGGTTTGACTGCCATAATGAAATAGGGTCACTAATCAACGTGTTTTCTCAAAAGGCCTTCAGTCAAATTCCTTGATACTTAAAATGCATACAGTGGATTATAATAATGAAAAAGGATAATTTGAAATCTTGGTTTCAACTCTAAAGGAACTCTTTAAAAAAAGATTTTAAGTTTTGGAAACCCCAATGAAAAAGTAGCAACTGCACGGTTTCTACTGTCAGATTGGCTCTAAGTGCCAAAAAGTGCTGGAAACGGAGAGATAAGCCTATTTTTGCAACTTTGGTTAAAATCTTAAATTTTTCATCACAGATTTGCCCAAGATGCCCAAAAGCGCTGGAAACGGTGAGATAAGCCTATTTTTGCAACTATGGTTAAAATCTTAAATTTTTCATCACAGATGTGCCCAATATGCGCAAAAGCGCTGGAAACGGTGAGAAAACCCTATTTTTGCAACTATGGTTAAAATCTTAAATTTTTCATCACAGATGTGCCCAAGATGCGCAAAAGCGCTGGAAACGGTGAGATAAACCTATTTTTGCAACTATAATTAAAATCTTAAATTTTTCATCACAAATGTGCCCAAGATGCCCAAAGGCACTGGAAACTGTGAGATAAGCCTATTTTTGCAACTTTGGTTAAAATCTTCATTTTTTCATCACAGATATGCCCAAGGTGCACAAAAGTGCTGGAAACGGTGAGATAAGCCTAATTTTGCAACAATGTTTAAGGTTTGGAGGTTTCATAGACTAAAGTTGAAAATCAGTGGTTTGACTGCCATAATGAAATAGGGTCACTAATCAACGTGAGGCCTTCAGTCAAATTCCTTGATACTTAAAATGCATACAGTGGATTATAATAATGAAAAAGGATAATTTGAAATCTTGGTTTCAACTCTAGAGGAACTCTTTAAAAAAAAGTTTTGAAGTTTTGGAAACCCCAATGAAAAAGTAGCAACTGCACGGTTTCTACTGTCAGATTGGCTCTAAGTGCCAAAAAGTGCTGGAAACAGGGAGATAAGCCTATTTTTGCAACTTTGGTTAAAATCATAAATTTTTCATCACAGATGTGCCCAAGATGCGCAAAAGCGCTGGAAACGGTGAGATAAGCCTATTTTTGCAACTTTGGTTAAATCTTAAATTTTTCATCACAGATGTGCCCAAGATGCGCAAAAGCGCTGGAAACGGTGAGATAAGCCTATTTTTGCAACTTTGGTTAAAATCTTCATTTTTTCATCACAGATATGCCCAAGATGCACAAAAGTGCTGGAAACGGTGAGATAAGCCTAATTTTGCAACAATGTTTAAGGTTTGGAGGTTTCATAGACTAAAGTTGAAAATCAGTGGTTTGACTGCCATAATGAAATAGGGTCACTAATCAACGTGTTTTCTCAAAAGGCCTTCAGTCAAATTCCTTGATACTTAAAATGCATACAGTGGATTATAATAATGAAAAAGGATAATTTGAAATCTTGGTTTCAACTCTAAAGGAACTCTTTAAAAAAAAGATTTTAAGTTTTGGAAACCCCAATGAAAAAGTAGCAACTGCACGGTTTCTACTGTCAGATTGGCTCTAAGTGCCAAAAAGTGCTGGAAACGGAGAGATAAGCCTATTTTTGCAACTTTGGTTAAAATCATAAATTTTTCATCACAGATGTGCCCAAGATGCGCAAAAGCGCTGGAAACGGTGAGATAAGCCTATTTTTGCAACTTTGGTTAAATCTTAAATTTTTGATCACAGATGTGCCCAAGATGCGCAAAAGCGCTGGAAACGGTGAGATAAGCCTATTTTTGCAACTTTGGTTAAAATCTTCATTTTTTCATTACAGATATGCCCAAGATGCACAAAAGTGCTGGAAACGGTGAGATAAGCCTAATTTTGCAACAATGTTTAAGGTTTGGAGGTTTCATAGACTAAAGTTGAAAATCAGTGGTTTGACTGCCATAATGAAATAGGGTCACTAATCAACATGTTTTCTCAAAAGGCCTTCAGTCAAATTCCTTGATACTTAAAATGCATACAGTGGATTATAATAATGAAAAAGGATAATTTGAAATCTTGGTTTCAACTCTAAAGGAACTCTTTAAAAAACAGATTTTAAGTTTTGGAAACCCCAATGAAAAAGTAGCAACTGCAAGGTTTTTACTGTCAGATTGGCTCTAAGTGCCAAAAAGTGCTGGAAACGGGGAGATAAGCCTATTTTTGCAACAATGGTTAAAATCTTCAATTTTTCATCACAGATGTGCCCAAGATGCACAAAAGCGCTGGAAACGGTGAGATAAGCCTATTTTTGCAACTTTGGTTAAAATCTTAAATTTTTCATCACAGATGTGCCCAAGATGCGCAAAAGCGCTGGAAACGGTGAGATAAACCTATTTTTGCAACTATAATTAAAATCTTAAATTTTTCATCACAAATGTGCCCAAGATGCCCAAAGGCGCTGGAAACGGTGAGATAAGCCTATTTTTGCAACTTTGGTTAAAATCTTCATTTTTTCAACACAGATATGCCCAAGGTGCACAAAAGTGCTGGAAACGGTGAGATAAGCCTAATTTTGCAACAATGTTTAAGGTTTGGAGGTTTCATAGACTAAAGTTGAAAATCAGTGGTTTGACTGCCATAATGAAATAGGGTCACTAATCAACGTGTTTTCTCAAAAGGCCTTCAGTCAAATTCCTTGATACTTAAAATGCATACAGTGGATTATAATAATGAAAAAGGATAATTTGAAATCTTGGTTTCAACTCTAGAGGAACTCTTTAAAAAAAAGATTTGAAGTTTTGGAAACCCCAATGAAAAAGTAGCAACTGCACGGTTTCTACTGTCAGATTGGCTCTAAGTGCCAAAAAGTGCTGGAAACAGGGAGATAAGCCTATTTTTGCAACTTTGGTTAAAATCATAAATTTTTCATCACAGATGTGCCCAAGATGCGCAAAAGCGCTGGAAACGGTGAGATAAGCCTATTTTTGCAACTTTGGTTAAATCTTAAATTTTTCATCACAGATGTGCCCAAGATGCGCAAAAGCGCTGGAAACGGTGAGATAAGCCTATTTTTGCAACTTTGGTTAAAATCTTCATTTTTTCATCACAGATATGCCCAAGATGCACAAAAGTGCTGGAAACGGTGAGATAAGCCTAATTTTGCAACAATGTTTAAGGTTTGGAGGTTTCATAGACTAAAGTTGAAAATCAGTGGTTTGACTGCCATAATGAAATAGGGTCACTAATCAACGTGTTTTCTCAAAAGGCCTTCAGTCAAATTCCTTGATACTTAAAATGCATACAGTGGATTATAATAATGAAAAAGGATAATTTGAAATCTTGGTTTCAACTCTAAAGGAACTCTTTAAAAAAAAGATTTTAAGTTTTGGAAACCCCAATGAAAAAGTAGCAACTGCACGGTTTCTACTGTCAGATTGGCTCTAAGTGCCAAAAAGTGCTGGAAACGGAGAGATAAGCCTATTTTTGCAACTTTGGTTAAAATATTAAATTTTTCATCACAGATGTGCCCAAGATGCCCAAAAGCGCTGGAAACGGTGAGATAAGCCTATTTTTGCAACTTTGGTTAAAATATTAAATTTTTCATCACAGATGTGCCCAATATGCGCAAAAGCGCTGGAAACGGTGAGAAAACCCTATTTTTGCAACTATGGTTAAAATCTTAAATTTTTCATCACAGATATGCCCAAGGTGCACAAAAGTGCTGGAAACGGTGAGATAAGCCTAATTTTGCAACAATGTTTAAGGTTTGGAGGTTTCATAGACTAAAGTTGAAAATCAGTGGTTTGACTGCCATAATGAAATAGGGTCACTAATCAACGTGTTTTCTCAAAAGGCCTTCAGTCAAATTCCTTGATACTTAAAATGCATACAGTGGATTATAATAATGAAAAAGGATAATTTGAAATCTTGGTTTCAACTCTAGAGGAACTCTTTAAAAAAAAGATTTGAAGTTTTGGAAACCCCAATGAAAAAGTAGCAACTGCACGGTTTCTACTGTCAGATTGGCTCTAAGTGCCAAAAAGTGCTGGAAACAGGGAGATAAGCCTATTTTTGCAACTTTGGTTAAAATCATACATTTTTCATCACAGATGTGCCCAAGATGCGCAAAAGCGCTGGAAACGGTGAGATAAGCCTATTTTTGCAACTTTGGTTAAAATATTAAATTTTTCATCACAGATGTGCCTAAGATGCCCAAAAGCGCTGGAAACGGTGAGATAAGCCTATTTTTGCAACTTTGGTTAAAATCTTCATTTTTTCATCACAGATATGCCCAAGGTGCACAAAAGTGCTGGAAACGGTGAGATAAGCCTAATTTTGCAACAATGTTTAAGGTTTGGAGGTTCCATAGACTAAAGTTGAAAATCAGTGGTTTGACTGCCATAATGAAATAGGGTCACTAATCAACGTGTTTTCTCAAAAGGCCTTCAGTCATATTCCTTGATACTTAAAATGCATACAGTGGATTATAATAATGAAAAAGGATAATTTGAAATCTTGGTTTCAACTCTAAAGGAACTCTTTAAAAAAAAGATTTTAAGTTTTGGAAACCCCAATGAAAAAGTAGCAACTGCACGGTTTCTACTGTCAGATTGGCTCTAAGTGCCAAAAAGTGCTGGAAACAGGGAGATAAGCCTATTTTTGCAACTTTGGTTAAAATCTTAAATTTTTCATCACAGATGTGCCCAAGATGCCCAAAAGCGCTGGAAACGGGGAGATAAGCCTTTTTTTGCAACTTTGGTTAAAATCTTAAATTTTTCATCACAGATGTGCCCAAGATGCGCAAAAGCGCTGGAAACGGTGAGATAAACCTATTTTTGCAACTGTAATTAAAATCTTAAATTTTTCATCACAAATGTGCCCAAGATGCCCAAAGGCGCTGGAAACGGTGAGATAAGCCTATTTTTGCAACTTTGGTTAAAATCTTCATTTTTTCATCACAGATATGCCCAAGGTGCACAAAAGTGCTGGAAACGGTGAGATAAGCCTAATTTTGCAACAATGTTTAAGGTTTGGAGGTTTCATAGACTAAAGTTGAAAATCAGTGGTTTGACTGCCATAATGAAATAGGGTCACTAATCAACGTGTTTTCTCAAAAGGCCTTCAGTCAAATTCCTTGATACTTAAAATGCATACAGTGGATTATAATAATGAAAAAGGATAATTTGAAATCTTGGTTTCAACTCTAAAGGAACTCTTTAAAAAAAAGATTTTAAGTTTTGGAAACCCCAATGAAAAAGTAGCAACTGCACGGTTTCTACTGTCAGATTGGCTCTAAGTGCCAAAAAGTGCTGGAAACGGAGAGATAAGCCTATTTTTGCAACTTTGGTTAAAATCTTAAATTTTTCATCACAGATTTGCCCAAGATGCCCAAAAGCGCTGGAAACGGTGAGATAAGCCTATTTTTGCAACTATGGTTAAAATCTTAAATTTTTCATCACAGATGTGCCCAATATGCGCAAAAGCGCTGGAAACGGTGAGAAAACCCTATTTTTGCAACTATGGTTAAAATCTTAAATTTTTCATCACAGATGTGCCCAAGATGCGCAAAAGCGCTGGAAACGGTGAGATAAACCTATTTTTGCAACTATAATTAAAATCTTAAATTTTTCATCACAAATGTGCCCAAGATGCCCAAAGGCACTGGAAACTGTGAGATAAGCCTATTTTTGCAACTTTGGTTAAAATCTTCATTTTTTCATCACAGATATGCCCAAGGTGCACAAAAGTGCTGGAAACGGTGAGATAAGCCTAATTTTGCAACAATGTTTAAGGTTTGGAGGTTTCATAGACTAAAGTTGAAAATCAGTGGTTTGACTGCCATAATGAAATAGGGTCACTAATCAACGTGAGGCCTTCAGTCAAATTCCTTGATACTTAAAATGCATACAGTGGATTATAATAATGAAAAAGGATAATTTGAAATCTTGGTTTCAACTCTAGAGGAACTCTTTAAAAAAAAGTTTTGAAGTTTTGGAAACCCCAATGAAAAAGTAGCAACTGCACGGTTTCTACTGTCAGATTGGCTCTAAGTGCCAAAAAGTGCTGGAAACAGGGAGATAAGCCTATTTTTGCAACTTTGGTTAAAATCATAAATTTTTCATCACAGATGTGCCCAAGATGCGCAAAAGCGCTGGAAACGGTGAGATAAGCCTATTTTTGCAACTTTGGTTAAATCTTAAATTTTTCATCACAGATGTGCCCAAGATGCGCAAAAGCGCTGGAAACGGTGAGATAAGCCTATTTTTGCAACTTTGGTTAAAATCTTCATTTTTTCATCACAGATATGCCCAAGATGCACAAAAGTGCTGGAAACGGTGAGATAAGCCTAATTTTGCAACAATGTTTAAGGTTTGGAGGTTTCATAGACTAAAGTTGAAAATCAGTGGTTTGACTGCCATAATGAAATAGGGTCACTAATCAACGTGTTTTCTCAAAAGGCCTTCAGTCAAATTCCTTGATACTTAAAATGCATACAGTGGATTATAATAATGAAAAAGGATAATTTGAAATCTTGGTTTCAACTCTAAAGGAACTCTTTAAAAAAAAGATTTTAAGTTTTGGAAACCCCAATGAAAAAGTAGCAACTGCACGGTTTCTACTGTCAGATTGGCTCTAAGTGCCAAAAAGTGCTGGAAACGGAGAGATAAGCCTATTTTTGCAACTTTGGTTAAAATATTAAATTTTTCATCACAGATGTGCCCAAGATGCCCAAAAGCGCTGGAAACGGTGAGATAAGCCTATTTTTGCAACTATGGTTAAAATCTTAAATTTTTCATCACAGATGTGCCCAAGATGCGCAAAAGCGCTGGAAACGGTGAGATAAACCTATTTTTGCAACTATAATTAAAATCTTAAATTTTTCATCACAAATGTGCCCAAGATGCCCAAAGGCGCTGGAAACGGTGAGATAAGCCTATTTTTGCAACTTTGGTTAAAATCTTCATTTTTTCATCACAGATATGCCCAAGGTGCACAAAAGTGCTGGAAACGGTGAGATAAGCCTAATTTTGCAACAATGTTTAAGGTTTGGAGGTTTCATAGACTAAAGTTGAAAATCAGTGGTTTGACTGCCATAATGACATAGGGTCACTAATCAACGTGTTTTCTCAAAAGGCCTTCAGTCAAATTCCTTGATACTTAAAATGCATACAGTGGATTATAATAATGAAAAAGGATAATTTGAAATCTTGGTTTCAACTCTAAAGGAACTCTTTAAAAAAAAGATTTTAAGTTTTGGAAACCCCAATGAAAAAGTAGCAACTGCACGGTTTCTACTGTCAGATTGGCTCTAAGTGCCCAAAAGCGCTGGAAACGGTGAGATAAGCCTATTTTTGCAACTATGGTTAAAATCTTAAATTTTTCATCACAGATGTGCCCAATATGCGCAAAAGCGCTGGAAACGGTGAGAAAACCCTATTTTTGCAACTATGGTTAAAATCTTAAATTTTTCATCACAGATGTGCCCAAGATGCGCAAAAGCGCTGGAAACGGTGAGATAAGCCTATTTTTGCAACTTTGGTTAAAATCTTCATTTTTTCATCACAGATATGCCAAAGGTGCACAAAAGTGCTGGAAACGGTGAGATAAGCCTAATTTTGCAACAATGTTTAAGGTTTGGAGGTTTCATAGACTAAAGTTGAAAATCAGTGGTTTGACTGCCATAATGACATAGGGTCACTAATCAACGTGTTTTCTCAAACGGCCTTCAGTCAAATTCCTTGATACTTAAAATGCATACAGTGGATTATAATAATGAAAAAGGATAATTTGAAATCTTGGTTTCAACTCTAAAGGAACTCTTTAAAAAAAAGATTTTAAGTTTTGGAAACCCCAATGAAAAAGAAGCAACTGCACGGTTTCTACTGTCAGATTGGCTCTAAGTGCCAAAAAGTGCTGGAAACGGAGAGATAAGCCTATTTTTGCAACTTTGGTTAAAATCTTAAATTTTTCATCACAGATTTGCCCAAGATGCCCAAAAGCGCTGGAAACGGTGAGATAAGCCTATTTTTGCAACTATGGTTAAAATCTTAAATTTTTCATCACAGATGTGCCCAATATGCGCAAAAGCGCTGGAAACGGTGAGAAAACCCTATTTTTGCAACTATGGTTAAAATCTTAAATTTTTCATCACAGATGTGCCCAAGATGCGCAAAAGCGCTGGAAACGGTGAGATAAACCTATTTTTGCAACTATAATTAAAATCTTAAATTTTTCATCACAAATGTGCCCAAGATGCCCAAAGGCACTGGAAACTGTGAGATAAGCCTATTTTTGCAACTTTGGTTAAAATCTTCATTTTTTCATCACAGATATGCCCAAGGTGCACAAAAGTGCTGGAAACGGTGAGATAAGCCTAATTTTGCAACAATGTTTAAGGTTTGGAGGTTTCATAGACTAAAGTTGAAAATCAGTGGTTTGACTGCCATAATGAAATAGGGTCACTAATCAACGTGTTTTCTCAAAAGGCCTTCAGTCAAATTCCTTGATACTTAAAATGCATACAGTGGATTATAATAATGAAAAAGGATCATTTGAAATCTTGGTTTCAACTCTAGAGGAACTCTTTAAAAAAAAGATTTGAAGTTTTGGAAACCCCAATGAAAAAGTAGCAACTGCACGGTTTCTACTGTCAGATTGGCTCTAAGTGCCAAAAAGTGCTGGAAACAGGGAGATAAGCCTATTTTTGCAACTTTGGTTAAAATCTTAAATTTTTCATCACAGATGTGCCTAAGATGCCCAAAAGCGCTGGAAACGGTGAGATAAGCCTATTTTTGCAACTATGGTTAAAATCTTAAATTTTTCATCACAGATGTGCCCAATATGCGCAAAAGCGCTGGAAACGGTGAGAAAACCCTATTTTTGCAACTATGGTTAAAATCTTAAATTTTTCATCACAGATGTGCCCAAGATGCGCAAAAGCGCTGGAAACGGTGAGATAAACCTATTTTTGCAACTATAATTAAAATCTTAAATTTTTCATCACAAATGTGCCCAAGATGCCCAAAGGCACTGGAAACTGTGAGATAAGCCTATTTTTGCAACTTTGGTTAAAATCTTCATTTTTTCATCACAGATATGCCCAAGGTGCACAAAAGTGCTGGAAACGGTGAGATAAGCCTAATTTTGCAACAATGTTTAAGGTTTGGAGGTTTCATAGACTAAAGTTGAAAATCAGTGGTTTGACTGCCATAATGAAATAGGGTCACTAATCAACGTGTTTTCTCAAAAGGCCTTCAGTCAAATTCCTTGATACTTAAAATGCATACAGTGGATTATAATAATGAAAAAGGATAATTTGAAATCTTGGTTTCAACTCTAGAGGAACTCTTTAAAAAAAAGATTTGAAGTTTTGGAAACCCCAATGAAAAAGTAGCAACTGCATGGTTTCTACTGTCAGATTGGCTCTAAGTGCCAAAAAGTGCTGGAAACGGAGAGATAAGCCTATTTTTGCAACTTTGGTTAAAATATTAAATTTTTCATCACAGATGTGCCTAAGATGCCCAAAAGCGCTGGAAACGGTGAGATAAGCCTATTTTTGCAACTATGGTTAAAATCTTAAATTTTTCATCACAGATGTGCCCAATATGCGCAAAAGCGCTGGAAACGGTGAGAAAACCCTATTTTTGCAACTATGGTTAAAATCTTAAATTTTTCATCACAGATGTGCCCAAGATGCGCAAAAGCGCTGGAAACGGTGAGATAAACCTATTTTTGCAACTATAATTAAAATCTTAAATTTTTCATCACAAATGTGCCCAAGATGCCCAAAGGCACTGGAAACTGTGAGATAAGCCTATTTTTGCAACTATGGTTAAAATCTTAAATTTTTCATCACAGATGTGCCCAATATGCGCAAAAGCGCTGGAAACGGTGAGAAAACCCTATTTTTGCAACTATGGTTAAAATCTTAAATTTTTCATCACAGATGTGCCCAAGATGCGCAAAAGCGCTGGAAACGGTGAGATAAACCTATTTTTGCAACTATAATTAAAATCTTAAATTTTTCATCACAAATGTGCCCAAGATGCCCAAAGGCACTGGAAACTGTGAGATAAGCCTATTTTTGCAACTTTGGTTAAAATCTTCATTTTTTCATCACAGATATGCCCAAGGTGCACAAAAGTGCTGGAAACGGTGAGATAAGCCTAATTTTGCAACAATGTTTAAGGTTTGGAGGTTTCATAGACTAAAGTTGAAAATCAGTGGTTTGACTGCCATAATGAAATAGGGTCACTAATCAACGTGTTTTCTCAAAAGGCCTTCAGTCAAATTCCTTGATACTTAAAATGCATACAGTGGATTATAATAATGAAAAAGGATAATTTGAAATCTTGGTTTCAACTCTAGAGGAACTCTTTAAAAAAAAGATTTGAAGTTTTGGAAACCCCAATGAAAAAGTAGCAACTGCATGGTTTCTACTGTCAGATTGGCTCTAAGTGCCAAAAAGTGCTGGAAACAGGGAGATAAGCCTATTTTTGCAACTTTGGTTAAAATCTTAAATTTTTCATCACAGATGTGCCCAAGATGCCCAAAAGCGCTGGAAACGGTGAGATAAGCCTAATTTTGCAACAATGTTTAAGGTTTGGAGGTTTCCTAGACTAAAGTTGAAAATCAGTGGTTTGACTGCCATAATGAAATAGGGTCACTAATCAACGTGTTTTCTCAAAAGGCCTTCAGTCAAATTCCTTGATACTTAAAATGCATACAGTGGATTATAATAATGAAAAAGGATAATTTGAAATCTTGGTTTCAACTCTAAAGGAACTCTTTAAAAAAAAGATTTTAAGTTTTGGAAACCCCAATGAAAAAGTAGCAACTGCACGGTTTCTACTGTCAGATTGGCTCTAAGTGCCAAAAAGTGCTGGAAACGGAGAGATAAGCCTATTTTTGCAACTTTGGTTAAAATCTTAAATTTTTCATCACAGATTTGCCCAAGATGCCCAAAAGCGCTGGAAACGGTGAGATAAGCCTATTTTTGCAACTATGGTTAAAATCTTAAATTTTTCATCACAGATGTGCCCAATATGCGCAAAAGCGCTGGAAACGGTGAGAAAACCCTATTTTTGCAACTATGGTTAAAATCTTAAATTTTTCATCACAGATGTGCCCAAGATGCGCAAAAGCGCTGGAAACGGTGAGATAAACCTATTTTTGCAACTATAATTAAAATCTTAAATTTTTCATCACAAATGTGCCCAAGATGCCCAAAGGCACTGGAAACTGTGAGATAAGCCTATTTTTGCAACTTTGGTTAAAATCTTCATTTTTTCATCACAGATATGCCCAAGGTGCACAAAAGTGCTGGAAACGGTGAGATAAGCCTAATTTTGCAACAATGTTTAAGGTTTGGAGGTTTCATAGACTAAAGTTGAAAATCAGTGGTTTGACTGCCATAATGAAATAGGGTCACTAATCAACGTGAGGCCTTCAGTCAAATTCCTTGATACTTAAAATGCATACAGTGGATTATAATAATGAAAAAGGATAATTTGAAATCTTGGTTTCAACTCTAGAGGAACTCTTTAAAAAAAAGTTTTGAAGTTTTGGAAACCCCAATGAAAAAGTAGCAACTGCACGGTTTCTACTGTCAGATTGGCTCTAAGTGCCAAAAAGTGCTGGAAACAGGGAGATAAGCCTATTTTTGCAACTTTGGTTAAAATCATAAATTTTTCATCACAGATGTGCCCAATATGCGCAAAAGCGCTGGAAACGGTGAGAAAACCCTATTTTTGCAACTATGGTTAAAATCTTAAATTTTTCATCACAGATGTGCCCAAGATGCGCAAAAGCGCTGGAAACGGTGAGATAAACCTATTTTTGCAACTATAATTAAAATCTTAAATTTTTCATCACAAATGTGCCCAAGATGCCCAAAGGCACTGGAAACTGTGAGATAAGCCTATTTTTGCAACTTTGGTTAAAATCTTCATTTTTTCATCACAGATATGCCCAAGGTGCACAAAAGTGCTGGAAACGGTGAGATAAGCCTAATTTTGCAACAATGTTTAAGGTTTGGAGGTTTCATAGACTAAAGTTGAAAATCAGTGGTTTGACTGCCATAATGAAATAGGGTCACTAATCAACGTGTTTTCTCAAAAGGCCTTCAGTCAAATTCCTTGATACTTAAAATGCATACAGTGGATTATAATAATGAAAAAGGATAATTTGAAATCTTGGTTTCAACTCTAGAGGAACTCTTTAAAAAAAAGATTTGAAGTTTTGGAAACCCCAATGAAAAAGTAGCAACTGCACGGTTTCTACTGTCAGATTGGCTCTAAGTGCCAAAAAGTGCTGGAAACAGGGAGATAAGCCTATTTTTGCAACTTTGGTTAAAATCATAAATTTTTCATCACAGATGTGCCCAAGATGCGCAAAAGTGCTGGAAACGGAGAGATAAGCCTATTTTTGCAACTTTGGTTAAAATCATAAATTTTTCATCACAGATGTGCCCAAGATGCCCAAAAGCGCTGGAAACGGTGAGATAAGCCTATTTTTGCAACTATGGTTAAAATCTTAAATTTTTCATCACAGATGTGCCCAATATGCGCAAAAGCGCTGGAAACGGTGAGAAAACCCTATTTTTGCAACTATGGTTAAAATCTTAAATTTTTCATCACAGATGTGCCCAAGATGCGCAAAAGCGCTGGAAACGGTGAGATAAACCTATTTTTGCAACTATAATTAAAATCTTAAATTTTTCATCACAAATGTGCCCAAGATGCCCAAAGGCACTGGAAACTGTGAGATAAGCCTATTTTTGCAACTTTGGTTAAAATCTTCATTTTTTCATCACAGATATGCCCAAGCTGCACAAAAGTGCTGGAAACGGTGAGATAAGCCTAATTTTGCAACAATGTTTAAGGTTTGGAGGTTTCATAGACTAAAGTTGAAAATCAGTGGTTTGACTGCCATAATGAAATAGGGTCACTAATCAACGTGTTTTCTCAAAAGGCCTTCAGTCAAATTCCTTGATACTTAAAATGCATACAGTGGATTATAATAATGAAAAAGGATAATTTGAAATCTTGGTTTCAACTCTAAAGGAACTCTTTAAAAAAAAGATTTTAAGTTTTGGAAACCCCAATGAAAAAGTAGCAACTGCACGGTTTCTACTGTCAGATTGGCTCTAAGTGCCAAAAAGTGCTGGAAACGAAGAGATAAGCCTATTTTTGCAACTTTGGTTAAAATCTTAAATTTTTCATCACAGATTTGCCCAAGATGCCCAAAAGCGCTGGAAACGGTGAGATAAGCCTATTTTTGCAACTATGGTTAAAATCTTAAATTTTTCATCACAGATGTGCCCAATATGCGCAAAAGCGCTGGAAACGGTGAGAAAACCCCTATTTTTGCAACTATGGTTAAAATCTTAAATTTTTCATCACAGATGTGCCCAAGATGCGCAAAAGCGCTGGAAACGGTGAGATAAACCTATTTTTGCAACTATAATTAAAATCTTAAATTTTTCATCACAAATGTGCCCAAGATGCCCAAAGGCACTGGAAACTGTGAGATAAGCCTATTTTTGCAACTTTGGTTAAAATCTTCATTTTTTCATCACAGATATGCCCAAGGTGCACAAAAGTGCTGGAAACGGTGAGATAAGCCTAATTTTGCAACAATGTTTAAGGTTTGGAGGTTTCATAGACTAAAGTTGAAAATCAGTGGTTTGACTGCCATAATGAAATAGGGTCACTAATCAACGTGTTTTCTCAAAAGGCCTTCAGTCAAATTCCTTGATACTTAAAATGCATACAGTGGATTATAATAATGAAAAAGGATAATTTGAAATCTTGGTTTCAACTCTAGAGGAACTCTTTAAAAAAAAGATTTGAAGTTTTGGAAACCCCAATGAAAAAGTAGCAACTGCACGGTTTCTACTGTCAGATTGGCTCTAAGTGCCAAAAAGTGCTGGAAACAGGGAGATAAGCCTATTTTTGCAACTTTGGTTAAAATCATAAATTTTTCATCACAGATGTGCCCAAGATGCGCAAAAGCGCTGGAAACGGTGAGATAAGCCTATTTTTGCAACTTTGGTTAAATCTTAAATTTTTCATCACAAATGTGCCCAAGATGCCCAAAGGCGCTGGAAACGGTGAGATAAGCCTATTTTTGCAACTTTGGTTAAAATCTTCATTTTTTCATCACAGATATGCCCAAGGTGCACAAAAGTGCTGGAAACGGTGAGATAAGCCTAATTTTGCAACAATGTTTAAGGTTTGGAGGTTTCATAGACTAAAGTTGAAAATCAGTGGTTTGACTGCCATAATGACATAGGGTCACTAATCAACGTGTTTTCTCAAAAGGCCTTCAGTCAAATTCCTTGATACTTAAAATGCATACAGTGGATTATAATAATGAAAAAGGATAATTTGAAATCTTGGTTTCAACTCTAAAGGAACTCTTTAAAAAAAAGATTTTAAGTTTTGGAAACCCCAATGAAAAAGAAGCAACTGCACGGTTTCTACTGTCAGATTGGCTCTAAGTGCCAAAAAGTGCTGGAAACGGAGAGATAAGCCTATTTTTGCAACTTTGGTTAAAATCTTAAATTTGTCATCACAGATTTGCCCAAGATGCTCAAAAGCGCTGGAAACGGTGAGATAAGCCTATTTTTGCAACTATGGTTAAAATCTTAAATTTTTCATCACAGATGTGCCCAATATGCGCAAAAGCGCTGGAAACGGTGAGAAAACCCTATTTTTGCAACTATGGTTAAAATCTTAAATTTTTCATCACAGATGTGCCCAAGATGCGCAAAAGCGCTGGAAACGGTGAGATAAACCTATTTTTGCAACTATAATTAAAATCTTAAATTTTTCATCACAAATGTGCCCAAGATGCCCAAAGGCACTGGAAACTGTGAGATAAGCCTATTTTTGCAACTTTGGTTAAAATCTTCATTTTTTCATCACAGATATGCCCAAGGTGCACAAAAGTGCTGGAAACGGTGAGATAAGCCTAATTTTGCAACAATGTTTAAGGTTTGGAGGTTTCATAGACTAAAGTTGAAAATCAGTGGTTTGACTGCCATAATGAAATAGGGTCACTAATCAACGTGTTTTCTCAAAAGGCCTTCAGTCAAATTCCTTGATACTTAAAATGCATACAGTGGATTATAATAATGAAAAAGGATAATTTGAAATCTTGGTTTCAACTCTAGAGGAACTCTTTAAAAAAAAGATTTGAAGTTTTGGAAACCCCAATGAAAAAGTAGCAACTGCACGGTTCCTACTGTCACATTGGCTCTAAGTGCCAAAAAGTGCTGGAAACAGGGAGATAAGCCTATTTTTGCAACTTTGGTTAAAATCATAAATTTTTCATCACAGATGTGCCCAAGATGCGCAAAAGCGCTGGAAACGGTGAGAAAAGCCTATTTTTGCAACTTTGGTTAAAATCTTCATTTTTTCATTACAGATATGCCCAAGATGCACAAAAGTGCTGGAAACGGTGAGATAAGCCTAATTTTGCAACAATGTTTAAGGTTTGGAGGTTTCATAGACTAAAGTTGAAAATCAATGGTTTGACTGCCATAATGAAATAGGGTCACTAATCAACGTGTTTTCTCAAAAGGCCTTCAGTCAAATTCCTTGATACTTAAAATGCATACAGTGGATTTTAATAATGAAAAAGGATAATTTGAAATCTTGGTTTCAACTCTAAAGGAACTCTTTAAAAAAAAGATTTTAAGTTTTGGAAACCCCAATGAAAAAGTAGCAACTGCACGGTTTCTACTGTCAGATTGGCTCTAAGTGCCAAAAAGTGCTGGAAACGGAGAGATAAGCCTATTTTTGCAACTTTGGTTAAAATATTAAATTTTTCATCACAGATGTGCCTAAGATGCCCAAAAGCGCTGGAAACGGTGAGATAAGCCTATTTTTGCAACTATGGTTAAAATCTTAAATTTTTCATCACAGATGTGCCCAATATGCGCAAAAGCGCTGGAAACGGTGAGAAAACCCTATTTTTGCAACTATGGTTAAAATCTTAAATTTTTCATCACAGATGTGCCCAAGATGCGCAAAAGCGCTGGAAACGGTGAGATAAACCTATTTTTGCAACTATAATTAAAATCTTAAATTTTTCATCACAAATGTGCCCAAGATGCCCAAAGGCACTGGAAACTGTGAGATAAGCCTATTTTTGCAACTTTGGTTAAAATCTTCATTTTTTCATCACAGATATGCCCAAGGTGCACAAAAGTGCTGGAAACGGTGAGATAAGCCTAATTTTGCAACAATGTTTAAGGTTTGGAGGTTTCATAGACTAAAGTTGAAAATCAGTGGTTTGACTGCCATAATGAAATAGGGTCACTAATCAACGTGAGGCCTTCAGTCAAATTCCTTGATACTTAAAATGCATACAGTGGATTATAATAATGAAAAAGGATAATTTGAAATCTTGGTTTCAACTCTAGAGGAACTCTTTAAAAAAAAGTTTTGAAGTATTGGAAACCCCAATGAAAAAGTAGCAACTGCACGGTTTCTACTGTCAGATTGGCTCTAAGTGCCAAAAAGTGCTGGAAACAGGGAGATAAGCCTATTTTTGCAACTTTGGTTAAAATCATAAATGTTTCATCACAGATGTGCCCAAGATGCGCAAAAGCGCTGGAAACGGTGAGATAAGCCTATTTTTGCAACTTTGGTTAAAATCTTCATTTTTTCATTACAGATATGCCCAAGATGCACAAAAGTGCTGGAAACGGTGAGATAAGCCTAATTTTGCAACAATGTTTAAGGTTTGGAGGTTTCATAGACTAAAGTTGAAAATCAATGGTTTGACTGCCATAATGAAATAGGGTCACTAATCAACGTGTTTTCTCAAAAGGCCTTCAGTCAAATTCCTTGATACTTAAAATGCATACAGTGGATTATAATAATGAAAAAGGATAATTTGAAATCTTGGTTTCAACTCTAAAGGAACTCTTTAAAAAAAAGATTTTAAGTTTTGGAAACCCCAATGAAAAAGTAGCAACTGCACGGTTTCTACTGTCAGATTGGCTCTAAGTGCCAAAAAGTGCTGGAAACGGAGAGATAAGCCTATTTTTGCAACTTTGGTTAAAATATTAAATTTTTCATCACAGATGTGCCTAAGATGCCCAAAAGCGCTGGAAACGGTGAGATAAGCCTATTTTTGCAACTATGGTTAAAATCTTAAATTTTTCATCACAGATGTGCCCAATATGCGCAAAAGCGCTGGAAACGGTGAGAAAACCCTATTTTTGCAACTATGGTTAAAATCTTAAATTTTTCATCACAGATGTGCCCAAGATGCGCAAAAGCGCTGGAAACGGTGAGATAAACCTATTTTTGCAACTATAATTAAAATCTTAAATTTTTCATCACAAATGTGCCCAAGATGCCCAAAGGCACTGGAAACTGTGAGATAAGCCTATTTTTGCAACTTTGGTTAAAATCTTCATTTTTTCATCACAGATATAACAAAGCTGCACAAAAGTGCTGGAAACGGTGAGATAAGCCTAATTTTGCAACAATGTTTAAGGTTTGGAGGTTTCATAGACTAAAGTTGAAAATCAGTGGTTTGACTGCCATAATGAAATAGGGTCACTAATCAACGTGTTTTCTCAAAAGGCCTTCAGTCAAATTCCTTGATACTTAAAATGCATACAGTGGATTATAATAATGAAAAAGGATAATTTGAAATCTTGGTTTCAACTCTAAAGGAACTCTTTAAAAAAAAGATTTTAAGTTTTGGAAACCCCAATGAAAAAGTAGCAACTGCACGGTTTCTACTGTCAGATTGGCTCTAAGTGCCAAAAAGTGCTGGAAACGGAGAGATAAGCCTATTTTTGCAACTTTGGTTAAAATCTTAAATTTTTCATCACAGATTTGCCCAAGATGCCCAAAAGCGCTGGAAACGGTGAGATAAGCCTATTTTTGCAACTATGGTTAAAATCTTAAATTTTTCATCACAGATGTGCCCAATATGCGCAAAAGCGCTGGAAACGGTGAGAAAACCCTATTTTTGCAACTATGGTTAAAATCTTAAATTTTTCATCACAGATGTGCCCAAGATGCGCAAAAGCGCTGGAAACGGTGAGATAAACCTATTTTTGCAACTATAATTAAAATCTTAAATTTTTCATCACAAATGTGCCCAAGATGCCCAAAGGCACTGGAAACTGTGAGATAAGCCTATTTTTGCAACTTTGGTTAAAATCTTCATTTTTTCATCACAGATATGCCCAAGGTGCACAAAAGTGCTGGAAACGGTGAGATAAGCCTAATTTTGCAACAATGTTTAAGGTTTGGAGGTTTCATAGACTAAAGTTGAAAATCAGTGGTTTGACTGCCATAATGAAATAGGGTCACTAATCAACGTGAGGCCTTCAGTCAAATTCCTTGATACTTAAAATGCATACAGTGGATTATAATAATGAAAAAGGATAATTTGAAATCTTGGTTTCAACTCTAGAGGAACTCTTTAAAAAAAAGTTTTGAAGTATTGGAAACCCCAATGAAAAAGTAGCAACTGCACGGTTTCTACTGTCGGATTGGCTCTAAGTGCCAAAAAGTGCTGGAAACAGGGAGATAAGCCTATTTTTGCAACTTTGGTTAAAATCATAAATTTTTCATCACAGATGTGCCCAAGATGCGCAAAAGCGCTGGAAACGGTGAGATAAGCCTATTTTTGCAACTTTGGTTAAATCTTAAATTTTTCATCACAGATGTGCCCAAGATGCGCAAAAGCGCTGGAAACGGTGAGATAAGCCTATTTTTGCAACTTTGGTTAAAATCTTCATTTTTTCATCACAGATATGCCCAAGATGCACAAAAGTGCTGGAAACGGTGAGATAAGCCTATTTTTGCAACAATGGTTAAAATCTTCAATTTTTCATCACAGATGTGCCCAAGATGCACAAAAGCGCTGGAAACGGTGAGATAAGCCTGTTTTTGCAACTTTGGTTAAAATCTTAAATTTTTCATCACAGATGTGCCCAAGGTGCACAAAAGTGCTGGAAACGGTGAGATAAGCCTAATTTTGCAACAATGTTTAAGGTTTAGAGGTTTCATAGACTAAAGTTGAAAATCAGTGGTTTGACTGCCATAATGAAATAGGGTCACTAATCAACGTGTTTTCTCAAAAGGCCTTCAGTCAAATTCCTTGATACTTAAAATGCATACAGTGGATTATAATAATGAAAAAGGATAATTTGAAATCTTGGTTTCAACTCTAAAGGAACTCTTTAAAAAAAAGATTTTAAGTTTTGGAAACCCCAATGAAAAAGTAGCAACTGCACGGTTTCTACTGTCAGATTGGCTCTAAGTGCCAAAAAGTGCTGGAAACGGAGAGATAAGCCTATTTTTGCAACTTTGGTTAAAATCTTAAATTTTTCATCACAGATTTGCCCAAGATGCCCAAAAGCGCTGGAAACGGTGAGATAAGCCTATTTTTGCAACTATGGTTAAAATCTTAAATTTTTCATCACAGATGTGCCCAATATGCGCAAAAGCGCTGGAAACGGTGAGAAAACCCTATTTTTGCAACTATGGTTAAAATCTTAAATTTTTCATCACAGATGTGCCCAAGATGCGCAAAAGCGCTGGAAACGGTGAGATAAACCTATTTTTGCAACTATAATTAAAATCTTAAATTTTTCATCACAAATGTGCCCAAGATGCCCAAAGGCACTGGAAACTGTGAGATAAGCCTATTTTTGCAACTTTGGTTAAAATCATAAATTTTTCATCACAGATGTGCCCAAGATGCGCAAAAGCGCTGGAAACGGTGAGATAAGCCTATTTTTGCAACTTTGGTTAAATCTTAAATTTTTCATCACAGATGTGCCCAAGATGCGCAAAAGCGCTGGAAACGGTGAGATAAACCTATTTTTGCAACTATAATTAAAATCTTAAATTTTTCATCACAAATGTGCCCAAGATGCCCAAAGGCACTGGAAACTGTGAGATAAGCCTATTTTTGCAACTTTGGTTAAAATCTTCATTTTTTCATCACAGATATGCCCAAGGTGCACAAAAGTGCTGGAAACGGTGAGATAAGCCTAATTTTGCAACAATGTTTAAGGTTTGGAGGTTTCATAGACTAAAGTTGAAAATCAGTGGTTTGACTGCCATAATGAAATAGGGTCACTAATCAACGTGTTTTCTCAAAAGGCCTTCAGTCAAATTCCTTGATACTTAAAATGCATACAGTGGATTATAATAATGAAAAAGGATAATTTGAAATCTTGGTTTCAACTCTAGAGGAACTCTTTAAAAAAAAGATTTGAAGTTTTGGAAACCCCAATGAAAAAGTAGCAACTGCATGGTTTCTACTGTCAGATTGGCTCTAAGTGCCAAAAAGTGCTGGAAACAGGGAGATAAGCCTATTTTTGCAACTTTGGTTAAAATCTTAAATTTTTCATCACAGATGTGCCCAAGATGCCCAAAAGCGCTGGAAACGGTGAGATAAGCCTAATTTTGCAACAATGTTTAAGGTTTGGAGGTTTCCTAGACTAAAGTTGAAAATCAGTGGTTTGACTGCCATAATGAAATAGGGTCACTAATCAACGTGTTTTCTCAAAAGGCCTTCAGTCAAATTCCTTGATACTTAAAATGCATACAGTGGATTATAATAATGAAAAAGGATAATTTGAAATCTTGGTTTCAACTCTAAAGGAACTCTTTAAAAAAAAGATTTTAAGTTTTGGAAACCCCAATGAAAAAGTAGCAACTGCACGGTTTCTACTGTCAGATTGGCTCTAAGTGCCAAAAAGTGCTGGAAACGGAGAGATAAGCCTATTTTTGCAACTTTGGTTAAAATCTTAAATTTTTCATCACAGATTTGCCCAAGATGCCCAAAAGCGCTGGAAACGGTGAGATAAGCCTATTTTTGCAACTATGGTTAAAATCTTAAATTTTTCATCACAGATGTGCCCAATATGCGCAAAAGCGCTGGAAACGGTGAGAAAACCCTATTTTTGCAACTATGGTTAAAATCTTAAATTTTTCATCACAGATGTGCCCAAGATGCGCAAAAGCGCTGGAAACGGTGAGATAAACCTATTTTTGCAACTATAATTAAAATCTTAAATTTTTCATCACAAATGTGCCCAAGATGCCCAAAGGCACTGGAAACTGTGAGATAAGCCTATTTTTGCAACTTTGGTTAAAATCTTCATTTTTTCATCACAGATATGCCCAAGGTGCACAAAAGTGCTGGAAACGGTGAGATAAGCCTAATTTTGCAACAATGTTTAAGGTTTGGAGGTTTCATAGACTAAAGTTGAAAATCAGTGGTTTGACTGCCATAATGAAATAGGGTCACTAATCAACGTGAGGCCTTCAGTCAAATTCCTTGATACTTAAAATGCATACAGTGGATTATAATAATGAAAAAGGATAATTTGAAATCTTGGTTTCAACTCTAGAGGAACTCTTTAAAAAAAAGTTTTGAAGTTTTGGAAACCCCAATGAAAAAGTAGCAACTGCACGGTTTCTACTGTCAGATTGGCTCTAAGTGCCAAAAAGTGCTGGAAACAGGGAGATAAGCCTATTTTTGCAACTTTGGTTAAAATCATAAATTTTTCATCACAGATGTGCCCAATATGCGCAAAAGCGCTGGAAACGGTGAGAAAACCCTATTTTTGCAACTATGGTTAAAATCTTAAATTTTTCATCACAGATGTGCCCAAGATGCGCAAAAGCGCTGGAAACGGTGAGATAAACCTATTTTTGCAACTATAATTAAAATCTTAAATTTTTCATCACAAATGTGCCCAAGATGCCCAAAGGCACTGGAAACTGTGAGATAAGCCTATTTTTGCAACTTTGGTTAAAATCTTCATTTTTTCATCACAGATATGCCCAAGGTGCACAAAAGTGCTGGAAACGGTGAGATAAGCCTAATTTTGCAACAATGTTTAAGGTTTGGAGGTTTCATAGACTAAAGTTGAAAATCAGTGGTTTGACTGCCATAATGAAATAGGGTCACTAATCAACGTGTTTTCTCAAAAGGCCTTCAGTCAAATTCCTTGATACTTAAAATGCATACAGTGGATTATAATAATGAAAAAGGATAATTTGAAATCTTGGTTTCAACTCTAGAGGAACTCTTTAAAAAAAAGATTTGAAGTTTTGGAAACCCCAATGAAAAAGTAGCAACTGCACGGTTTCTACTGTCAGATTGGCTCTAAGTGCCAAAAAGTGCTGGAAACAGGGAGATAAGCCTATTTTTGCAACTTTGGTTAAAATCATAAATTTTTCATCACAGATGTGCCCAAGATGCGCAAAAGTGCTGGAAACGGAGAGATAAGCCTATTTTTGCAACTTTGGTTAAAATCATAAATTTTTCATCACAGATGTGCCCAAGATGCCCAAAAGCGCTGGAAACGGTGAGATAAGCCTATTTTTGCAACTATGGTTAAAATCTTAAATTTTTCATCACAGATGTGCCCAATATGCGCAAAAGCGCTGGAAACGGTGAGAAAACCCTATTTTTGCAACTATGGTTAAAATCTTAAATTTTTCATCACAGATGTGCCCAAGATGCGCAAAAGCGCTGGAAACGGTGAGATAAACCTATTTTTGCAACTATAATTAAAATCTTAAATTTTTCATCACAAATGTGCCCAAGATGCCCAAAGGCACTGGAAACTGTGAGATAAGCCTATTTTTGCAACTTTGGTTAAAATCTTCATTTTTTCATCACAGATATGCCCAAGCTGCACAAAAGTGCTGGAAACGGTGAGATAAGCCTAATTTTGCAACAATGTTTAAGGTTTGGAGGTTTCATAGACTAAAGTTGAAAATCAGTGGTTTGACTGCCATAATGAAATAGGGTCACTAATCAACGTGTTTTCTCAAAAGGCCTTCAGTCAAATTCCTTGATACTTAAAATGCATACAGTGGATTATAATAATGAAAAAGGATAATTTGAAATCTTGGTTTCAACTCTAAAGGAACTCTTTAAAAAAAAGATTTTAAGTTTTGGAAACCCCAATGAAAAAGTAGCAACTGCACGGTTTCTACTGTCAGATTGGCTCTAAGTGCCAAAAAGTGCTGGAAACGAAGAGATAAGCCTATTTTTGCAACTTTGGTTAAAATCTTAAATTTTTCATCACAGATTTGCCCAAGATGCCCAAAAGCGCTGGAAACGGTGAGATAAGCCTATTTTTGCAACTATGGTTAAAATCTTAAATTTTTCATCACAGATGTGCCCAATATGCGCAAAAGCGCTGGAAACGGTGAGAAAACCCCTATTTTTGCAACTATGGTTAAAATCTTAAATTTTTCATCACAGATGTGCCCAAGATGCGCAAAAGCGCTGGAAACGGTGAGATAAACCTATTTTTGCAACTATAATTAAAATCTTAAATTTTTCATCACAAATGTGCCCAAGATGCCCAAAGGCACTGGAAACTGTGAGATAAGCCTATTTTTGCAACTTTGGTTAAAATCTTCATTTTTTCATCACAGATATGCCCAAGGTGCACAAAAGTGCTGGAAACGGTGAGATAAGCCTAATTTTGCAACAATGTTTAAGGTTTGGAGGTTTCATAGACTAAAGTTGAAAATCAGTGGTTTGACTGCCATAATGAAATAGGGTCACTAATCAACGTGTTTTCTCAAAAGGCCTTCAGTCAAATTCCTTGATACTTAAAATGCATACAGTGGATTATAATAATGAAAAAGGATAATTTGAAATCTTGGTTTCAACTCTAGAGGAACTCTTTAAAAAAAAGATTTGAAGTTTTGGAAACCCCAATGAAAAAGTAGCAACTGCACGGTTTCTACTGTCAGATTGGCTCTAAGTGCCAAAAAGTGCTGGAAACAGGGAGATAAGCCTATTTTTGCAACTTTGGTTAAAATCATAAATTTTTCATCACAGATGTGCCCAAGATGCGCAAAAGCGCTGGAAACGGTGAGATAAGCCTATTTTTGCAACTTTGGTTAAATCTTAAATTTTTCATCACAAATGTGCCCAAGATGCCCAAAGGCGCTGGAAACGGTGAGATAAGCCTATTTTTGCAACTTTGGTTAAAATCTTCATTTTTTCATCACAGATATGCCCAAGGTGCACAAAAGTGCTGGAAACGGTGAGATAAGCCTAATTTTGCAACAATGTTTAAGGTTTGGAGGTTTCATAGACTAAAGTTGAAAATCAGTGGTTTGACTGCCATAATGACATAGGGTCACTAATCAACGTGTTTTCTCAAAAGGCCTTCAGTCAAATTCCTTGATACTTAAAATGCATACAGTGGATTATAATAATGAAAAAGGATAATTTGAAATCTTGGTTTCAACTCTAAAGGAACTCTTTAAAAAAAAGATTTTAAGTTTTGGAAACCCCAATGAAAAAGAAGCAACTGCACGGTTTCTACTGTCAGATTGGCTCTAAGTGCCAAAAAGTGCTGGAAACGGAGAGATAAGCCTATTTTTGCAACTTTGGTTAAAATCTTAAATTTGTCATCACAGATTTGCCCAAGATGCTCAAAAGCGCTGGAAACGGTGAGATAAGCCTATTTTTGCAACTATGGTTAAAATCTTAAATTTTTCATCACAGATGTGCCCAATATGCGCAAAAGCGCTGGAAACGGTGAGAAAACCCTATTTTTGCAACTATGGTTAAAATCTTAAATTTTTCATCACAGATGTGCCCAAGATGCGCAAAAGCGCTGGAAACGGTGAGATAAACCTATTTTTGCAACTATAATTAAAATCTTAAATTTTTCATCACAAATGTGCCCAAGATGCCCAAAGGCACTGGAAACTGTGAGATAAGCCTATTTTTGCAACTTTGGTTAAAATCTTCATTTTTTCATCACAGATATGCCCAAGGTGCACAAAAGTGCTGGAAACGGTGAGATAAGCCTAATTTTGCAACAATGTTTAAGGTTTGGAGGTTTCATAGACTAAAGTTGAAAATCAGTGGTTTGACTGCCATAATGAAATAGGGTCACTAATCAACGTGTTTTCTCAAAAGGCCTTCAGTCAAATTCCTTGATACTTAAAATGCATACAGTGGATTATAATAATGAAAAAGGATAATTTGAAATCTTGGTTTCAACTCTAGAGGAACTCTTTAAAAAAAAGATTTGAAGTTTTGGAAACCCCAATGAAAAAGTAGCAACTGCACGGTTCCTACTGTCACATTGGCTCTAAGTGCCAAAAAGTGCTGGAAACAGGGAGATAAGCCTATTTTTGCAACTTTGGTTAAAATCATAAATTTTTCATCACAGATGTGCCCAAGATGCGCAAAAGCGCTGGAAACGGTGAGAAAAGCCTATTTTTGCAACTTTGGTTAAAATCTTCATTTTTTCATTACAGATATGCCCAAGATGCACAAAAGTGCTGGAAACGGTGAGATAAGCCTAATTTTGCAACAATGTTTAAGGTTTGGAGGTTTCATAGACTAAAGTTGAAAATCAATGGTTTGACTGCCATAATGAAATAGGGTCACTAATCAACGTGTTTTCTCAAAAGGCCTTCAGTCAAATTCCTTGATACTTAAAATGCATACAGTGGATTTTAATAATGAAAAAGGATAATTTGAAATCTTGGTTTCAACTCTAAAGGAACTCTTTAAAAAAAAGATTTTAAGTTTTGGAAACCCCAATGAAAAAGTAGCAACTGCACGGTTTCTACTGTCAGATTGGCTCTAAGTGCCAAAAAGTGCTGGAAACGGAGAGATAAGCCTATTTTTGCAACTTTGGTTAAAATATTAAATTTTTCATCACAGATGTGCCTAAGATGCCCAAAAGCGCTGGAAACGGTGAGATAAGCCTATTTTTGCAACTATGGTTAAAATCTTAAATTTTTCATCACAGATGTGCCCAATATGCGCAAAAGCGCTGGAAACGGTGAGAAAACCCTATTTTTGCAACTATGGTTAAAATCTTAAATTTTTCATCACAGATGTGCCCAAGATGCGCAAAAGCGCTGGAAACGGTGAGATAAACCTATTTTTGCAACTATAATTAAAATCTTAAATTTTTCATCACAAATGTGCCCAAGATGCCCAAAGGCACTGGAAACTGTGAGATAAGCCTATTTTTGCAACTTTGGTTAAAATCTTCATTTTTTCATCACAGATATGCCCAAGGTGCACAAAAGTGCTGGAAACGGTGAGATAAGCCTAATTTTGCAACAATGTTTAAGGTTTGGAGGTTTCATAGACTAAAGTTGAAAATCAGTGGTTTGACTGCCATAATGAAATAGGGTCACTAATCAACGTGAGGCCTTCAGTCAAATTCCTTGATACTTAAAATGCATACAGTGGATTATAATAATGAAAAAGGATAATTTGAAATCTTGGTTTCAACTCTAGAGGAACTCTTTAAAAAAAAGTTTTGAAGTATTGGAAACCCCAATGAAAAAGTAGCAACTGCACGGTTTCTACTGTCAGATTGGCTCTAAGTGCCAAAAAGTGCTGGAAACAGGGAGATAAGCCTATTTTTGCAACTTTGGTTAAAATCATAAATGTTTCATCACAGATGTGCCCAAGATGCGCAAAAGCGCTGGAAACGGTGAGATAAGCCTATTTTTGCAACTTTGGTTAAAATCTTCATTTTTTCATTACAGATATGCCCAAGATGCACAAAAGTGCTGGAAACGGTGAGATAAGCCTAATTTTGCAACAATGTTTAAGGTTTGGAGGTTTCATAGACTAAAGTTGAAAATCAATGGTTTGACTGCCATAATGAAATAGGGTCACTAATCAACGTGTTTTCTCAAAAGGCCTTCAGTCAAATTCCTTGATACTTAAAATGCATACAGTGGATTATAATAATGAAAAAGGATAATTTGAAATCTTGGTTTCAACTCTAAAGGAACTCTTTAAAAAAAAGATTTTAAGTTTTGGAAACCCCAATGAAAAAGTAGCAACTGCACGGTTTCTACTGTCAGATTGGCTCTAAGTGCCAAAAAGTGCTGGAAACGGAGAGATAAGCCTATTTTTGCAACTTTGGTTAAAATATTAAATTTTTCATCACAGATGTGCCTAAGATGCCCAAAAGCGCTGGAAACGGTGAGATAAGCCTATTTTTGCAACTATGGTTAAAATCTTAAATTTTTCATCACAGATGTGCCCAATATGCGCAAAAGCGCTGGAAACGGTGAGAAAACCCTATTTTTGCAACTATGGTTAAAATCTTAAATTTTTCATCACAGATGTGCCCAAGATGCGCAAAAGCGCTGGAAACGGTGAGATAAACCTATTTTTGCAACTATAATTAAAATCTTAAATTTTTCATCACAAATGTGCCCAAGATGCCCAAAGGCACTGGAAACTGTGAGATAAGCCTATTTTTGCAACTTTGGTTAAAATCTTCATTTTTTCATCACAGATATAACAAAGCTGCACAAAAGTGCTGGAAACGGTGAGATAAGCCTAATTTTGCAACAATGTTTAAGGTTTGGAGGTTTCATAGACTAAAGTTGAAAATCAGTGGTTTGACTGCCATAATGAAATAGGGTCACTAATCAACGTGTTTTCTCAAAAGGCCTTCAGTCAAATTCCTTGATACTTAAAATGCATACAGTGGATTATAATAATGAAAAAGGATAATTTGAAATCTTGGTTTCAACTCTAAAGGAACTCTTTAAAAAAAAGATTTTAAGTTTTGGAAACCCCAATGAAAAAGTAGCAACTGCACGGTTTCTACTGTCAGATTGGCTCTAAGTGCCAAAAAGTGCTGGAAACGGAGAGATAAGCCTATTTTTGCAACTTTGGTTAAAATCTTAAATTTTTCATCACAGATTTGCCCAAGATGCCCAAAAGCGCTGGAAACGGTGAGATAAGCCTATTTTTGCAACTATGGTTAAAATCTTAAATTTTTCATCACAGATGTGCCCAATATGCGCAAAAGCGCTGGAAACGGTGAGAAAACCCTATTTTTGCAACTATGGTTAAAATCTTAAATTTTTCATCACAGATGTGCCCAAGATGCGCAAAAGCGCTGGAAACGGTGAGATAAACCTATTTTTGCAACTATAATTAAAATCTTAAATTTTTCATCACAAATGTGCCCAAGATGCCCAAAGGCACTGGAAACTGTGAGATAAGCCTATTTTTGCAACTTTGGTTAAAATCTTCATTTTTTCATCACAGATATGCCCAAGGTGCACAAAAGTGCTGGAAACGGTGAGATAAGCCTAATTTTGCAACAATGTTTAAGGTTTGGAGGTTTCATAGACTAAAGTTGAAAATCAGTGGTTTGACTGCCATAATGAAATAGGGTCACTAATCAACGTGAGGCCTTCAGTCAAATTCCTTGATACTTAAAATGCATACAGTGGATTATAATAATGAAAAAGGATAATTTGAAATCTTGGTTTCAACTCTAGAGGAACTCTTTAAAAAAAAGTTTTGAAGTATTGGAAACCCCAATGAAAAAGTAGCAACTGCACGGTTTCTACTGTCGGATTGGCTCTAAGTGCCAAAAAGTGCTGGAAACAGGGAGATAAGCCTATTTTTGCAACTTTGGTTAAAATCATAAATTTTTCATCACAGATGTGCCCAAGATGCGCAAAAGCGCTGGAAACGGTGAGATAAGCCTATTTTTGCAACTTTGGTTAAATCTTAAATTTTTCATCACAGATGTGCCCAAGATGCGCAAAAGCGCTGGAAACGGTGAGATAAGCCTATTTTTGCAACTTTGGTTAAAATCTTCATTTTTTCATCACAGATATGCCCAAGATGCACAAAAGTGCTGGAAACGGTGAGATAAGCCTATTTTTGCAACAATGGTTAAAATCTTCAATTTTTCATCACAGATGTGCCCAAGATGCACAAAAGCGCTGGAAACGGTGAGATAAGCCTGTTTTTGCAACTTTGGTTAAAATCTTAAATTTTTCATCACAGATGTGCCCAAGGTGCACAAAAGTGCTGGAAACGGTGAGATAAGCCTAATTTTGCAACAATGTTTAAGGTTTAGAGGTTTCATAGACTAAAGTTGAAAATCAGTGGTTTGACTGCCATAATGAAATAGGGTCACTAATCAACGTGTTTTCTCAAAAGGCCTTCAGTCAAATTCCTTGATACTTAAAATGCATACAGTGGATTATAATAATGAAAAAGGATAATTTGAAATCTTGGTTTCAACTCTAAAGGAACTCTTTAAAAAAAAGATTTTAAGTTTTGGAAACCCCAATGAAAAAGTAGCAACTGCACGGTTTCTACTGTCAGATTGGCTCTAAGTGCCAAAAAGTGCTGGAAACGGAGAGATAAGCCTATTTTTGCAACTTTGGTTAAAATCTTAAATTTTTCATCACAGATTTGCCCAAGATGCCCAAAAGCGCTGGAAACGGTGAGATAAGCCTATTTTTGCAACTATGGTTAAAATCTTAAATTTTTCATCACAGATGTGCCCAATATGCGCAAAAGCGCTGGAAACGGTGAGAAAACCCTATTTTTGCAACTATGGTTAAAATCTTAAATTTTTCATCACAGATGTGCCCAAGATGCGCAAAAGCGCTGGAAACGGTGAGATAAACCTATTTTTGCAACTATAATTAAAATCTTAAATTTTTCATCACAAATGTGCCCAAGATGCCCAAAGGCACTGGAAACTGTGAGATAAGCCTATTTTTGCAACTTTGGTTAAAATCATAAATTTTTCATCACAGATGTGCCCAAGATGCGCAAAAGCGCTGGAAACGGTGAGATAAGCCTATTTTTGCAACTTTGGTTAAATCTTAAATTTTTCATCACAGATGTGCCCAAGATGCGCAAAAGCGCTGGAAACGGTGAGATAAGCCTATTTTTGCAACTTTGGTTAAAATCTTCATTTTTTCATTACAGATATGCCCAAGATGCACAAAAGTGCTGGAAACGGTGAGATAAGCCTAATTTTGCAACAATGTTTAAGGTTTGGAGGTTTCATAGACTAAAGTTGAAAATCAGTGGTTTGACTGCCATAATGAAATAGGGTCACTAATCAACGTGTTTTCTCAAAAGGCCTTCAGTCAAATTCCTTGATACTTAAAATGCATACAGTGGATTATAATAATGAAAAAGGATAATTTGAAATCTTGGTTTCAACTCTAAAGGAACTCTTTAAAAAACAGATTTTAAGTTTTGGAAACCCCAATGAAAAAGTAGCAACTGCACGGTTTTTACTGTCAGATTGGCTCTAAGTGCCAAAAAGTGCTGGAAACGGGGAGATAAGCCTATTTTTGCAACAATGGTTAAAATCTTCAATTTTTCATCACAGATGTGCCCAAGATGCACAAAAGCGCTGGAAACGGTGAGATAAGCCTATTTTTGCAACTTTGGTTAAATCTTAAATTTTTCATCACAGATGTGCCCAAGATGCGCAAAAGCGCTGGAAACGGTGAGATAAGCCTATTTTTGCAACTTTGGTTAAAATCTTCATTTTTTCATTACAGATATGCCCAAGATGCACAAAAGTGCTGGAAACGGTGAGATAAGCCTAATTTTGCAACAATGTTTAAGGTTTGGAGGTTTCATAGACTAAAGTTGAAAATCAGTGGTTTGACTGCCATAATGAAATAGGGTCACTAATCAACGTGTTTTCTCAAAAGGCCTTCAGTCAAATTCCTTGATACTTAAAATGCATACAGTGGATTATAATAATGAAAAAGGATAATTTGAAATCTTGGTTTCAACTCTAAAGGAACTCTTTAAAAAACAGATTTTAAGTTTTGGAAACCCCAATGAAAAAGTAGCAACTGCACGGTTTTTACTGTCAGATTGGCTCTAAGTGCCAAAAAGTGCTGGAAACGGGGAGATAAGCCTATTTTTGCAACAATGGTTAAAATCTTCAATTTTTCATCACAGATGTGCCCAAGATGCACAAAAGCGCTGGAAACGGTGAGATAAGCCTATTTTTGCAACTTTGGTTAAAATCTTCATTTTTTCATCACAGATATGCCCAAGGTGCACAAAAGTGCTGGAAACGGTGAGATAAGCCTAATTTTGCAACAATGTTTAAGATTTGGAGGTTTCATAGACTAAAGTTGAAAATCAGTGGTTTGACTGCCATAATGAAATAGGGTCACTAATCAACGTGTTTTCTCAAAAGGCCTTCAGTCAAATTCCTTGATACTTAAAATGCATACAGTGGATTATAATAATGAAAAAGGATAATTTGAAATCTTGGTTTCAACTCTAGAGGAACTCTTTAAAAAAAAGATTTGAAGTTTTGGAAACCCCAATGAAAAAGTAGCAACTGCACGGTTTCTACTGTCAGATTGGCTCTAAGTGCCAAAAAGTGCTGGAAACAGGGAGATAAGCCTATTTTTGCAACTTTGGTTAAAATCATAAATTTTTCATCACAGTTGTGCCCAAGATGCGCAAAAGCGCTGGAAACGGTGAGATAATCTTATTTTTGCAACTTTGGTTAAATCTTAAATTTTTCATCACAGATGTGCCCAAGATGCGCAAAAGCGCTGGAAACGGTGAGCTAAGACTATTTTTGCAACTTTGGTTAAAATCTTCATTTTTTCATCACAGATATGCCCAAGATGCACAAAAGTGCTGGAAACGGTGAGATAAGCCTAATTTTGCAACAATGTTTAAGGTTTGGAGGTTTCATAGACTAAAGTTGAAAATCAGTGGTTTGACTGCCATAATGAAATAGGGTCACTAATCAACGTGTTTTCTCAAAAGGCCTTCAGTCAAATTCCTTGATACTTAAAATGCATACAGTGGATTATAATAATGAAAAAGGATAATTTGAAATCTTGGTTTCAACTCTAAAGGAACTCTTTAAAAAACAGATTTTAAGTTTTGGAAACCCCAATGAAAAAGTAGCAACTGCACGGTTTTTACTGTCAGATTGGCTCTAAGTGCCAAAAAGTGCTGGAAACGGGGAGATAAGCCTATTTTTGCAACAATGGTTAAAATCTTCAATTTTTCATCACAGATGTGCCCAAGATGCACAAAAGCGCTGGAAACGGTGAGATAAGCCTATTTTTGCAACTTTGGTTAAAATCTTAATTTTTTCATCACAGATATGCCCAAGGTGCACAAAAGTGCTGGAAACGGTGAGATAAGCCTAATTTTGCAACAATGTTTAAGGTTTGGAGGTTTCATAGACTAAAGTTGAAAATCAGTGGTTTGACTGCCATAATGAAATAGGGTCACTAATCAACGTGTTTTCTCAAAAGGCCTTCAGTCAAATTCCTTGATACTTAAAATGCATACAGTGGATTATAATAATGAAAAAGGATAATTTGAAATCTTGGTTTCAACTCTAAAGGAACTCTTTAAAAAAAAGATTTTAAGTTTTGGAAACCCCAATGAAAAAGTAGCAACTGCACGGTTTCTACTGTTCAGATTGGCTCTAAGTGCCAAAAAGTGCTGGAAACGGGGAGATAAGCCTATTTTTGCAACAATGGTTAAAATCTTCAATTTTTCATCACAGATGTGCCCAAGATGCACAAAAGCGCTGGAAACGGTGAGATAAGCCTATTTTTGCAACTTTGGTTAAAATCTTAAATTTTTCATCACAGATGTGCCCAAGATGCCCAAAAGCACTGGAAACGGGGAGATAAGCCTTTTTTTGCAACTTTGGTTAAAATCTTAAATTTTTCATCACAGATGTGCCCAAGATGCGCAAAAGCGCTGGAAACGGTGAGATAAACCTATTTTTGCAACTATAATTAAAATCTTAAATTTTTCATCACAAATGTGCCCAAGATGCCCAAAGGCGCGGGAAACGGTGAGATAACCCTATTTTTGCAACTTTGGTTAAAATCTTAAATTTTTCATCACAGATGTGCCCAAGATGCGCAAAAGCGCTGGAAACGGTGAGATAAACCTATTTTTGCAACTATAATTAAAATCTTAAATTTTTCATCACAAATGTGCCCAAGATGCCCAAAGGCGCTGGAAACGGTGAGATAAGCCTATTTTTGCAACTTTGGTTAAAATCTTCATTTTTTCATCACAGATATGCCCAAGGTGCACAAAAGTGCTGGAAACGGTGAGATAAGCCTAATTTTGCAACAATGTTTAAGGTTTGGAGGTTTCATAGACTAAAGTTGAAAATCAGTGGTTTGACTGCCATAATGAAATAGGGTCACTAATCAACGTGTTTTCTCAAAAGGCCTTCAGTCAAATTCCTTGATACTTAAAATGCATACAGTGGATTATAATAATGAAAAAGGATAATTTGAAATCTTGGTTTCAACTCTAAAGGAACTCTTTAAAAAAAAGATTTTAAGTTTTGGAAACCCCAATGAAAAAGTAGCAACTGCACGGTTTCTACTGTCAGATTGGCTCTAAGTGCCAAAAAGTGCTGGAAACGGAGAGATAAGCCTATTTTTGCAACTTTGGTTAAAATCTTAAATTTTTCATCACAGATTTGCCCAAGATGCCCAAAAGCGCTGGAAACGGTGAGATAAGCCTATTTTTGCAACTATGGTTAAAATCTTAAATTTTTCATCACAGATGTGCCCAATATGCGCAAAAGCGCTGGAAACGGTGAGAAAACCCTATTTTTGCAACTATGGTTAAAATCTTAAATTTTTCATCACAAATGTGCCCAAGATGCGCAAAAGCGCTGGAAACGGTGAGATAAGCCTATTTTTGCAACTTTGGTTAAATCTTAAATTTTTCATCACAGATGTGCCCAAGATGCGCAAAAGCGCTGGAAACGGTGCGATAAGCCTATTTTTGCAACTTTGGTTAAAATCTTCATTTTTTCATCACAGATATGCCCAAGATGCACAAAAGTGCTGGAAACGGTGAGATAAGCCTAATTTTGCAACAATGTTTAAGGTTTGGAGGTTTCATAGACTAAAGTTGAAAATCAGTGGTTTGACTGCCATAATGAAATAGGGTCACTAATCAACGTGTTTTCTCAAAAGGCCTTCAGTCAAATTCCTTGATACTTAAAATGCATACAGTGGATTATAATAATGAAAAAGGATAATTTGAAATCTTGGTTTCAACTCTAAAGGAACTCTTTAAAAAAAAGATTTTAAGTTTTGGAAACCCCAATGAAAAAGTAGCAACTGCACGGTTTCTACTGTTCAGATTGGCTCTAAGTGCCAAAAAGTGCTGGAAACGGGGAGATAAGCCTATTTTTGCAACAATGGTTAAAATCTTCAATTTTTCATCACAGATGTGCCCAAGATGCACAAAAGTGCTGGAAACGGAGAGATAAGCCTATTTTTGCAACTTTGGTTAAAATCTTAAATTTTTCATCACAGATGTGCCCAAGATGCCCAAAAGCGCTGGAAACGGTGAGATAAGCCTATTTTTGCAACTATGGTTAAAATCTTAAATTTTTCATCACAGATGTGCCCAAGATGCGCAAAAGCGCTGGAAACGGTGAGATAAACCTATTTTTGCAACTATAATTAAAATCTTAAATTTTTCATCACAAATGTGCCCAAGATGCCCAAAGGCACTGGAAACTGTGAGATAAGCCTATTTTTGCAACTTTGGTTAAAATCTTCATTTTTTCATCACAGATATGCCCAAGGTGCACAAAAGTGCTGGAAACGGTGAGATAAGCCTAATTTTGCAACAATGTTTAAGGTTTGGAGGTTTCATAGACTAAAGTTGAAAATCAGTGGTTTGACTGCCATAATGAAATAGGGTCACTAATCAACGTGTTTTCTCAAAAGGCCTTCAGTCAAATTCCTTGATACTTAAAATGCATACAGTGGATTATAATAATGAAAAAGGATAATTTGAAATCTTGGTTTCAACTCTAGAGGAACTCTTTAAAAAAAAGATTTGAAGTTTTGGAAACCCCAATGAAAAAGTAGCAACTGCACGGTTTCTACTGTCAGATTGGCTCTAAGTGCCAAAAAGTGCTGGAAACAGGGAGATAAGCCTATTTTTGCAACTTTGGTTAAAATCATAAATTTTTCATCACAGATGTGCCCAAGATGCGCAAAAGCGCTGGAAACGGTGAGATAAACCTATTTTTGCAACTATAATTAAAATCTTAAATTTTTCATCACAAATGTGCCCAAGATGCCCAAAGGCGCTGGAAACGGTGAGATAAGCCTATTTTTGCAACTTTGGTTAAAATCTTCATTTTTTCATCACAGATATGCCCAAGATGCACAAAAGTGCTGGAAACGGTGAGATAAGCCTAATTTTGCAACAATGTTTAAGGTTTGGAGGTTTCATAGACTAAAGTTGAAAATCAGTGGTTTGACTGCCATAATGAAATAGGGTCACTAATCAACGTGTTTTCTCAAAAGGCCTTCAGTCAAATTCCTTGATACTTAAAATGCATACAGTGGATTATAATAATGAAAAAGGATAATTTGAAATCTTGGTTTCAACTCTAAAGGAACTCTTTAAAAAAAAGATTTTAAGTTTTGGAAACCCCAATGAAAAAGTAGCAACTGCACGGTTTCTACTGTTCAGATTGGCTCTAAGTGCCAAAAAGTGCTGGAAACGGGGAGATAAGCCTATTTTTGCAACAATGGTTAAAATCTTCAATTTTTCATCACAGATGTGCCCAAGATGCACAAAAGTGCTGGAAACGGAGAGATAAGCCTATTTTTGCAACTTTGGTTAAAATCTTAAATTTTTCATCACAGATGTGCCCAAGATGCCCAAAAGCGCTGGAAACGGTGAGATAAGCCTATTTTTGCAACTATGGTTAAAATCTTAAATTTTTCATCACAGATGTGCCCAAGATGCGCAAAAGCGCTGGAAACGGTGAGATAAACCTATTTTTGCAACTATAATTAAAATCTTAAATTTTTCATCACAAATGTGCCCAAGATGCCCAAAGGCACTGGAAACTGTGAGATAAGCCTATTTTTGCAACTTTGGTTAAAATCTTCATTTTTTCATCACAGATATGCCCAAGGTGCACAAAAGTGCTGGAAACGGTGAGATAAGCCTAATTTTGCAACAATGTTTAAGGTTTGGAGGTTTCATAGACTAAAGTTGAAAATCAGTGGTTTGACTGCCATAATGAAATAGGGTCACTAATCAACGTGTTTTCTCAAAAGGCCTTCAGTCAAATTCCTTGATACTTAAAATGCATACAGTGGATTATAATAATGAAAAAGGATAATTTGAAATCTTGGTTTCAACTCTAGAGGAACTCTTTAAAAAAAAGATTTGAAGTTTTGGAAACCCCAATGAAAAAGTAGCAACTGCACGGTTTCTACTGTCAGATTGGCTCTAAGTGCCAAAAAGTGCTGGAAACAGGGAGATAAGCCTATTTTTGCAACTTTGGTTAAAATCATAAATTTTTCATCACAGATGTGCCCAAGATGCGCAAAAGCGCTGGAAACGGTGAGATAAGCCTATTTTTGCAACTTTGGTTAAATCTTAAATTTTTCATCACAGATGTGCCCAAGATGCGCAAAAGCGCTGGAAACGGTGCGATAAGCCTATTTTTGCAACTTTGGTTAAAATCTTCATTTTTTCATCACAGATATGCCCAAGATGCACAAAAGTGCTGGAAACGGTGAGATAAGCCTAATTTTGCAACAATGTTTAAGGTTTGGAGGTTTCATAGACTAAAGTTGAAAATCAGTGGTTTGACTGCCATAATGAAATAGGGTCACTAATCAACGTGTTTTCTCAAAAGGCCTTCAGTCAAATTCCTTGATACTTAAAATGCATACAGTGGATTATAATAATGAAAAAGGATAATTTGAAATCTTGGTTTGAACTCTAAAGGAACTCTTTAAAAAAATGATTTTAAGTTTTGGAAACCCCAATGAAAAAGTAGCAACTGCACGGTTTCTACTGTTCAGATTGGCTCTAAGTGCCAAAAAGTGCTGGAAACGGGGAGATAAGCCTATTTTTGCAACAATGGTTAAAATCTTCAATTTTTCATCACAGATGTGCCCAAGATGCACAAAAGCGCTGGAAACGTTGAGATAAGCCTATTTTTGCAACTTTGGTTAAAATCTTAAATTTTTCATCACAGATGTGCCCAAGATGCCCAAAAGCGCTGGAAACGGGGAGATAAGCCTTTTTTTGCAACTTTGGTTAAAATCTTAAATTTTTCATCACAAATGTGCCCAAGATGCCCGAAGGCACTGGAAACTGTGAGATAAGCCTATTTTTGCAACTTTGGTTAAAATCTTCATTTTTTCATCACAGATATGCACAAGGTGCACAAAAGTGCTGGAAACGGTGAGATAAGCCTAATTTTGCAACAATGTTTAAGGTTTGGAGGTTTCATAGACTAAAGTTGAAAATCAGTGGTTTGACTGCCATAATGAAATAGGGTCACTAATCAACGTGTTTTCTCAAAAGGCCTTCAGTCAAATTCCTTGATACTTAAAATGCATACAGTGGATTATAATAATGAAAAAGGATAATTTGAAATCTTGGTTTCAACTCTAGAGGAACTCTTTAAAAAAAAGATTTGAAGTTTTGGAAACCCCAATGAAAAAGTAGCAACTGCACGGTTTCTACTGTCAGATTGGCTCTAAGTGCCAAAAAGTGCTGGAAACAGGGAGATAAGCCTATTTTGGCAACTTTGGTTAAAATCATAAATTTTTCATCACAGATGTGCCCAAGATGCGCAAAAGCGCTGGAAACGGTGAGATAAGCCTATTTTTGCAACTTTGGTTAAATCTTAAATTTTTCATCACAGATGTGCCCAAGATGCGCAAAAGCGCTGGAAACGGTGAGATAAGCCTATTTTTGCAACTATGGTTAAAATCTTAAATTTTTCATCACAGATGTGCCCAAGATGCCCAAAAGCGCTCGAAACGGTGAGATAAGCCTATTTTTGCAACTATGGTTAAAATCTTAAATTTTTCATCACAGATGTGCCCAAGATGCGCAAAAGCGCTGGAAACGGTGAGATAAACCTATTTTTGCAACTACAATTTAAATCTTAAATTTTTCATCACAAATGTGCCCAAGATGCCCAAAGGCACTGGAAACGGTGAGATAAGCCTAATTTTGCAACAATGTTTAAGGTTTGGAGGTTTCATAGACTAAAGTTGAAAATCAGTGGTTTGACTGCCATAATGAAATAGGGTCACTAATCAACGTGTTTTCTCAAAAGGCCTTCAGTCAAATTCCTTGATACTTAAAATGCATACAGTGGATTATAATAATGAAAAAGGATAATTTGAAATCTTGGTTTCAACTCTAAAGGAACTCTTTAAAAAACAGATTTTAAGTTTTGGAAACCCCAATGAAAAAGTAGCAACTGCACGGTTTCTACTGTCAGATTGGCTCTAAGTGCCAAAAAGTGCTGGAAACAGGGAGATAAGCCTATTTTTGCAACTTTGGTTAAAATCATACATTTTTCATCACAGATGTGCCCAAGATGCGCAAAAGCGCTGGAAACGGTGAGATAAGCCTATTTTTGCAACTTTGGTTAAATCTTAAATTTTTCATCACAGATGTGCCCAAGATGCGCAAAAGCGCTGGAAACGGTGAGATAAGCCTATTTTTGCAACTTTGGTTAAAATCTTCATTTTTTCATCACAGATATGCCCAAGATGCACAAAAGTGCTGGAAACGGTGAGATAAGCCTAATTTTGCAACAATGTTTAAGGTTTGGAGGTTTCATAGACTAAAGTTGAAAATCAGTGGTTTGACTGCCATAATGAAATAGGGTCACTAATCAACGTGTTTTCTCAAAAGGCCTTCAGTCAAATTCCTTGATACTTAAAATGCATACAGTGGATTATAATAATGAAAAAGGATAATTTGAAATCTTGGTTTCAACTCTAAAGGAACTCTTTAAAAAAATTTTTTTTAAGTTTTGGAAACCCCAATGAAAAAGTAGCAACTGCACGGTCAGATTGGCTCTAAGTGCCAAAAAGTGCTGGAAACGGGTTAGGGTTAGAAATTGGAAATTGAGTGAAGGCCTTTTGAGAAAACACGTTGATTAGTGACCCTATTTCATTATGGCAGTCAAACCACTGATTTTCAACTTTGGTCTATGAAACCTCCAAACCTTAAACATTGTTGCAAAATTAGGCTTATCTCACCGTTTCCAGCACTTTTGTGCACCTTGGGCATATCTGTGATGAAAAAATGAAGATTTTAACCAAAGTTGCAAAAATAGGCTTATCTCACCGTTTCCAGCGCTTTTGGGCATCTTGGGCATATCTGTGATGAAAAATTTAAGATTTTAACCATAGTTGCAAAAATAGGCTTATCTCACCGTTTCCAGCGCTTTTGCGCATCTTGGGCACATCTGTGATGAAAAATTTAAGATTTTAACCAAAGTTGCAAAAATAGGCTTATCGCCCCGTTTCCAGCACTTTTTGGCATCTTCGGCACATCTGTGATGAAAAATTTAAGATTTTAACCAAAGTTGCAAAAATAGGCTTATCTCCCCGTTTCCAGCACTTTTTGGCACGTAGAGCCAATCTGACAGTAGAAACCGTGCAGTTGCTACTTTTTCATTGGGGTTTCCAAAACTTAAAATCTGTTTTTTAAAGAGTTCCTTTAGAGTTGAAACCAAGATTTCAAATGATCCTTTTTCATTATAAACATCCACTGTATGCATGTTAAGTATCAAGTAATTTGACTGAAGACCTTTTGAGAAAATACATTGATTAGTATCCCTATTTCATTATGGCAGTCAAACCACTGATTTTCAGCTTTAGTCCTTGAAACCTCCAAACCTTAAACATTGTTGCAAAATTAGGCTTATCTCATCGTTTCCAGCACTTTTGTGCACCTTGGGCATATCTGTGATGAAAAAATGAAGATTTTAACCATAGTTGCAAAAATAGGCTTATCTCAACGTTTCCAGCGCTTTTGCGCATCTTGGGCACATCTGTGATGAAAAATTGAAGATTTTAACCATTGTTGCAAAAATAGGCTTTTCTCCCCGTTTCCAGCACTTTTTGGCACTTAGAGCCAATCTGACCGTGCAGTTGCTACTTTTTCATTGGGGTTTCCAAAACTTAAAAATTTTTTTTTTAAAGAATTCCTTTAGAGTTGAAACCAAGATTTCAAATTATCCTTTTTCATTCTTATAATCCACTGTATGCATGTTAAGTATCAAGGAATTTGACTGAAGGCCTTTTGCGAAAATACGTTGATTAGTGACCCTATTTCATTATAACAGTCAAACCCTGCGTGCACATCTCCTACGGTGCACATCTCCAGTGGGGCACATCTCCTGCGGTGAACATTCTGCGTCGCACACCTTGCGGTGCACATAAATGAAACATTTATTTACAAAAAAATTATAATAATTAACTAAAATTCCTAAAAAAACTGTGAGCACACATCCTGCGGCGCACATCTCCTGCTGCGCACTTCTCCTGCTGCGCACATATCCTGCGGCGCACATCTCCTGCGGTGCACATCTCCTGCGATGCACATCTCCAGTGGCGCACATCTCTTGCTGCGCATATCGCCTGCGGCGCACATATCCTGCTATGTACATCTCCTGCGGCGCACATCTCCTGCACTGGATATCTAGAAAAGACAAGAATAAACGGTGCTCTAAGCTGCTCTCCAGGTCCTCTCAGTAGTTGATAAACTTGTGGGCTCAAACATACTCTAAATACTCTTTGTTCAGTATTATATTGAGTACCAGTAGCAGTAATATCGCTCCGTAATTTCAACTTCTCATCAGGCTCCATCTGTCTCCACACTGAACTGCACCTCTCTGACTCGAGTGAGGAGGCGGGACTTAGACCGTTTTACACCAATAACATGCAGTTATTTCACCTTGAACCAATAGGCTCACTTGTTAAGTTTTTTGACCGGTAGAACACTTCCTGAGCAAAAAGGAAATGACTTAATAATAATAAATTAAATACAGAAGAAATAAAACAGAATTGTTAATGAAATAAAAGGAATTCTTAGTAAGGAGGAAATATAAATAATACGGCGCACATCTCCTGCATTGAAAATCTGCTGCGTCACACATCCTGCGTTGCACACCCTGTGGTGCACATGAATAAAACATTTACAAAAAAAATATTATTAAATCACATTAATAAATTAACTGTGCGCACATCTCCTGCGGCGCACATCTCCTCCGGTGCACATCTCCAGTGGCGCACATCTCCTGATGCGCAAATCTCCTGCGGTGTACATCCTGCGTCGCACACCCTGCGGTGCAAATAAATTAAACATTTATTTACAAAAAATAATAATAATGAACTCAAATTCCTAAAAAAAACTGTGCGCACACATCCTGCAGCGCACATCTCCTGCTATGTACATCTCCTGCGGCGCACATCTCCTGCGTGCACATCTCCTGCTATGTACATCTCCTGCTGCGCATATCGCCTGCGGCGCACATCTCCTGCTATGTACATCTCCTGCGGCGCACATGTCCTGCAGCGCACATCTCCTGCAATGAATATCCCAAGTGGTGCACATCTCCTGCTGCGCACGTCTCCTGCGGTGCACATCTCCTAATGCGCACATCTCCGGCGGTGCACATCTCTTACGGCGCACACCCTGCGGTGCACATAAATGAAACATTTATTTACAAAAAAATATTATTAAATCAAATTAATAAAAAAAACATGTGCACACACCCTGCTGCGCACATCTCCTGCTGCGCACATCTCCTGCGTGCACATATCCTGCGTTGCACATCTCCTGCTGCGCACATCTCCTGCGTTGCACATCTCCTGCGGCGCACATCTCCTGCGGTGCACATCTCCGGTGGCGCATATCGCCTGCGGCGCACATCTCCTGCTATGTACATCTCCTGCTATGTACATCTCCTGCGGCACACATCTCCTGAAGCGCACATCTCCAGTGGCGCACATCTCCTGATGCGCAAATCTCCTGCGGTGTACATCCTGCGTCGCACACCCTGCGGTGCAAATAAATTAAACATTTATTTACAAAAAATAATAATAATGAACTCAAATTCCTAAAAAAACTGTGCGCACACATCCTGCAGCGCACATCTCCTGCTATGTACATCTCCGGTGGCGCATATCGCCTGCGGCGCACATCTCCTGCTATGTACATCTCCTGCTATGTACATCTCCTGCGGCACACATCTCCTGAAGCGCACATCTCCTGCTGCGCATGTAACCCACATGGAGGCGCACACTGGACCAGTATAACCAAGATTCGTAGGGAGGAGTAATTAACAGGAATCAGACACCACAATGAGCAAACAGAACACAGAGTTAGGTTTAAATGAAAACAATTGTATTAACACACAAAATATTTACAACATTGCCGGCATTCAGTTTAGTAAAATTAGAAATGTCTTTTGAAATGGGTGCACCCAGAAAATAAAAGTAATCCTCAAAAAATAGGATGTTCTGCTTAGGGATGGGCGTTCGATTAAATTGTCTTCGTCGATCGTCGGGAGAGTTAATGACGAATTTTCGATTAATCATTAATATTTTCAAGTTCAAAAATTCACTATTTATAAGCTACATTAAAATGCAGTGATGTTTCCTCATTGAGATCTTTATTACAAGATGAACAAAATATGCGCTGCCGTAATCTTAAGCAGCGGAGCCGACAGCTAGAAGCCGGTGCTATTAAACACAACTGACCCTCGTTTTTTTTTCCTCCAAAATAAAATAATAATAATTTAAAAAAACGTAATGTTAAACAACAACTACAAATATATAATACTTAGGTCTGACAGGTTTTGCCAAATGTAACTCAAAACTATCAGACAAGGTACCGAGTCGAGAAAGCTTCATAAAAATAACCAGTAACTCACATTACTGTGATTCCGGTGTTAGCGCTTCCCTCTGGGATAGCTTCGCAGTGTTGGCAGTGAACCAAGTCCTTTTTTAACTCAAAATGGTCCCACGCAACACTTCGCCGTGACCTCTTCATGTTTATTTTGGAAATGGAACTACACGGTAACTCGCAGCAAGTCGCAGGTAACTGAGTAGGACTGTGGCGTTTTTTTTCAAACACTGCCCCCCGTGGTCAAATGTGTAATTAGCGAATTTCTCGATGAAAAAATGATTTCATCGACGACATTCTTAATGGTCAATTAATCGATCGTCGATTAATTATGCCCATCCCTAGTTCTGCTAGATTCAACTGTCGTTTGAGGTCCTTCCCACAGTCTTACCACACTGACAGCAAGGTAGATGAATGCTGGAAGCGCTCCTCAATCCAGGTGCTCAACACGGGTGGCTCGCCATCTCCCTCGTCAGGGAGAGATTCCAATCCAACTCAAAGTTCAAGGGTATCCAGAAAACCCAGCCTGTGTAACATAACACGGCTTATATAGCAACATATGCAAATATTCTTATTCTCTTAACTGTACAGTTCAATTTGATCAATGTCAACATATAATACATTTCAGTACTTAACCCATGAATAAAGGATTACTGTTGTATCATAACATTAACTCTTAATATTAAAGTATAAACAATACTATTAAATTACAATTTTAATGGCAGTGAAACAATATGAATGTTAGATTATTATGCAAACAACCTACAGCTTAACATCAATTACTCACTATATGTGAATATCGGAAGTAAAGCAATGTGAATCATTTTCTTGTCACAACACTGACACCTTGCATTTGTGAATGCAAGCAGCACAATGATGAACAGAAAGCTAATCTCAAAGCTCAAATTCAGCTACATAATCCTTAGCTCTGTACTAAATGTAACTCACATACATACTCATATTACACATACAAATGTCCACTTTTGTCCCTATAACTAAAGAAATATGAAACATCTACAGTACACTCAATGGCATAAACACCACGAGGCTATGCTAAGTCATATAGCATTTTGCTACTGTGCCACGTGTGGCCGCTAATTTAGCAGGTGTAACTCACCGGGAAAAGAAAAGAATAAACGGTGCTCTAAGCTGCTCTCCAGGTCCTCTCAGTAGTTGATAAACTTGTTATGGGCTCAAACATACTCTAACTTCTCTTTGTTCAGTATTATATTGAGTACCAGTAGCAGTAATATCGCTCCGTAATTTCAACTTCTCATCAGGCTCCATCTGTCTCCACACTGAACCGCACCTCTCTGACTCGAGTGAGGAGGCGGGACTTAGACCGTTTTACACCAATAACATGCAGTTATTTCACCTTGAACCAATAGGCTCACTTGTTAGGTTTTTTGACCGGTAGAACACTTCCTGAGCAAAAAGGAAATGGCTTAATAATAATAAATTAAATACAGACGAAATAAAACAGAATTGTTAATGAAATAAAAGGAATTCTCAGTAAGGAGGAAATATAAATAATACGGCGCACATCTCCTGCATTGAAAATCTGCTGCGTCACACATCCTGCGTTGCACACCCTGTGGTGCACATGAATAAAACATTTACAAAAAAAATATTATTAAATCACATTAATAAATTAACTGTGCGCACATCTCCTGCGGCGCACATCTCCTCCGGCGCACATCTCCTGCGGTGCACATCTCCAGTGGCGCACATCTCCTGATGCGCAAATCTCCTGCGGTGTACATCCTGCGTCGCACACCCTGCGGTGCAAATAAATTAAACATTTATTTACAAAAAATAATAATAATGAACTCAAATTCCTAAAAAAACTGTGCGCACACATCCTGCAGCGCACATCTCCTGCTATGTACATCTCCTGCGGCGCACATCTCCTGCGTGCACATCTCCTGCTATGTACATCTCCTGCTGCGCATATC